>NC_080686.1:14656419-14970308 GCF_030445035.2 Dasypus novemcinctus
ACTCAGAGGGAACCAGAATAATCTCGAGGTGTCACTGGTAGCAATTAACATTTGACAAAGAGAATAAGTTATATCTAAATGTTTATGTTATTTTAAGCCTCTCAAAATTATATGTTATTTTAATACCTAGTGGTGATGACACTTGCCTGATGAAAATCCTGTGTGCTTTCTTCTGCCTTCTGCAGCAGCTGCATGTTGCTAGAGGAAATTACAAACCAAGCTGAATGGTTTCACTTTAAATTAGTCACAAAACTGAAATGGGCCCTTAACACCGTTAGGGAATCCTACTCTGTTTCTTTAACAGAATGAAGTCCTTACTCCCCCAGGCAATTGTTTCAAACCTTTTCTCTTTTCTAATCTCCTACCTATACATATTTCATTGAGAATATAGGAGACACAAATCAGGCATCCCTCACCTTTCAGCCAACAAATATATACATCTACCCGTGTCTGCCCATCTTATTCCCTGTTAGAGGAGAAGCAATGTTTCTCCTCATATCAAGGGACAATCTCTTCCACTTGCTCTGTGCCTTCCCTTTCTGTTTGCTGGAGAAGTTGCATTCTGGTTTCTCCTATCTCTGGAGTCATCACTCTCTCCCTCATTCCTCTATTATTCCCATCAGTGTGGAAGCCATCCCTTGATCCTTTATCACTCCCCTATCAGTCACCAATGCTTTGTATCTCTCCTGAATTCACCTTTACTCTGAGAAAATCTAGTCTAGCTTCAGCCCTGAGCTTGCCCACACATACCGCATCTCCTCAAGGTCACTGGCTTCCCTGTCATACCAGGCAATGGACGCTTCTCTGTCTTCTATTTTCCTCTCACTCAACCTCTAAGCACCGTTCTATGCAGCTGCTCATTCTACTTCCAGCCCTGCTCCTTTCCCTTAGCTCCCAGGATTCTATACTCTTCTTTTCTCCATCCAACCCTCCCCTACCTCCCACTGATTCTCTTCAGGTTTAAGTCCTTGGTCCTCCTCTCTCTCTAAACAATCCCAAAATGAGGTGGTTTTCCTCTTAAATATCAACAATATTTGATGCCCCTTAAGTTTGTACTCCTAGCCCAGGGCTCCTCTCTGAAACCCAACCTCATACTTTTGCCATTTGCCATCTTACTTGACTTCTCCCTTACATATCTCTGTACACAACTCAAAAGTAATGTTTCTAAAACTGAACTGTTTCTTTTTTTCCACTAAACTTGTCCATTTTCCCCCAATCTTTCTCACCATCTACCTAATTTCTCAAGGCAGAAACCTAATGATAGCTTATGATTCCCATCCAACTATAGTCATATCCAATCTATCAGTAAATTGTGTAGATTTTCCCCTTAAAATACATCTGGAATCCTTCACTTCTCTCCCCTAAATTCATTTACTGATTCAGGTCACTGATGCCTCTCATGCCACCTACTGCAATAACTTACTCTCCCCTGCTCCAGAAACCAGAGTGAAATTCTTAGTACCTGAATTGGATCATGTTACTTCCCTCCTTAAAATCTCATGCAGCTTCCCATTGCACATTAGTTAAAATCTGAGCTCCTGGTGCCTAGGACCTGTATGAGCTGACTGATGCCCATGTGTACAACCTCTTCCTGCCTGGACTCTGTGTCTGCCTCAGGCTCAAGACAGCTCCTGGGTCCCACTTCAGGGATATTGCATAAGTTCTTCCCAATATCTCACATACGCTCCCATCAGCCCATCCCACCCCACCAACTACTCCCCTTTTCATTATTCAAGGGGATAATGAGTAATAGTGCCTCTTCAGAGAGGGTTTTTCTGACTTTCCTTTATAGCAGATTCTCTCCACATCATCCTTTTTCTCAGTTCCCTGTTGTTGTTTTCTTCTCAGCATGAATCACAACTTTAGTCATTTTTGTATGTCCTTGTTTTGTTTTTCTCTGTTACCTCCACTTGACTACAAGCTACACAGAACCAGGGACCCTATCTGTCCAGTTTATACTTCATCCCCAGCATCTGTCACAGAGTCTGGCAAAGAGACGCTGAAATGGCCTGTTTTCCCATACAAATTATAGTGTTGATATAGGGAGCACCAATCTCAGAAGCCCAAGACATACAGAAAATGACAAAAAAATATGATTCATGCTGAGAAGGAAAAAACCTAACATGAAAATGAGAGAGTTTATTATGAAGAGGTGTGCAAATGCTAAGAAAAGAAATCAGGGTTTTTTTGTTATTGTTTATATGACGTCCTGTCTAATGACATAAAAGCATATATCAGATTGAAAACAAAACACAAAAACCACCTGTCTTCTAGAAAGTAGATCAGAAAGCAAGGATTAAGTTGCTAAAACATTTTTGTGAGGTGCAAACCCAGAACGGTGAGGTGGGGGATAAAAGGCAAAGTACAGTAGATGGAATTAGATACCCCAGTAAATTCACCCTTAATCATCGTTTCCATCCCTGTAGGTGTGACCCCATTGTAAATAGGACCTGTTGAAGAAGTTAGTTGTAGTTAAGGTGTGGAATAATGTTGGGTCTTAATTCATCTTACTGGAAGCCTTATAGAGAAGAAATCAGAAACCAGAAGTCAGAGAAAGCCTGAGGGAGAAGCCAGAAGACAACAGAACCGAGAATAGCAGACACAAGAAGAGAGTGAGGCTACTAAGTGACAACAGGCAGAGATGCAAGCCCAAGAGCCCAAGGACTGTGTCGGTACAGCATCAGAACACCGTGGGCTTTAGGGAGAAAGCATGGCCTTGCCAACACCTTGATTTTGGACATCGAACCTATGAAAACATGAGCCAATAAATTCCTGCAGTTAAGACAACCCATTGTGTGGTATTTGTCACAGAAGCCTAGCAAACTAGGACACAGCACAAGGCTAAGAAATATGTGATACGTTGTAATATGATACATTAGAACATTTCACTATCCGCTGCAAAAAGGTCCCTTTTCAAGCCTGTCCACAGACAGGATTTCTCTGAAGTAGGTCATAGGAAAGAGAAAGGAGGGCCGGATTTACTTACCCCTTCACCTCCTGTTTCCATTTCTTATTGTTCAAGGGTCACGTCTTAATGAGCTATCACCCACAACTCTGAGTTGTGTCATCTGGCCCTTCAGTGCACACACAGGAAGCTAGAGCCCACATTACTTAGTGATTCATCCAAGTCTGAAGTTGGGTGGTGGGGAGAGGAAGACAACACAGCATAGGTGAGCTAACTGAGAAAGAAAAACAGCAGTCAGTGTTCCTGAGATGGAACAAGCCCATCTACAATCCTGAATTTTCTCTATAACTTCCTCAACAAGAGTTTGTCCAGTCTAAGATTTAGCACCTCTGGGGCCAGAATGAGCTACCTTTTTGTTAGGAAGTTCTAACTTATTCTGTGCTAATATCTGCCCTCCCTCCCCCAATGATCAGCTCTTATAGCTACCATTTATGGTATGTTTACTAAGTGCCCATCAACATACTAAACATATTAGAGATGTTACCTCTTTCCTTCCCATGACCCTGTTAGTTCAGTATGATCATCTTTGAAACAGAGCTGAGGAAAAAGAAGCTTAAATGACTCAGTTAGCAGATCTAAGTTTGCACAGCTAACAAGTGAATGGTGGGCTGGCATGTGGCCCCAGGCTCCTGATTCAAAGCTCCTGCCAGACTGCTACTTTGCTGTGACCACTTTCCTCGGGGTGACCCACAGCTTACTCTGTCATCAAGATACAACGCTTCGGCAAGGGGTAGAAAAATAAAAAATAGCAGAGAGGGACTCTCCTAGTCTAAGCCTATGGACCCTCATCCCACTTTTCGTTTCTCCAATTGCCCCCAATAGAGACACTTTAGGTCTGCAAAGTTTCCTAAAGACCAAGTCTTTCTAAAGCCATTTCCTACCTTTGGGTGCAAATATGGAGAAAAAAGAAAAAGTCCTCCTGCATTTTCCATTTTAGTTTGGGTTTTTTTCCCAGCAACACCCCCACAAATTACACTCATGCATACACACATGCACTCACACACACACCCTGTGCTCCTGGGATCTTTTCACAAGGCATCTGGTACTAGACATTGATATGGAGGAATATAAAACTGCTTCCCACAGCTCATTTTTCACAGCTTTCAAAAGTGTTTTGTTTTCTAGCAGAATTATCAAGTGTTACTACCCTAAATTTTTTTAAGATTTATTTTTTTATTTCTCTCCCATTTACCCCCCCCACACACACACCGCCTCCCCAATTGTCTGCTTTCTTTTTTTTTTTTTTAGATTTTATTTATTTATTTAATTTCCCCCCCTCCCCTGGTTGTCTGTTCTCGGTGTCTATTTGCTGCGTCTTGTTTCTTTGTCCGCTTCTGTTGTCGTCAGCGGCTAGGGAAGTGTGGGTGGCGCCATTCCTGGGCAGGCTGCTCTTTCTTTTCACGCTGGGCGGCTCTCCTTACGGGGTGCACTCCTTGCGCGTGGGGCTCCCCCACGTGGGGGACACCCTTGCGTGGCACGGCACTCCTTGCGCGCATCAGCGCTGCGCATGGCCAGCTCCACACGGGTCAAGGAGGCCCGGGGTTTGAACTGCGGACCTCCCATATGGTAGACGGACACCCTAACCACTGGGCCAAAGTCCGTTTCCCTAATTGTCTGCTTTCTGTGTCACTGTGTGTTCTCCTGTGTCCACTTATATTCTTGTCAGCAGCACCGGGAATCTGTTTCTTTTTGTAGCGTCATCTTGCTACGTCAGCTCTCCATGTGTCTGGCCCCACTCCTGGGCAGGCTGCACTTTTGTCACATGGGATGGCTTTTCTTACGGGGCTCACTCCTTGCACGTGGAGCTCCCCTATGCGGGGGACACCCCTGTATGGCATGGCACTCCTTGCATGCATCAGCACTGCACATGTGCCAGCTTCACCTCACGGGTTAGGGGGCCCTGGGTTTGAACCTTGGACCTCCCATGTGGTAGGCAGATGCTCTATCCATTGAGCCAAATCCACTTCCCAAAATTTATGATGTTTCTCTTTTGTTTCCAGACAATTCTAATTTCTCAAGGACTTTGTGAAAATTAAGTGCCATAGCCTAGAATCATTAAAATAATGTTAGAATGATATTTTCTTCTCAGTTTGTATTTGAAATGCTCTAAGTTCTATATGGTCACAAACTTCATCAATTCAATCTGTGATAGGCACAGAAGATAGTATCTAAGGTTATTCAGGGTTAAGGTTACATTTTAGAATGGAGAAGTACAGGAAATAGTTGGATGTAGATTTATACAAACTGTGTTTGAATACCAGCTCTGCAATTTCTACTAGCTGCTGATCAAGCTCTGAGCCTTGATTTTGCTGAATTGAGGATAACAGTTTCTATCTCATAGAATTTGGGGATGTGTTAGGATTCTCCAGAGAATGAGAATTGACAGGAGATACACACATGCACGTATGTAAATATTAAAACATTCAGGGATTTATTATAGGAATTGGCTTATGGTAGGGATTGGCAAGTCTGAATTCCATAAGGCAATCTGCAAATTGAGAACTCTGATGAAAGTTTTCATGAATTCCGTGGGAGAAGCTGGCTGTTTGAGTCGAAACAGAATTTCTTCTTTCTTTTCCAGGTTCTGTTGACTTCTAACTTCTAGCTGCTCCTACGGCTTCTCTTTCTGTGTCCAATTTTCTTTGCTTATAAGGACTTCAGCCATATTGGATTAAGGCCCACCCTCGTTCAGTCTGGGCACAATTTAACTGATAACATCTTCAAATGTCCTATTTACACATAGGTTCATACCCACAGGACCAGGGGCTGGGACCTGAACATACTTTTAAAAGGGACAAGATTCAATCCCCAGCAGGGTGTATGAGCACAATAATGGTTCCTGGACAACTATTCTTACCATATCATCATAACATGTAAGTAAGTAAGCTTGGTTGCCCTCAATATTTACCAATTAATACCATTAATTTGCAAACATTTGCCTTACCAGAGTCAACCCTCAAACACTCTCCACCATTTTTTTTCAGACATAAATCTTCACTATTTCATGATAAGTGTATAATCAAAGATGTCCCTGGGGAGTACCATAGCTCCACAATATATTAATAGGCATTCCATAAGAAAAGCTTGGAAATGAATATATCAGGAAACAATGGATATAATAGTCCCTCTTGACAATTCGCATGGCATAGTAAAGGCTCAAAGAATCCTTATAGTAAAGAACATTTTTACATTTCTTTTAACCCAAAGTTTTCTGAAAGTATTGGGCCAGGGAATTTTTTTTTTTTTAACAGAATGCCTAGTACTATCTTGCTCAACTTTAATGTTACACAGAACACGGTATGGGAAACACTTCACTAGAGCATGTGAAATGAAGCTATTAAAGTAAAAATGAAATGACCGCGGGGATAATCACAAAGGAGGCTCTAAGGAGAGAAGAGTTATGTGAGAATAATGACTTGGACTGTACCTCCTTGGTGCTAAGGATTCTGGGGCACAATATAGTTAGACAGAAGTAGTGCCATTGAATTTCTCCAGGGGGTCCTTTTCCATCAGATCAGTGGTATGAAACAAAACAGCACAGTGTATATAAGACATGAAGCATCTACTTCTATTGGCTCAAGAGTTGAGAAAGCAGTCCCTTCACGTTGCTAGTGTCCATATAATATTGCTGTAGTTTGTTTTTTAAATAATATTGGTTTAATTAGTGATTATTTCAGATACTGCTTTGTCTTTTAAAAAAAGTAGTCAGTTGCACAGCACGCTTTGCTGAAGACAGTGACTGAGCTGCTCTGCTGAGCAGCTGTGTTGTAAATGGGAGATGCAGGACTTGGCATCGGACCTGGCTCAGGTTCCAGCTTTGTAACTCATTAGCTGTGGAAGCCACTGGAGGATCAGTTTCCCACCTGTAAATTAGAACAAGATAATTTATGAGGTAGCATTTTATGTAGTGTTAAATCCTATGTCCATGGAAGGTATTGATGTCAAGGTTGATATCATTAGGAAACCTACGAAAGAGGTTTGCAAATGTCTACAAGAAGGACACAGTCATCAAGTTGAAAGGGAATTCTATTCTGCTTTCCTTGTGTCTCCAACGGGAATTTCAGCTCCACTCCCCCAATGGAAGCTGGACATGAGGAACAATTTCAGCCTTCTCGCCAGTGAGAATTGAGCACCTGACATCCACCCTGTCACCTGGATGTGACCTGGCATGGCACCTGGACCCTGGGCCCTGCTCTTTGCTCCCAGTGCATTACTGCCTGCCTCTCTCCTCCCCAGCATCCTTTCACTGGGTAGGCTGGGAATCCAAGAGTGGCAGGTGAAAGGGAGGAGAGCCTGCGGAATTTCAATCCAGCAAGGGCATTATTAGGAAATTTTGTTTGCCATAAATGTAAGCTACGTTCTCCAATCCAGCTTTACCAGCAAGAAAGACAAATCTTTGATTCCCTTTCCCTCTCTTCCTAAAATGGGGGCAGGAGTGTGATGTGGCAATTTCACCCAATAACTAAGAGTATTAATTATCATATAAACCATAAGACAAGACTATACTATAAAACAGATCCTACCAAGTATTAGCAAGGATGTGGAGACCCTGGAGCACTGATACATTGCTGGTGGGAATGTAAAATGGTATGACTTGAATAGTTTTTCAATTTTTCAGAACATTAAGCATGTACTTACCATACAACCCAGCAATTCTATTCCTAGGAACCTATCCAAGAGAAATAAAAGTACATGTCTATAAATATTCATAGCAGCCTTATTCATAAGACCCCTAAACTGGAAACAATCCAAATGTCTATCAACTGATGAGTGGATTTTAAAAAGTGGTGTAACATACAATGAAATACTATTCAGCAATAAAAGGGATGAACTACTGATACATACCAAAACATGGGTTAATCTTGAAAACATTAGGCTAAATGAAAAAAGCAAGATACAAAAGACCACATATTACATGATTCCATTTATTTGAAACATCCAGAAAAAGCAAATTCATAGTTGCCTAAGGCTTAGGGAGATGGGAATAGGAATTAGCTGCAAATGGGCAAAGGGAACTTTTGGGGAAGATGGAAACCTAAAAATGGATTGTGGTGATAATTGCATAATTCTATATAATTACTAAAAATCATTGGATTGTGTTTATAATAGGTAAATTTTTTGTATATAATCTATGACTCAATAAAGCTATTTATTACAAATGGGGAAAAAACAGTAGTTTCAAAATTAGTGTGCTTATGGGGAGCAAGTGTAGCTCAGTGGGTGAGTGTCTGCTTCGCATGTACATGCCTGGTACCTCCTGAAAAAATAACAGTCTAAAAATTAAATTGGTGCGCTTAATAGAACCACTCGAATACAGTATTTTATTTGAAAATCTGCTTTCAGCATTATTGGCATGGTTTGGGTGGTTATTCCCCTCTGGCACTTAATATATCATAATTGTATTAGAGCATTTTGCAGGTGGACCTTTTGTTACCAATGGAAAGCTATCGGCTGGATTTTTGAGCTAATTTACCACACAACTCTGATTTCCATGTTGATTACCGCCCTCCCCCACACATCAATAGCCCAGGCACACTCCTGCCCTAGGAGCTCTTCCAACACCTGTGGCTAAGCAAGGGTATAAATATGAGAAAATAATGTTTTTTATGGATTCCCTTAATTTTGAAAAGAACTGGATTTGCACATCCTTAAGACTGCTTAGCACAGTATCCACTACAGTGTGTGGTACCTTGCTTTTCTGAAAGGCTGTATGTATATTTTTTGGCTAACCCCTAACATTCTAACACCCTTGCTAATACTAGGTACATGAAATTGAACTGGAAATATCTCATTAAAATAACAATTTCATATCCTACAATGCCTTAAACTGTACCTGACATTTTCCATGGCTGGTTTTTGTTTGCTTCTGTTTTTGAAACTAAGAAAATGTTTATAAAGCCATCTAGATAGAATGATTCAGTGAACCAATAATTTATTAAACAATACTGAAGCTTAAGGGACATTTCAACATACTTATTTTCTCCATGGGCCTTTAGGCATATTAAAAATGCCAAATGATTTTTATATCCTGTACATTGCAATAATGAACTATTATTCAAATCCCACAGCTCCATAAGACATACAAAAGAGATAGATAATTTGAATTAGAGAGTCAAAGCAAAAATGTAGCAGTCTGTGTCTTTCATGTTCCATGCCTACTTATTCAGAGACTGACACAGACTTACTAAAATGAGTGTAAAAATAATCATCAGAACTGAAGGGTGTAACACTGACAATCAGGTGCTGATGCTTAGACCATTATAGGATAGAAAGCCAAGAAAAGGGCCCATAATCTCTAAAACTGTGTAGAAACAAGATACTGAACTGGCCAAGTGAGTTTAACATATGTTCACCTGGAGAATCTAATAGTCTACTCCAGATGACCATACAAATGAAATATGATCCAGCAGGAGGTTTACACAGCCACCCAATAACTGAGTTCCATAAAATGTCTTTGAATTGAGGCAGCACATTTGTGATTTTTAAAAGAACTTTGTGCCTTTGTGCTCTTTTGTTTTTTCATACTCTGAAAGTCTGAGAAGTATTCCCAGAGTTGCTCATGAATATTATTTTTCAGACACACACAGTAAAGGTCTTAATACATTCAGGATTGTTTTTATGGGATGCATTTTTTTTTCTTGGCAAATAATGATTCCCTCACTTCGAAATCCTTAAAGCTATTTTGAAAAATTTCTAAAACATTAAGGTGACAAAAAATACTTTTAGGGCCACTTATTTGTCACTCGATTCTCATTAATTCTGTTCTTTGTCCTGAGAGTCCCTTTCTTTGGGAGCATTTTCCAGAAGTCATGGTTAGAAACGTATCTACAGAGCTGCAACAAAAAGGCTTCTCAATGTTCTGGGCTTTTAGCAAGAATCATCAGGACAATCTCAATAAACACTTCTTTTTTTCCTTCATTTTAAAAGAAACTTTAGATTACATAAATATTACTCTGGAAATATAAGGAATTCCCGTACCCACCTACTCCCCCTCCCATACTTTCTCCCATTAACAACATCTTTCATTAATGTGGTACATTTGTTATAACTGATGAACACATATTAAATGAAGCCTTGCTACTAATCATGGTCTATAGTTTACATTATGGTTTACACTTGCACCAATTTTATAGGTTTTGACAAAACGTGTAATGGCCAGTTTCCATCATTACAATGTTATGCAGGAATTCCAATGTCCCCCCAAAATGCCCCATGTTATACCTATTCTTCCCTCTCCCTCCTCTCAGAACTTCTGGTGACCACTGTCTATATATGAATGAATAAACATCTCTTTTTTAAATAAACCATAGTTTTTAAAACATTGAAATAAATAAGCTTGGCCTAGCAGCTATAGGAACTGGCAAAGTTCTGGTCTCAGTTCCTGGCTGGAGGCAGTAAATGTTGACGAGTTAATGGTGGCATGTCAGGTGGGAGCCTGGCTGAGCTGTCAGACCTGAATCCAGCTGGGAGGGAGGCCGTAGAGCAAGGCCTGTTCTTTGCAGGGAGCAATGCATTATACAAACTGCCACTCGATGGGGTTATGCTTGGAGAGGCTGTAAGGTACCTTGGGTCAGGTCAAGAGATCCAGAAAACCAGAACCTGCCTCTTGAAGCAGCTAGAAGAACCAACCTCCAGCGGAGAAGGGAGTCACTGTTTCCAGTACTTCTGTGGGAGTTGTTTCCTTCTATGCCAGCCACCAAGGAAGGGTCCACATTCCACCCACTTTGTTTCTGTCCTGTGTGTTTTGCTCAGGCTGCTATATTAGAAGGGAGTAGAAGGGAGGTGTTTTTTCCCTGCTTGCTTTGGGAGAACATTAATATCTTTATTGAGAACCAAAGCACCCATTGAGCAGGAACATAAATGCAAGCAATTGCCAAGAACGGCACTATTCTTGCATCTTGAGAAACCCATTTCAGCCTCATTGTCATAAAGGCCCCCCAAAGTTTAGTTTTTTGAACAAAGCAATACCTGTTGGAAGTTAAATTTATTTAAAGGAATGCATAGATACATAAATGCCTGGATTCAGAAAAAGTCATTCGTTCAAATTTCTAATTCATTAGGGGGATTACAATATTCTAGGTATATGCCAGTTTAGCCTTTGCTTGAAATGTTTTCATAAAGCATCCCATTATAGTATAATCCTATTTTTTTTCCAACTATCTATTTGGTAAATAAAAATCCATTTATTTTAGTTTGCAAGCAGTGGCCCTTATTTTGCTTTCAGCATTTGCTCCCTGCAACAACATGTACGTCTAATACTTCCTTTAAGTCCATCTTTCAACTGCTCCTAAAGCGACAGGTTTCCAGAGCCTTCATCACCTTGGACATCCTTCTCTGACCACAACTCTATTGCCATTGTTCCCTTTAACTTGGCACCTTTATCACAACCACTTAACCATTCCACAGGTATCTACTGCACACCCTGTAATTGTCAGGGTTCTCCAGAGAAACATATATATATGAAAATGGGGATTCATTCATGCAACCATGGGGACTGGCAAGTATGAATTCCAGAGGGCAGGCCACAGGTTGGAAACTGAGGAAGGTGAAGTTGAGTTTTCCAGCAGAAGCTGGCTGGCTGAAGTAGAAATTCTTTCTGACTTTTGAAATCCCTAGTTCTGGTTTTAAGACCTCCAACAGGTAGAATGCGGAAACTCCCCTCCTTTCTGTGGGCAAACTCTTTTGTTGATTGTAGATGCAACAGCTGAGGATGTAATCAACTCATTATAGATTCTAATCCACCTACAAAATATCTTCACTGTGACAATCACATCAATTGTTGCTTGACCAAACAACTGGACACCATAACCTAGCTAAGTTGACACATGAAATAAACTATCGTACACACCAGTGGGTCAAGTGCTGGTGATGAAATACTAATAAGCCATGTGTAGACCCTACCTCATGGACAGACAAGTCACAGAAGAGAAAGAGAGAGAGGAAGAAAATAAAAAGAAACTCCTAGATAGCATCTTCTGAATACTGTGCCACTTTGCATCCTAGAGTTAACCCCATTGGTTTCTCCATTGTCAGCATGCTGCTGCAATGTTTGCTTAGGACAATATTTGACCCTTCCCTGTGCTTTGTGTGGCAACCAGTGTCTGTTTGTTGCTAATTGTTTCCTGGGACCACAGGACTCATTGAGTTCCTGGTGTGTGAATATGGCCAACATATTCCTAGAGGAGATCCTCCTATCTGATCCTATTATTTCCTGGAAATTCCCAACATATTCCTGTTCCAAAATTTAAATAGTTTTGCTAGATATAAACAGAGGTTTTGCCAAACTTTGAAAAGATGTAGAGTCTGCACAAAGATGCCCCAAGGACATGTGTTAGCAGAGGATCGCCATCATGGATGATTAGAACAGACTTTGCAGTAACTAAAATCCCTGGTCTTCTGGCTGGGTCTCCAGCATGCAATTTCAGACAGACTCCAGCTCCCCATGTGTAGGAAATTCCAATCATGGTCTCCATGTCCCCTTCCTTTACATTTCCCTAAGGCCGATGGCTCAGTTTTGCTCATCAAGGATGTGTTAATTAAGAAAAATAACAATCCCAGTCTCATGTCTCATGTGTAGACCAAAAGAGTTCACTTGGTCCCATGATGCAAAGACAATTGAGAGAACAAAACAAGGAAGATGGACATGCCCCACTCAGAGACCTGCTGCAGGTCTCTTTGCCCTCCTGGCCTCCCAGTCCCCTTGTCAAGACAGCAGCAGCAGGCTGGGGTCTGCATACTTGATACTGCCCTACCTCCAGAACCTGGGGTCATCCTCCCTTGGGACTGGATGGGCAGTTCCAAGGTGGTGGCAGTGTAATGGACAGGAGGACGTGGAATAGGGGGATGGGGGCAATGTACCATGGAAGCAAGGGATGGGAATAGTATACTTGGGGAATGGGGGGATGCGGGCAGCATATTGGGGGAGGGGGCAGTGTACTAGGGGATGGGGAATAGGGGCAGTGAAGGGGGGTAGTTTACAATGCTCTCCTAGTTAGTGGATAGGCTCTGTGTAATGAACTGGTTAGAAGAAGGGAGATTTTTATTTAATTTATATGTATCTTGACCAAAACCTACTTTGAAATGGGTTTGAGATGTACTTCCAACTCACATGATTATAGTATTAAATGAAGTAAAAAATGTATTCATTTATTTAACAACATTTATTGGGCACATGTTATTTTTTTTTATTGGGCACAAACTATTGCATTTGCTGTTCTACATCCTGACTGTACAACAATGAATAAGGGAAGCGGACTTGGCCCAGTGGTTAGGGTGTCCGTCTACTACATGGGAGGGCCACGGTTCAAACCCTGGGCCTCCTTGACCCGTGTGGAGCTGACCCATGTGCAGTGCTGATGCGTGCAAGGAGTGCCGTGCCATGCAGGGGTGTCCCTGCATAGGGGAGCCCCATGTGCAAGGAGTACGCCCCATAAGGAGAGCCGCCCAGTGTGAAACAAAGTGCAGCCTGCCCAGGAATGGTGCCTCCCACAGAGAGAAATGATACAACAAGATGATGCAACATAAAGAAACACAGATTTCTGTGCCACTGACAACAACAGAAACGGACAAAGAAGAACATGCAGCAAATAGACACAGAGAACAGACAACTGGGGCAGGGGAAGGGGAGAGAAATAAATAAAATAAATAAATCTTTAAAAAAAAATCAATAAAATAGGCCAGGCACCTACTCTAGTGCAGTGTTTATTCTTGTAGGGGGAGGCAGTCAATTAAAAAGTAATCAAATAAAAAAATAATGTCAATGATAAGTGCTATGAAAAAAAGTTAAAGGGTATTGTGATTGGGAGTGATATGGGTGTTACTTTATATCGAGTGACAAAGGAGGGCCTTCTGGTGAGGCAGTTCAACAGATACTGAATGACATGATGAAGTCTAAAGAGGGTACCAGGAGTGGGACACCTGCAAAGGCTCTAAGGCACAAGCACACCTGGGTTTCCAAGGAATAGGAGAAATAAGCCAGTGTGGCGGGGAGGTAGTGAAGGAAGGGTTGGGAGATCTGAGCAGTCTTGTCTGTTCTCTCCTAATGCGACCCAAGATCCCAAAGGTCCACAGCTAATGGTAGGGGTAAGTGCAGTTCCAGGAGCAGTGGCAGAGATGGTGGAAGCAGCAGGAGGTAATGTGCCCACCCAAACATCATCAACTTACCACAGTGCACCTGACTTATCCTGGAGCTCAGGACCTTGCCCTCCAAGGAAAGCCTCCAACCCTTCCTGTCCCCACACCTTCAACCTATGCCCTTCTTTGACCTTTGGAGGAGAACTTAGCTCACGCATCACATATGCACCATCTCTGGGTCCTAAATTGATCTCTTCTCCATTTCTCTATCGCTGGTTTACTGTTCATGCCTCTTTATTTTTATTCCATCTCCCTTTCTGGACAGTATTCCTTTCAGAACATGGGTAGCCTTGCCTTCTCCCTCTGTGCTCTCCCCTAGTTTTCTTCACTGGTTGTTATGAGCTCCCAACAGATAATGTTGGAATTTGTCTGAGATTTGTAAAATTAGAAATAAAAGTTTAGCAAGCAATATCTTAAGAAAAAAATAACATCTTCTGGTTTCTTGAGCTTAGTATATGTTAGAAGTGAATGACTTCAAGATACATTACCAGGGTCACTTTAGTAAATATTGATTGTCCAGTTTGTACAGAATATAAAATGAAAATATATGCATTCATAGCCACGAGGGTAAATGAGGCATTACTAAAAAATAATGTTTGTAAAGTACATGAATAAGTGCAGGTTCGAGGGAAACAGAATGAGTTTGTTTTCTTTAAATACAGCTGGATATACGAATCTAGAACTTAGGTAATGCTTCTAGGGTGGAAATATACATCTCCCAGGCAACAGGTTCTGTTCCGGCTTCATTTTAATTTCAGGTCTTCAAATTTCAACCTCAGGTCAATCTTCCTCTGCAAATTAGAAAAGACACGTACATAGCAAAAACCAGAGATTATTAGATTTCCACAGATTACATTCTACTTCGGGTCAATTGTTTACACACCAGGAATGCAGGCCTAACCAGACATGCAGGGAATAATTTTGCATCTTTGAGCTGGCGCAACCCAGGACAGCTCTTTTGCCTCAGTAATTATCATGCCAGTAATGACATTTCTCTGCCATTGGCCCCACCTAATTTTTCTGTTGCTGTTGCTTGTTTTGCCCTGAATGTCTTTGCCACCATCTTCTGCTGGACATCTCCCAGTCTGGGAACTAGCCAGACAGGCCAGGGTTGTCTCAGGCCAACTGGAGTCTGCAGAAATGCAGATGTGTCATCCTGTGGACTTACCAGGAAGCCGAGTGTGACCACTTATCTCTAACATCATACTCTCGACCTTCAACTTGAGGCAAGACGATTCAAACCACAATTGTCTGATGACGGCTGCTACTAATCTGTATTTTACTTTTGAATCCTTTGAAGGGGATTTGACATTTTAGAAGGACTAATTGACTTTGAAAAGTGGACAACAGAAGGAATATAATTTAAAGTACTAACATAATGGGCAAAAGTATTATGATCCCAGGGGAAAATCTAGAAGTATTACCTTTGACCCATGACTCCTAATGTCACTACACATTAAAACAAACAAACAAATCAATAAGCAAACAAATTAATAAGTGAACTTGAGCATAGGGCCCAGGGAAACACTGTGAAATTTTACATTAGAAAGCCTCATCCAAGTAGAATATGAACATGAAAGGGTGAGCTGTTATTTGAGTTGTTTGGGCAGCTCTCTGGGGCCATAGTAACCCCATGGGATCAGGATTTTCCAGCATTAAAAAGTTTACCCAGAGCTGGAGATCAAAGATGAAAGGGTCACTAACAGCCAACAGCTGCAGGGACCTTTGAATGTGCTCAGCATGTCTCCATGCATTTTAGCACCTTGGCCAGGCGAATTTCCTGGGCAGTGGCTCTTCTCACCACTTGAGTTTTAAAATTACCCTTTAAAAATAAATAGTCTGAGCTTTCCAACATCCATTTAACTATCTGTTGGAAGAGAAGTTAATTGAAGAGTTGTCAGGGACTTCATAGGGAGACCACTCTGTCACAAGAGCGTGGAGCTCAGCTTATTACGGGGCTTGGGTGTCAGACGTATAAATGTGCCACCAATCTTTAATCAGAGACTGATCAATAGGTTCAAAGGGAACCAACTTCTACAGACTCCGGTCTGAACACACCTTCTCCTAGATCGACCATCGTCGATGTATTTTAATGCTAAATGTTTAGTGTTTTAAGACAGTATTGGTGGACACTGAAATGTAATTTAAGCAAGGAGAAATTACAATTCAAACATGGGCTTCCTAATATTGAATAATTCATGCTCATTAATTAAAACCCTCTTTGGAAATTTATTGGCAATGAAATTTTAATAACTTGTACAATATTAATATTGAATAAAATTAGTTTCCTAATATGGTTAGTATACAGAGTGACCTTACATGAAAGAATAAAAAAAATTATAAAGTATATTTATGGCACCACATACTATTTTAAGAGAATAAAAAGAGAATGAGTAGAGAGAGAGAAAAAGAAATAAAGTAATCTGATTAAGTAATGCTCCTGGATTTAACTCATCATAAAAATATGGATGATGTGCAACATTGTGGATGTAAGTAAGGCCACTGAATTGAATTCATGAAAGTTGTTAAAATGGGACATTTTAGATTATGTTTATGTTACCAGAGTAAAGGTTTTTTTAAAAACATAGAACTATATAATATGAAAAGTGAACTCGAATGTACATGATATGGGCTACAGTTAATAATATAAATATAATAATATTGGTTTGTAAATTGTAACAAAGGTAGTACACTAATGCAAAATGTTAATAAAAAGGAAAACTCTGTGTGTGGGGGGGAGGGGGTGTGGGGGGGAATTCTGTACCTTAACGTATAGGTGCAACATAGCATCCTCTACAAATTCTGTTGGGTTTTCTCGTTGAAGATGAGTTTCTGGAAAAAGCCTTTTCAACATTAAGAACAAAACCATTATAAGTCCTAGTTTTAGAACTTATCCAAATAGAATGTTAGAATTAAATGAGAGCTTAGAGGTGAAGAAAATAAGGCACAAAGAATGTAACTGGCTTACTCAAGGTCACACAGCTAATTAGATGCTGAGCAGGGACTAGAAAACAAAGCCCTCAGACATGTGTCTAGTTAACCTTTAGAGGAACCAAATGACCTCTAATAAATGAAATCATTTCATCTCCTCTCCATTTGGAGAATGTGTCTGCTTTGCAAACAGCTAGGTGAAACTTTCCCTCTTAAGACCATAATTCTCTTTCTGTATGCCTATATATTGCTTATTTGCTTTTGTTCCTCTACCGGGGTTATAGAGTAATTTTGATGAGAAATTTACAATATTCATGCAAAGCAGTTCAGATTTTACCTTTGTTCATGCAATTTATTCTATTATTCTTTTCTGTTTTTTGAATTTTTAACTATAGTAAATTGTATGTAACTCAAATTTCCAATTTTAATCAAACTTCTATTACCCAAACTATTTCAACTACCTCAGACAGAAACTGCACCCTTTAAGCAATAAACTCCCCATTTCCCTCACCTTCTGATCTCCGGTAATTTATTATCTACTCTCTTCATGGGTTTTCTTATTCTATTTATTTCATATAAGCAAGATACTAACAATATTTGTCTTTTTTGCATCTGGCTTATTTCAGGCAACATGAGGTCTTCAGGGTTTATCCATGTTGCAGCATGCGTCAGAATTTCTTTTCTTTTTACATTTGAATACTATTGCATTGTATGTATATACCACATTTTGTTGATCCATTCATTGGTTGACATGGGTTGTTTCCATCTTTTGGCAATTGTGAATAATGCTGATATGAATATCATTGTGCAAATATCTGTTCAAGTCCCTGCTTTCAAAACTTTTGGGTATATACCTAGAAGTGGGATTGCTGGGTCATATGGCAATTCTATACCTAGCTTTCCAAGGAACCACCAAACTGTTTTCCACAGTTGCTGCACCATTTTACATTCCCACCAAAAAAACAAAAAACAAAAAACCCCCAAAACTGAATGAGTGTTCCTATTTCTCCAAATCCCCCCCAACACCTGATAATTTCTATTGTTGTTGTTGGTGTTGTTTAATAGCAGCCATTCTAATGGATGTGAGATGGTATTGTGGTTTTGATTTGCATTTCCCCCGGATGGCTAATGACTTTGAGGCATCTTTTCACGTGCTTATTGACCACATCTTTGGGAAAATATCTATTCAAGTCTTTTGCACATTTTTAAATTGAGTTTTTTTTTTTGTGGTTGAGTTGTCAGATTTCTTTATATATTCTGGATATGAAATGCTTACTGGATATGTGGTTTCCAGATATTTTCTTTCATTCTGTGGGTTGTCTTTGTAGTTTCATGATGAAATCCTTGCACAAAAGTTTTTATTTAGGGAAACGGATTTGGCCCAGTGGTTAGGGCGTCCATCTACCACATGGGAGGTCCGCGGTTCAAACCCTGGGCCTCCTTGACCCATGTGGAGCTGCCCATGCACAGTGCTGATGCGCACAAGGAGTGCCGTGCCACGCAGGGGTGCCCCCCCCCCCCCCCCCCCCGCGTAGGGGAGCCTCACGCTCAAGGAGTGCACTCCTTGAGGAGAGCCGCCCAGCGCAAAACAAAGTGCAGCCTGCCCAGGAATGGTGACACACACACGGAGAGCTGACACAACAAGATGATGCAACAAAAAGAAACACAGATTCCCATGCTGCTGACAACAACAGAAGCGGACAAAGAAGACACAGCAAATACACACAGAGAACAGACAACTGGGGTAGGGGGGGATGGGGAGAGAAATAAATAAATAAATCTTTTTAAAAAAAGATTTTAATTTAGATGAAGTCCTATTATTATTAATAATATGGATAAGGATGTGTTCTAAAAACTTTTGATACCCACAATTAATTGAATGGAAAACCACCCATTTTCTCAAAACAATTTCATATTTTTAACCTCTAAAATAACCTTTAGCCATTTCAAAGCATGGCTTCCTGACACGCTATTTCAGATGTGAAGGGCGAAATTTTTTTTGGACCATTTGGTGACCCGTTTACTACATCTAGATATTTTTTCGGTTACAAAGGTCTTTCTTCTGTTTAAACCAAATCTCTTACAATGCAATTTAGTCTCTGTTCTTTTTTTTTCGATTTCTGGTGGGTTTGTTGCATTTGATATACTAAAGAAGTTTCCATTTTCCAAATACTAAAAAGGGCTGTAGTTAAAAAACTTTTAGGGAGGCAGTCACTTTATCTTGGATTTGGTCATACCTTCCTTTTCTTCATGGGGCGAGAAACAGTGCTTGGAGTAGAACCAAACTGAATTCCTGAGGTTGAAATTGTACCATCAGAAGCCTCATCTGAACCCTAGTTACAGTGTTTTGGGTAAATTCCTGTAACATTACCAAAACAACAAGGACCATCTGCTCTTAGTCAACACTCACTTTAAGAAGCTTTGTTGGTTGTATGTAATTAATGTGTAGGTTTTAGCTACTCATGACCAACCTGTTTGATTTTCAATTATAATTGCCTTTTTGATGAGCTATTTATTAAAAGAAAAAAGCTTCAGAACATCAGAGTTGTGTAACTAGAAATATATATATATTTATGTTTTCTTTTCAGACTGCTCAATCACCACAAAATATTACTAATAGAAGCAATTCATTTCATTGTAAATAAAACAAAGTGCAACAATATATACAGTACTTCTAGGATATAGTGTCCTTTTACTCATTTATGTACTCATCTGGAAATTAAACATCTGAGTTGTACATACCACAAACATCTTCAAGTTTCTATACCAACCCATCAACAGTTAAACAAAACTGTGAAATGATGCTTCCGGTTTTAACTGTTGATGGGTTGGTATAGAAACTTGAAGATGTTTGTGGTATGTACAACTCAGATGTTTCTCATTAAAAAACAAAATTAGCCGTAAAAAAAAAAATAATAGTCAATGGGCAATCTGAGGCCAACCGTCCCTACGTAGTTCCACACTCCTCCCAGTGGTTGCATTACACTAAAATTCACAAAAAGAAAAGATGTAATGAAATCTGTGTCTTTTCATGCAATTTCTTATTTTGATTCATGAATGATAATATCCTAAAATATTTCAGAAACATATCTTTTAGAAATGAGATAATGCTGGTTAATATATGTTTTTTTTTTAAAGATTTATTTATTTTTATTTATTTCTCTCCCCTTTCCCCCAAGTTGTCTGCTCTCTGTGTCCATTCGCTGTGTTCTTCTGTGACCGCTTCCATCCTTATCAGCAGCACTGGGAATCTGTGTTTCTTTTTCTTGCGTCATCTTACTGTGTCAGCTCTCCATGTGTGCGTCACCATTCCTGGGCAGGCTGCACTTTCCTTTGCGCTGGGCAGCTCTCCTTACGGGGCGCACTCCTTGCACGTGGGGCTCCCCTACTCGGGGAACACCCCTGTGTGGCACGGCACTCCTTGCGCGCATCAGCACTGCGCATGGGCCAGCTCCACATGGGTCAAGGAGGTCCGGGGTTTGAACCGTGGACCTCCCACATGGTAGACGGATGCCCTAACCACTGGGCCAAGTCCACTTCCCCTAATGTATGTGTTTTAGCATCTTGAAGCAGGCTAGTAGGATAGGGAATCAACAGATGGATCTGGAACCTGGCAGAAAGTCCACATGGACATCAGTAACCCCCAAGACGGCTGCTGGAAGACCCCCACCCCCAAGATTCTGCCATCCAGAACAAAGACTTCCTCTGGAAGCCAGGAGAGGCCCCAGATATTCCCCAAGGACTTTAACATTGGGCCCTTCTGGGCAACTGATGGGTGAGGTAATCAATCAAAACAGCAAACAACTGGAAGCCTTCCCCTGCCATTAGCAAAGGGGTGGAATAAGTAACAGCTCAAAAGGCCAGGCACGGGGCCTGAACAAGCGCTCTTGGCTCTCTCTCTCTCACCTGTGGACCTGTCCTGCCCTCTGCGCACCGTTATCACTATTTTTCCTCTGCCACATGACCAGGCAAGTAAACCTGGGTATTTATAACCTATCATGGGGAACTGTAGCTTATAAATCAGCCTGCTTTATCACTTTTCAGCCCCTACCTCTCTACCTGGGACCCCTGCTCTGTTACTTTCTCCCATCTCTTTCCTTCCTACCTGAATAAATTACTGACCTAATTCTCCTGGTGTGCTCTTGAAATTCATTTCTGCAGCATAGCCAAGAATGTAACTAAAATCCAGTAACAATCTGTTTTTCTTAGTAGTAAACCATTCTTTTAAAAATTCAATAAAAATTGGTTTATAAAAGTAGAACTATCAAGTCAAAATCTGTGAAAAAATAAGCTCTTGGCTCTGACAGAGGTGGAACTGTATTTTTGTCTTCTGGCTTCACATTTAAATAGCAGACTCTTCTGGTTAAGAGTTTTTCTGGTGGCCTGAAATACACCTGGACTTTTCCACACCACAAGGAGACCAAGCAGAGGGCCCAGGAGGGGACAGCGTTAGCAGATGGTCTGTCACCTCCCAGCTTGTTACCTCAGATGACAGGCATCCTGCCTGATGTTCTGTCAAGAAAAGCCACAGCTAGTTTTATAACACTTGGGAAATTAGTGTTGGCTAAAGAAGGGAACATCACAGAATTGACAGTGAGGGTTCCTGCACTTTAGTTATCTATGCACTGGGGTAGTAAAATGAATAGTTGGGTCACGGTACCTCCACACACAAGCCTCCAGAGGCTCCCAAACCTGTGCTTCTGGACTGCAAAGCCTGTGCCCACCTCACCTGGGCTGCCCGCTGGTTTCACATCCCAGCAGTCTCCCTGGCCCACTGAGCTCCCTGCCCTTCTTCAAACATGCTAAACCGTGCACACTTCTCTCTTGGGATATTTGCATTGCTGTTTTCTTGGCTGGAAGATTTACCCTCAGATATTAACCTCATTTCACACAGGTCTCTACTTAATTATCATTTCTTTGCCTGCCTGGAAGCAATCTGGTCTAAATTCAGAGACGTCCAGGTCTAACATAGGCCTTCTCTCGCTCCCCTCAGCTTGCTTCATTTCATCCCCTGATTATTTATCCCTACCTGATATTACATTATAAATCTGTTTCTTTGCTGGTTTACTGTTTGTCTCCCCTACTAGAATATAAGCCCTCTGAGGGTTGGAGTTTTGTTTTGTTCAATGCGCTGTCCACAGATTTGTAATACTGCCTGGAATGTAGAAGATAATCAATAGCTACCAGTGGCAGCGGAATTGGCCCAGTGGTTAGGGCGTCTGTCTACCACATGGGAGGTCCGCGGTTCAAACCCTGGGCCTCCTTGACCCGTGTGGAGTTGGCCCATGCGCAGTGCTGATGCGGGCAAGGAGTGCCCTGCCACGCAGGCGCAGGGGTGTTTCCCGCGTAGGGGAGCCCCACGCGCAAGGAGTGCGCACCGTAAAGAAAGCTGCCCAGGGCGAAAGAAAGTGCAGCCTACCCAAGAATGGCGCCGCACACACGGAGAGCTGACACAACAAGATGACGCAACAAAAGGAAACACAGATTCCAGTGCCACTAACAACAACAGAAGTGGACAAAGAACACCACCCAGCAAATAGACACAGAGAACAGACAACCGGGGAGGGGGGCAGGGAGAGAAATAAATAAATAAATAAATCCCTAAAAAAAAATTAGCTACCAGTGACTGGTGAGCAAATGAATGAATGATGGATTAAAAACAGGAAGACATAATTTCTGAGGGGAAGACAAACATGTAGCAAAATAACTACCACATGGGAATACAGAGTCCAAGTCATTCTGGAGACGGGGTGGTGAAATAACAGGGTTTCCAGACTGGTGACATTTGCAGTGCATCTTGGAGAATAAAGAGATTGGAGCTGAGCAGAAAAGAAGAAAAGGGCATTTCCTTTCAGCAGAGGAAACGGCCTGTACAAGGGCATGAAGTTATGCTCCATTAGATTTAAGGAAAGAAGGAAGTTTGATGAGAAAGGGCATACAAAGTGGATCCAAACCATAAAATGCTCCATCCATTATGAGTTATCAACTGGAGGAATTATAGCCATAGACGGCAGACACCAAAACTCCTTCTAGGAATTCAGGATCCTGGCGCACTCACCCTGGGTCATTAGAGGATTAATAGACACTTTACAAAGGCTGACCAGGATTTAAAGAAACCCAGAAAGGAGAGTGCCACCCCTGGGTGTCTTTCCCAGCCCTAGGGCTGAGGTGGCAATGGCAGAACGGCCAGAATGCAGAGAGGACAAGGAGAGAGACAGAGCCAACCCTGGAACCTGGCAGGGAGGGGGCTGAGAGAGTGTACCTCGATCTCAACCCCCCTCCCTACAATCCTCATCATCTTCCGGGACCTCCCATTGGCTAAACCTACCAAGAAGCCAAAGGGGTGGGATTGCAGATGCAGGGGCACTGATCTCCTGGGTCGTGGGCCAGGGCAGAGATCGTTCTGATAGACAAGCAGCAAATATCCAGCATAGGAGGAGAATCTCTTCAGTGGGAGAAAAAATATGTCAATGAATACTTTGAGATAGAAGGTGACATCCCAAAGTCACGCTCAGGCAACAAGAATGTTTAACACTAAAAGCCCATGCATGCTTCAAAAAGAGGTTTTCCCTTTGTTCCAGAGAAGGAGATGAGGGAGGAATATGAGAAGAGAGAAGGGAAGGGAGAGGGAGAGACGTTGCCGCATCCGCACTGGCTGAAGTTTATTTAGATGGAACCCAGTGCAACTTCTCCCCCAAACCACAGACCTTCGCCGGCTCTACACGTTACTCAATAGATCCACGGCTTCATTGGACAGGTTTTTCTTCTCTGTGGAAACTCGTCAAGGAAATGGGTTTCACACGGAGGCAACTTGGAGCCGCCCAGAGACAGCGCTTATAGAACCAGGACCTTGGGAGTGGATCTGGCCCAGAAATGACAGAGATCTAACAGTGGCTTTTTGCTTTTCACAGGCTATGCAATTGCCAGGACTTGGTCCATTTTACCCAGATCTTGCAGTGCCAACGAGTTGTGAGTTACAATTATTATTGAAATTTGTCCTCCAAGCAAAGGTCGAAACCAGGAGGGATTTACATAGGGGGTTGCCACAGTGGGATGGGATGGCAAGGGGCTGAGAGGAGCGGGGCCACGTAGGGGGCCTTGAAATACAGTTCAGGCCAGAGAGACCAACCAAGTCCTCACCCAGCTAGCACAAGGGCAGGGAGCTGCCTCTTGGATTTTCTTGTGTATGTTTGTTCCAAGCTTAGGTCGGGATTATCTTTCTCTCTATATATACACCTGTAGCCTTTTAGTACTTACGTTGTTTCATTTAACACCTGCCATGTATTCAGTGACCACTAATCCTTTCCCCTGTGCATTTTCAGAGGTTTTGTTCTCTCTTTCTCCTGTTTATTTTAAATAAAGCTATCAACTTCTTGCTCTCTCCTGCTCAGGGTGATACCACTGTTCTCTGGAGCCCCTATCTTTCATATACACTCCTGACCATCTGTTGATTCCATGAATTAATCAATCGAACCAGACAATGTGGTTTCGCCTTACTTGTCCAAAGGAAAGTTAAAGGCTCTGTTCTGTCATATTAGAAGGCCGGAAAATGAATTTTTAAAGATTCAACAGCTTTCCTTTTCTCTAGTTAAAAAGTACTTTAAGAAAAATGCTGATTGTTTTGTAAACTCACAAGTTCTCTAATAAAAAAAAGAAAAGGAAAGGAAATACTGATTTTTCATTATGTTCTTTCTTATTTTCAACTCAGACACCAGTAGGGTGCTGAGCCATACTATGGTAAGTTGGGGCATTCCTAAAAGCCTGGTGTTTTCACAATACCATCAAATGACCAAAATTCCTTGGATATAGCCACCTACTGCCCCACACATTTATCTGAAAAGGCATGACTTGAAAGGAATGTCAAGATTTGAAAGGCCACTGCCACTGGTATAGACAAAAACTTCCTAGAATTCAATAGTTCTGTTTCCTGTAATTCTTATCTTTGGAAAAACCATGATTTTGGTGAGATGTGATATTTATTTATGGCACTGTTTTTCTTGTTCTTTTAATTGTCTGACATCAGCCATTTTCTAATATAAGGACAAAGTTATAAATTAAGCCTCAGATAAGATTCACCAAAAACATTCCCACATTTATCAACTCCACACACACACACACATTAATGTACTTCAATATACAAGTAGCTTAAAGTATTCTTATGTAAGTAGCATTATGCATCATGAAATTTTACTGTTTTTGATATTATACATGTAGTTTAACCACTGTTGGATTTTCACTGTGTGTTACAAAACCATTGAAAAACAGTTCAATGTACAAAGTTTTACTTGGAGCACAGAAGCAAGGCTCACATGCTACCACATGACATATGTATATATTTTGGAGTACTTGCACCTGGCTTGCTTGAATCACTGAATTGTTCCTGGGTAATTTATAAACCAGAAAAATGATACAGGACTCTTGTGTGATACTATGAATTAGCAGTGAAAGGTTAAATAAATTAATCTGCTCCTACTCAAAGAATATGCACAAACCTGGCATAACTATTACTAAGCAAGTCCTTTATTCTCACTCATCTAAACTGACAAGAAATGGAAAAGTTTAGGTGGTTTATTCAAAATTAAATTACATTTGAAACATTATGAGCTAGACTGAAATTTACTAAGAGAACAACAGTCTAGTGTTTTTCAGTGTGCTCTTCCCATCTCCTCCACCAGAATTATCTAAGATATTTATCAAAAATATCATTTCCTGGGAAGCAGACTTGGCCCAATGGATAGGGTGTCCACCCACCACATGGGAGGTCCAAGGTTCAAACCCAGGGCCTCCTTGACCCTGTGGAGCTGGCCCACACACAGTGCTGATGCACAAGGAGTGCCCTGCCACGTTCCCCCCGCGTAGGGGAGCCCCATGCACGAGGAGCGCATCTCATAAGGAGAGCCACCCAGCGCGAAAGAAAGTGCAGCCTGCCCAAGAATGGTGCCGTGCACACGAGAACTGATGCAGCAAGATGACGCAACAAAAAGAAACACAGATTCCTGGTGCCGCTGATGAGGATAGAAGCGGTCACAGAAGAACACACAGCAAATAAATACAGAGAGCAGACAACTGGGGGGCGAGGGGGAGAAGAGGGGAGAGGGAGGGGGGAGAAATAAATAAAAAATAAATCTTAAAAAAAAATACTATTTCCTAAATGTGTCAGGAAACCCCTAATATCCTTATAGCTCAGTAGCTTTGGCTCCTTGACCTCTATGAATGTGGCCTTGATAAACCTGCGTCAGGAACACGTGGAACTGCAACTCCAGTCTCATGAGATAAATTCCAAAAGGGAGTGAACAAAAGCATGAAATGTTCTTTCGTCTTTACATCTTGCTCAAGAGTGTCTGTTTGCTTGGAACTTTGTTATATTTCTGTTACAGAATAAAGTTCTCTCCTCAGGGCCGTAAATAAGACAGGTAGAGTTTCAATTTAATGCTATATTTAACGGTAATAAAGACGGCTGCAGGTTACCTTGCCAGGGTCAAGGCAACATGTACGAAGCTGGGGCAGGTGGGTTACTGAATGCGCTGTTTCTGTACAGCAGTCATGCTGTCCAGCCACTGTTCTAGAGCCTTACACAGGGTGTTGACATAGGTAGACCTCTCGGTAAGCCTCGGGGGTAGGAACTGTCATTACCCTCTTCACAGATTATGAATGAACATTTTTCTGGTCACCTCTCTTGAAGCATTTGGTCTCAGGTTCCGCTCAGAACTTTGAAACCTATTCCAGAAACCAAACCAAACCAAACAAACAAATGCAGCAGGAGAAGATGAAATTGGTAATGAAAACACCTTATGTCTAAGTGTGATTTTCGGTGTTAAATAAAAAGACTGATAAGAAAGTCTTCTATCAACCCTCTTACATTTCTGAATCTTTCAAGCCTTTAAAAAAGAAACAATTTTTTAAACAGAACGTAACAAAGGGAAAGGAGTCTCTCTTCCTAATGGGGTGCGAAGTCCCTAAAAATGAGTTCTGCCTGAGACCTCCCGAATCTGAATCCCTGGGCTTGGAGCCCAGGACCCTTGATGTAGATCTGCCCAGGTGATGCTCCAGGTACTCAGGTGAATGCTGGTCCTTCTTCCAGCCACTCTGACAAGCCGAGATTCAGAGCTGGGTCCTAGTTCCCTTTGTGTCCCTAAAGTTAAGCAAACATGGGAGGGGGCGGGGGGGGGGGGGCAGAGTTCAAATGGCAGAGCTCCCTCTTCTAAATGTCTCTTCTTTCTCTGTGTGTGTTCTCAGTTTATATAAGACCCAGCAAGAGGGCGGAGACCCATCCTGGTCACACCTCACCGACTTAGTTCAACCAAAGTGAGCTGATCAAGTGATCTAATCAAGGTCCCTTAAGAAAATCTAATGCAACCAAAGGGTCTCACACACACAGAAATGGATTAGTTCAAAAGCAATCTTTTATGGGATTCACAAAAGAACTTCAAACTGTCACAAACCTGTGACCATTTGTTGAATGAGTAAGGACCAGTTCATTTATCCTTCTCTTGAAGTCTCTTCACTTGGCTTCTTTCAGGTTTGGAAAGGGGAGCTGTCACAGCAAAATAAGAGCTCTTCCAAATATTTCTATTTGTTCTTCAATCTCATCTAGAACTCTTCACCTACCTTTATACTGCCTTTTATGTGTAATGGGTTAGGGTTTAGGGAACCTGTTTCATAATCTTTTAACATACCCTGCATAAGTGCTCTGGACTTATTTTTTAGGATCCGTCAGTACTTGGTGATCTGTATAATTTTCTTTTGAGTTTTCTGCAAAAACTAGATAATAGCAAAAGTTATTTAGTAAGGCTTATAAGACCTGTGGTTCAACTTTAAGGTTAAGGTTGTATAATTCTGTAACCAAACAAACAAAAAAAATATTTTGCCCTGCTCACTAAATTTTGGGTGCCAAATTTTAAATAAGGATACCTTATTGGTCTGCTCATCCTTTCCCAATTTAATTAGGGTTCCAAAGTCACATTCTAATCTGCATTGATACCAGCATTTTCACAGACCAGGGTAGGTACTCCAGCAGGCATCCTTACAGAATGAGATGCTAAAGGACTCATAAAAGACAGGAGTGTGGTCTCAGAGGTAACTCATGAGAGGCACTTAGAAATGGGATTAAGATTCTAGCAAGAAAGTGTTAACAAATCTCAAATATTTTGGCATGTGCCCCAGATAGGAGTACCTTTCCTCAGACAGGAGAAAGATAGATATACTGCTGGTCTCCACTCTGAGACAAAGTAGAAGTAGACTTGAGATGGACAAGGTCAGCATTGCTTCACAAATATTCCTTGACCTAATCCTGGGAAAACTTGTTTCATATTTTAAAGAGAGGAAGATACACTATGCTGTGCTCTCTTTGGAGGAAATTATAACGTGAAAGTACTAAATTGTTAAATAGGAAAATAAATGGTAACAAAACAACAAAAATCCCTTAGTAATTGCAGCCACAGATGTACTAAACAGGAAATGGCATATGGTTCTGCCTAAAAACATTGTTTCCAAAAGCATGTTCTGAGGGCTTGTTAGAAACACAAATCTGTATGCCCCATTCAGACCCACAAATCAGAATCTCAGGGGGGGAGGGGGGGGGTGGTGTGGGCCCAGCGAATTACGCTGTAATGAGTCTCCATGTCATTATGATGCCTGTTAAAATTC
The DNA here is from genome assembly GCF_030445035.2 of Dasypus novemcinctus. NCBI lineage: Eukaryota > Metazoa > Chordata > Mammalia > Cingulata > Dasypodidae > Dasypus > Dasypus novemcinctus. Next base: position 14,685,095 of record NC_080686.1, read on the forward strand.
TGACAACCGCTGTCTTAAGGGATATTTTTATTATACCTCAAATTAAATCCATAGGTTACCCTTTCTCTATTTTCATATCCACTGATAGCATGAAATAATTCCATTCCTCCAATACAATCCTAGTAGAATACAGGAGCATTGGGGAAGAGTCCTGGGCAGACAGGGTGGTATGGAGCAGTTGTTCTCAGAGTGTGGTCCCTAGAGCAGAGATATCTGCATTCCTGTGAACTCAGGGGAGTACATCCCAGAAATCTGTGGTCTAACTTGGTTTCCAGGTGATTTTGCCACTAATGTTTGAGAACCACTGGTGTAGAGGATAAATCATGGTCTTTGGAATTGGATCTGGGATTAAGTCCAAAACTGGGTGAACTTGAACAAGGTTTTTAACTTCCTGATTCTCTTTCTCCAATTGTAAATAAAATACCTCCAGTATAAACGGGATATCTCCTTAGCATGCTTGCTCATCATTCATTCAGTTAGTCAACAAGTATTTATTAAGCACCTATTTTGTTAGGGTAAGAGGCTAAGCTACTCTTATAAGAGCCCAATAATATGACTCAAAGAACAACAACATGATTTCCTCTTCACATAACAGACACACAGCTTGCCATCTGGATTGGTGGGTGTATTAGTCAGTCGAAGGGGTGCTAATGCAAAATATGAAATCCTTTGGCTTTTATAAAGGATATTTATCTGGGGTAGAAGCGTACAGTCACCAGGCCAAGCATAAGTTACTTCTCTCACCAAAATGTTGCCACGTGTTGGAGCAAGATGGCTATTGACGTCTACAAGGGTTTAGCCTCCTTCTTTCTCTTAAGGCTTCATGGTCCCAACTTCTTCCAATATTAGCTGTAGGCTGGGGCAAGCCTTGTCTCTCTCCTGGGGCTCGTTTTCTCTCTGAGCTCAATTGCTCTGTTCTCTTCACAAGGTCAGGTATGGACCATAAGGCGCTCTCTTTTCCCAGGGCCTCTGCGGTGTCTACGGAGCCATCTCTCTTCCTCTATGTTCTTCTCCTGTGGGTTTTCTTCCTGGGGTTCCAGCATCCAAAACTCTAACTCTCTCCTCTGCCCTGTAGTTTTCTCTGTGAGTGCCTGCCCACCAAGGGGTCGGGGCCTCAGTGTCCTACTGACATGACCCAATCAAAGCCCTAATCATAATTTAATCAAGTAAAAGTGAAACGTCTGAATTTAATACAAAGGGGAACACACCCAGAGGAACTGACCAGGTTACAAACATAATCCAATATCTATTTTTGGAATTCATAAACAATGCCAAACTGCTACAGTGGGGCAGCTCTACCCCATGAGATAGTTGACATTTAGGGACTTTCCTCCCTTTAACCATCAACCACCTTCCCTAGGGAGGGAAAGAGAGCCTGGGGGTTGACCCCACAGATGCTCATGTTTCACTGATGAAAATGTAGTCATTTGGCCAAGATTCATTCTGGGGGCTGCTGGGAAATGTAGCCTGGTCCTACACCCAGGAAGAGGGGAGAAACCTTTGCAGGTCTAGCCATCAGAACTAATGCAGTGAGGGCCAATAAAGGCTCTGACACTGGGGATACAGCAGTGAAAGGGAGGGAAACAAAGTGCCTGCTCACAGGGAGCACATATTCTAGTAGAGCTAAACTCATCAGTTCAGAACTAGCACTCAGTGATCAGTGCTGTGAAGAAAATGAAGAAGAAATGGGGCAGAGAGGGACTTGGGGTGGTACAAGAGGGAAAACCCTTCTGAGGAGTTGACTTCTCAGTTGAGAAATAAGAGATAGTGAATAAGAGTTAACAAAAGGCAATCTGCATGGCATATATTAAGTTTCCATTAGAACTGAGATTATTAAACTTTAGACCAGGTGCCAGTGGGAGGGGATGGGTGGGGAAGGATCTCTGGGAGATACTGAGGCTGGCACCCCACTCTGGTCCCAGGACCCACCTTGGTGAGCCTGGCCCATCCGTGATCAAGCAGATCCTTGTCTTCAACAACCACAAGATGATGCAGCTCTCCATGTTCTACCAACCCTTGAGTGAAGATGCACAGCAAAAAATCGAAAGGGAGACTTTCCATTGGGTATCCTTGTAGCTTGGATGGTTCCAGAAAGAAATGTTCCTAGACTTAATCCATTCCTGTGGGTGTGAACCCATTGTAAATAGGACCTTCTCATGAGAAACTTCAGTGAAGGTGTGTGCCACCTGCATCGGGATGGGTCTCTGTCCTACTACTGAAAGACTTAGAGGTAAGACCACAGAAAGAGGAAGCCAGAGGGAGCAGCCAGAAGCTGACTATCAATGGGAACCTGCAAGAGAAGGGTGAAGCCCAGAGAGGCCGCCATGTGCGTTGCCAAGTGGCAGAGGAGCCAAGGCTCAAGGATCGTGGCAGCCAGCCTGCGAACAGGTAGTCTTTCAGGGGAAGGCATCACCTTGCTGCTGCTTTGACTTTGGACATCTAGCCTCAAAACCACAAGCCAATAACTTCCTCCCCACCCCACCCCCCTTTTTTTAAGCCAAATCATTGTGTGGTGCTTGTTTCAGCAGCCAGGATACTGAAACAGTTTCTAAAAGTTGAAAATGTTTGTACTTTCCTAGGAGGAAGATTGCTAACAGGACGCTTTGACAACAAACTGACTGACAGACATTAAGCCACATTATATTTTGTCCCTTATGTGTATTCTTCAGAAAGTGAACTTGGCATTTTAGATCTAATTCAAGCATTTGTAGAAGCATTAGACAGTGTTTTGAAAATGTAAACTGTATTTAATTTTACATGTAGACAAGGTCCACGATATTCTGGCAGAAATGGTGAGAGGGCATGGTGTTGGAGGCCAATAGGAATGAGATTATCACACAAATACATGCCCAGAATAAATGAGAAATTGAAGCTGGCTTAGCAGGAGCTCCAGCCCAGGCTGTATCAGCTGTAAAGAACATGAATCTTCCTGAGATCCCCAAGAAATAGTAACAGTGATGATATCAGCATAAAAGTGCCAAACCTACCCTCTTTTAAGCAAAAATATTAAAAAGTCTATTCCCAGATAAAAATCCAGGGAAAAAAGTAATCTCAGTTTAATATGCAGTTGTTTACCAAAAATAGAGGAGGAGAGTCTTAATTTTTGCTCTTGGATCAAAAGCAAGGTACAGTACAAGGATTGTGTAAAATCAGTATGTGATGTTCAATGTTGCTTTTCTGGATCAGGGCTTTTAAAGAAACTTGTAAAATCAGTATGTAATGTTGAATGTTGCTTTCCTGGATGAGGATTTTTAAAGAAATCGAGTAGTTCCAGTAGATCTAAACTGCATTTTTATGCCCACTTAAGGCATGCTTCTATGCTTTGGCTACTAGAGTACTGTTGAAAAGTATTTGCAACATTTCTTTAATTACATACAGTCCAAAATGTTGTGTTTTGTATAGGATTAAGTACATCATTACTTAATTCTTTCTATTTGTCACAATTGCTATTCAAAGAACCAAGCATGTATTGTATGAAAATATTATGAACTTTTTCTCTTACTTTAAGTAAACTCCAATGTAACTGGACTTCTAAAACACCATTCTGATTGCCTGATATCCACTTTATCAATAATTTTTACACCCCTGTCTCAGCAAAGAAACTAAAGGTATGTTTTATCACTGTTAAAAATTACCCCAGCAGATACACATAATTAGAGAAAGAAGAAAGAAATCAGGTATTCTACCAACCCATTTCAGAAAGCAAGATCTTTTTTGAGCATCAACTGGAATCTATTCTTAGAAATCACAATCTGGAGCAGTTACAGGTGAAGAAACTGAAAACCACTTTAAGTTAGCACTCAAGGTTCAGGTACAAGGAGGCAACAGGCAGTTACCATGAGACAAAACCTGGGAAGGGGGTCAAGCAGAACCCACACAACAAAAGAAGGTAAATCTGCAGCAGATAAATCTAGCCAGCTCAAGTTTTCACTAGTTCTAAGTGCAGAGAGATTGAAAGCTAATTTAGGAAGGCTAATTTAAGAACATTAATATATGTTATGCATAATTTGTTGCATAAAATTATGCATAATTAAACTGTAAATGCTACACGATTCTCATTCCATAGTAATCCTTTTTTTTTTTTTTGCCTTTATAAAGTCCCAGGTTGAAGAACACGTCTAACTTAATTATAACAACGATTTCATTAGAAATAATAAAAATGGTATCAACCTTGAAAACTCACAAAGGTTAGAAGCTGGGAAGGGGAGAAAGAGGTGGAGAGGAACTGGGAAAGTGAATGCTGTCATCTTACAAGTGGGGAAGCAAGAGATCTCATCTATGCTTGATGGAACAGGAAGTATAGGCTTACATGGGATTGTTCTGAAGGAATAAGACATTGTGGAAGCAATCAAGTAAAAAAAATAGAAATGGGAGAGCAGCAATAGTAATGTACATGAACAGTCTCCTTAGCCATCACTGGAAGACGATGATGGGGAACGTCTACATTTGAAAACCAACAGACAGCCGTTTGTGCATAATTTTAGAGTAAGGAAATGGCCACCACAAGAATTAAAACAGGAATGATTTAAAGTAATGTTCCTAGTGTGCTGGTGGAGGAGTGTTGTATGGGAATTCCACACATGTGCATGATTGTTATGTTGTTTTGTAAGCTCACAACTTCTCTAATAAAAATACATTATAAAAAGAAAAAGAAAAAGTTCCTGGGGTGAATAGGCTAGAGATGAGGAAGGATGGGTGAAGGAACTGTTGATTTTGTCTTAAGTCCTGAAGTAAGATTTGATTTTTATTAACCATACAGTTATTACTTTGATAAAATTTAAAAATCTAAATTAAAAAATACCTTTTCAGGTATTATTATAACTAAATATCTGGATCAGGTGGAACTGGACATTGAGTTGTAAGTATTACTATTCTGGCACTCAGAATGCTCTCACGGTAAGGAGTTCCTTTAGAGGACTTCCACAGCAGAGTCGCCTGGGCCAGCTTTGGAACAACTGCATTTGAATTGAGGAAAGTGGAGGATGGTGGGAATCAGCATTTTTAAACAGAACATGCTTTTGTAAATGCAGGTGAGTCCAAGCCTGTCTGAGTATACTGTATTTTAAAAGAGTTCAGCAAAAGAACTAAGGAGCATTTTAAACAAAAGAGAGTCTAAAAATCTGAGATGGCAAGACCACCTCTGTTTGGGATCCCATGAAAAAGTAATCGTCTTTCTTAGACAGATAAAATACTTGTTATTGCCTGTGCAATAATAGAATCCATAGCTACTTGGTTTGCAGTGAAAGTATACCATGTGGATAGCAATGGGGAGAAGTGACACATTTCAGATCTGCAAGAGTGAGAAGAGTAGCAGCAGGTAAGCCTGAGAGATGGCAGAACAGAGAATGGTACCAGGCCCTGAGCCATCCCTCCCAGGTAAGGAAAGGGAGACGTTTAGAAATGCATGAGGACCTCCAGGTATTACACTGCTAGAATCTGAGGGCTAAAGACGATTTCCAATTCTGCAATTTTGAAAAATAATTTATTGTAGTAACATACATACAACCCCAAATTTCCCTTTTCAACCACTTTCAAGTGTAGAATTCAGTGGTATTAATAACACTCACAATATTGTGCTACCATCAACAAGATCCAATGCCCCGCATTTTCATCTCCTCAAGTAGAACCTCTGTGCTGATTAAACAACGACTCCCTCTTCTCACCCCCACCCCTAGCCCCTGGTCACCTATACCCTACTATCAGTTTCTCTGAGATTTGCCTATTCTTGGTATTTCTTATAAACAGGATCATACAATAGTTGTCCTTTTATGCCTTGCTTATTTCACTCAACGTAGTGTCTTCATAGTCCATGTGTCACATGGATCAGAACTTCACTCTTTTTTATGGCTGAATAATGCCCCACTGCGTGGCATATATTCATATGTTTGTCCATTCATCTGTCGATGAACTTTTAGATTGCTTCTTCCTTTGGGCTGTGTGAATAATGCTGCTATGAACATCTGTGTGCAAATGTTTGTTTGAATTCCTGCTTTCAGTTCTTCTGGGTATATACCAAGAAGTAAGATTGTTGGGGAATATGGTGATTCTATTTTCAGTTTTCTGAGAAACCACCGAACTGATTTCCACAGCAACTGTGCATTTTACTATGCCACCAGCAATGAATAAGTGTTCCTATTTCCCGCATCCTCACCAACACTTATTTTCTGTGGGTGTGATATTGCAATTATGTTTACTCTTATCTTTGATTACACTTACTGGGGGTGGTGTGGCCTAAGAAAGGATACATAAAACCGAAAAAAGTAAGCATATTACCAGTGTTTTTCTTTAGAGAGAGAAAACCTTTATAATCAATATATGTATATGTATATATCTATATCTATACAAGCACTTATTAAGTACAGTTTGTGATTCATTTCACATTCTACTATGCACCTGTTAATTGTGGTCCAAAAAAATAAGAGAAAATTTTGCCCTCAAAGATTGGATTCAGTTAAGAAAGAAGACAAATAAACAGCTATGCAAGTAGTAAGAAGGTGGTATGATTCTTCTTGGAAGAACCAGAAAGAATTTACTTTGTACCCAAAGTTCAAAGATGGTAATGAATCCACCAGCAGACTCTGCAGCTATAACTAGAGAGAATGTGGAGAGAGATGATGGATAGATAGTGAAGAGACCCAGTGGTTTCCATGGTTCTCAGCCACAGTTGCTCACTGGAATCACCTGGGAGGAGATTTTTAAAAATTAACAGCATCCAAGGAAGTTTTCACTTTTAAGAGCTGCCCAAGTGATTCTAAGGCATATCCAGGATTGAGAATCTCCATGTGGTGCAGCAGAGCTCCAAAATGTATTCACCAAATGCAGTGAATGTGCAACAATGATGAAAGAGGTGGTTGATGTGGGAGGAGTGTGGGGGGGGTGTATATGGGAACCTCTTACATTTTTTGGATGTAACATGAAAAAAAAAAAGAACCTTTGGGCTGGATCATGAAGGATTTGAAAAACAATTTGTTCATGATCAAACAAATCATTCATGATCATGATGAAACCACTAAGAATTTTAAATGGGAAAATGCAGGATGTGCCTTTTAAGTTTTTTTTGGCTGGAAGGGAAGATAAAATGAAGGGGCCTTCAACTGGAAGTATAAAGACTGATGGCAGGGAGATTTTTAGGACCTGGCATAGGAAAAGCCAGCAAAGATTTGAGAGGAATCAAGAAACGCAAAAGATGTGGAGGTTGAGAGCAAGGATAGAGTTTTCACCTGCAGCTTTTTGACTTGGGCAGTTGAGTGATTAGTGCCTTTATTAATTGAAAGAAACAAGTCTGGGGAGACAGAAGTGAGAAGAAATGCTGAACCCCAGGTTTGCCTTAATTTAGGATAGGTTGAGCTTGCGGTCCAGTGCCCCTGGGACAGGTGGACAGAGCTATGCAGTAAACAGTCAAGGGTAGCAATCTGGAAATCTTGTTTCACAATGGTGTTGATGGGCTGTCCATAACATAACCCTTCTAATGTGTATGAAATAAAAAAAAAAAAGACAACAAAGTAACATCAAAATGAAATTAAAATCAACAACAAATCTCACAATAATTTGCAAGGAATTTCCACATACTGGACATTTGAAGCTCAACTAGAATCACAATCATAACCATTACATACATTCTCACTGTGGTGGTTTAAGCTGTATGGACCCCAGAAAAGTAAGTCTTTAAAGCTAATCCATTCTTTTGGGTGTAAACCTATTGTAAGTAGGATCTTTTGTCTTAATTCTCTTACTGGTGTCCTTTATAAGAGAATGAATCAGACAAAGAGAGAGAAAGCCACAGAAGCAAGAAACTGAAAATAACGAAACACAAAGAGAAGGGAGAGGCCAGCAGGTGCAACCAAGTGCCTTGCCATGTGGCAGAGGAGTCCAGGATCACTGATGGCTAATCTTTAGGGAGAAAGTATTGCCTGATGATGCCTTGATTTGGACATTTTTCTCAATCTTGAAACTGTAAGCTTGTAAGCCAATAAGTCCCCATTTTAAATAGCCACTCATTCCATGGTACCTGCATTTTGGCAGCCTAGAAAACCAAAACATTCACTAAAACAAAATGTATTCCCTTCCCCACTGCTAACTTGTGACTGAAATTCAGGCCTTCTAAGTCCCTTAGTCTATACTTAGCCCTTTATTTTGAGGCACCATTTACCCTTTTAACTTAGGAGTTGTCTTTCTACAACCATTCTGAGACTCGAAGTCCCAGACATCAATAGAACATGAATTAGGGGAGGGGATTTGAAGGGGGGAAGAGGGAGATTAAGTCCTAAGAAGTACAGACCCAATTGCAAGAGATCGTCTCAGCAAGACAGCATAGAAGAGAGACCAAGAGAATAAAGGATTCTGAAAGGCTTGATACAGAAGTCGAATGCTAATGCACTCTGTAGGGGCAGCCTAAATAAATATTATTATTTCAAAAGGCTAAGGCATTTTCCTTATTCTTCCTGCTAAATATAGCTAAGAACCTCCATTACATATCCGATGGGCTAGAGACTTTGGGACCCGAGAAACAACATGGTGATGGGTTCCTGAGTTTTCTTTTTGCCTCATATCCCAAACTTGGAGCTGAAGAATCCAGTGACCTGGAAACATCAATGGGCACAAACAAAATACATGCCAGTAAATACCTGCTATCTCTAGGGAAGGGACTAGCAAAGGTGAGACTTAGTAATACAGAGACCTTTTAATCGAAAGCTATACTACTTTCAAGGAATGCAGGCAGCACCTAGAAGATGGAAAAGACAAAGAATAGGTTCTCCCACTCAAATCTCCAGAAGCAACACCCTACTAGTACCTTGATTTTAGCCTCAGAAACTGTTTTTTGGAATTCAGACCTCCCAAACTGTAAGATTACACATTTGTGTTGTTTTACGCCAGGAAGCTTGTGGCAATTTGTTACAAAAGCAATAGGAAACTAACAGATTTTGATAGAGAGAGTGGAGTGCTTCCATAACAAATATCTCAAAATGAGGAAGTGGCTTTGGAATTGGGTCAAGGGTAGAGGCCTGACAAATTTGGGAAGCGTGATAGAAAAAGCCTATACTGCTTTTAACAGATTATTAACACAATAGACTGATAGTGAGGACTCAGAAGGAAGTAAGAGGGCATGATTGAGGCAAAACTATCTGTCTTAGAGAAGATAAATCATCTGAAAAAGAATTAGTAGAAATAAAGGATACTAAAGGCAGTGCTGATGAGGGCACAGAAGGAAATGAAGGACGTGTTAATGGAATCTGGAGGAAAGGGGATGTTTATTACATAGTAGCAGTAATCTTGGCTGAATTGTGCCCTGCCAATATGTGGAAAGCAGAATTAATAAAGAGATTAGCTTGTATGTTTAAATGAAGATATTTTCAAGCAAAGAGTTGACCTGGTTTCTTCTTATTCCTTATAGTACTGTGCAAGAGGAAATAGATAATGAGGAAAGACTGTTAAGCAAAAAATATATATATATTAATTTGGGAAATTCTCAACCTATTCAGATTGCAAAAGACACTACAATTCAGAGATTCACTGCCATCAAAGCAGGCTCTGGAGAGAAAGTCAAGGATGGGCTGGATAACCTTTTTTGGAAAATTCAGTATATTCAGTCACACACAGAGCTCTTTGAAGAAATTAGGCATTTGACTCAGGGATACCCTCAGGCATCTAAACATCAATCAGAAGTAGAAATGGAGTTATCCAGGAAAGGTCTGTGGAGGAGCTTCTTGTCCATCGGAAGGAATTCCAGGGACATAATAGGGGACCCAAAGGTGCTTGGGAATTTTTAAAAAGCTTTTTATTTTGAAATACTTCCAAACTTATAGGACAATTACAAAAATAAACAAACCCCTGCAGAGAACTCCAATATATTTATAACCCCCCAGATACCCAGACCCCCCTATTTTAACATTTGGTCACAGTTGCTATAGCATTCTATCTATCTATCTATCTATCTATCTATCTATCTATCTATCTATCTATCTATCTATCTATCTATAGCTTTCTATCATCTGTCATCTATCTCTCCATCTATCTATGGGTCTATCAGTCCATTTTCTGAATACTTGCATGTAGGTTGTATACATCATGCTCTTTGAATATTTAATACTACCATATACCTTTCTTAAGAAAAAGGGTATTCACTTATGTAACCACCATAAAAACAGTTATCAAGTTCAAGAAATTTAATATTGATATAAAGCTTACTGTCTATATTTCAATTCTTTTATACGTCCCAGTAACATCCCTTTGAGCCTTTTCTCCTCCATTGCCAGATCTCATCCAGGATCATGTACTGCATTTAATTGCCATTATATCTTTAGTTGCTCTTCCTTTTTTTTTTAATTGTGGGAATATATATATATATATATATATACACACACACATATATATATATAAACATAACTTTCCCATCTCAACCATATTCCTGTCTTAATCACATTTACATTATTGCAGTACCCTCACCACATTCCACGACTGGAAGCTTCTCATCGCCTAAACAGAAACACTACACCTGTTATGCATTAACTTCCCATTACCCCTGCTTTCCAGTCCCCCGCAACTGGTACTCTCATTTCTGTCTTGCTGAGCTTGCATATACTTCAATAATTTCTTTGTAGTTGCTATGGGGCTTAAATTTAACATCCTAAGTCTATAACCATCTCATTTGCTTTGACATCAACTTTATTTCAATAGTATACACAAACTATGTTCCTGTGTCCCTCCATCACCCCACCTTTATGTAGTTCTTGCCACAAATTACATGTTTATGGATTATGAGTTTAAAGCCACTGATTTATCATTGCTTTTTATGCATTTGCCTTTTAGATCCTGTAGGAAGTAAAAAGTGGAGTTACAAACCAAAAATATTAAAGTACTGGCATTTATATTTACCCATATTGTTACCCTCACTGGAGATCTTTATTTCTTCATGTGGTTTCCATTTATTGTCTATTGTCCCTTCCTTTCAACCTGAAGAACTCTCTTTAATCTCTTTTGTAGGGCTGTTCTTGTGGCAACAAACTCTCCCAACTTTTATTTATCTGTGAATGTCTTAATCTCTCATTTTTTTAAAGATTTATTTTACTTATTTCTCTCCCCTCATTCCCCCCATTGTCTGCTCTCTGTGTCCATTTGCTGTGTGTTCTTTTGTATCTGCTTGTATTCTCATTAGATGGCCCCAGGAACCAATTCTGGGATCTTCCGGAGTGGGAGAGAGGCAATTACTCTCTTGCACCACCCCAACTCCCTGTTCTGCTATGTCCTCTTATTTTCTCTCCTCTGTGTCTCTTGTTGTGTCATCTTGCTGTGCCAGCTCTCCACGTCAGCTGCCACTCCTGTGTGGGGCTGCTTTCCCATGTTGGGTGGCATTTCCATGCAGGGCAGCACTCCGCATGGGCCAGCTCTCCACGTGGGTCAGCTTGGCCTCACCAGGAGGCCCTGGGCATCAAACCCTGGACCTCCTATATGATAGATGGGAGCCCCATTGGTTGAGCCACATCCATTTCCCAATCTCTCTTATTTTTGAGAAACTGTTTTGCTGGATATAGGATTCTTGGTTATCTTTGTAGTTATTGTTCTTGTTGTTTTGCTTTGAACACTTTAAATATGTCACCCCATTGTCTTCTTCCATCCATGGTTTCTGATGAGAAATTGGCATTTAATCTTATTGATGCTTCTTATACATGACATGTTGCTTCTCTCTGCAGCTTTGAACATTCTCTCTTAATCTTTAGCATTTGACAATTTGATTTAAAGTGCCATGACATGGGTCTATTTGGGTTTATCCTATTTGGAGTTTGTTGAGTATCTTGGATGTATACATTCATGTCTTTTGTTAATTTTGGGAAGTTTTCAACCATTTTTTTTCTCTTTTTTTTTAAAGATTTATTTATTTATTTAGTCCCCACCTCCTCCCCCCCGCCCCCGTTGTCTATTCTCTGTGTCTATTTGCTGCGTCTTGTTTCTTTGTCCGCTTCTGTTGTCGTCAGTGGCATGGGAAGTGTGTGTGGCACCATTCCTGGGCAGGCTGCACTCTCCTTCACACTGGGTAGCTCTCCCTACGGGTGCACTCCTTGCGCGTGGGGCTCCCCCACGTGGGGGACACCCCTGCGTGGTGCGGCACCACGGGTCAAGGAGGCCCGGGGTTTGAACCGCGGACCTCCCATATGGTAGACGGATGCCCCAACCACTGGGCCAAGTCCGTTTCCCCATTTTTTTTCTCCTGGTACACTGTTGGTGTCCCACAGGTTACTCAGGTACTGCTAATGTTTCTTCATTCTTTCTTTTTGTTGCTCCTCGACTAAATTATTTCAGTTGTCTTATCTTAATGTTCTCTGATTCTTTCTTCTGCCAGCTCCAACCTGCTGTTGAACTTCTCTAGAGAACTTTTAATTCTGTTACTGTGGTCTTCAGCTCTGGTACTTTTTCTTAATTTTCATCTCCATATTAATATTCTCTTTGAGGTCATCTATCATTTTCCTCATTTCTTTAGCTCTTTGAGCATATTTGGGACCATTTTTTAAAAGTCTTTGTATGGTCTGTCCCAGATCTGATTCTCCTCATTTATGATTTCTAATGCTTTAGTGTTCTTTTTCCTTTGCCTGAGCTGTCACTTCCTGTTTCTTCATGTATTTTGTGATCTTCTATTGAAATGAATATTTTGATATTCTCATGTGTTATCACTGCAATTTAGACTCTGAGGTGTCTGTTCCTTAAGCTTGTATTCATATTATGTTTTGACAAAGCTTTCCTTGATTGCCAGGAACTAACAACAACAACAAAACAGGTGAAGGAAGAAAAATAAAACACATTTTCCAGTCTTACAGATTGACCTGATCTGTGCAGGTGCTTTCCTTTAGGAATTACACAGCTGGAGACCAGCTCCAGGCCAAAGCATAGGGGCCTCCCTGATCTTTTCACACATGTCTTGTCTTGGGCATGATGTGAGGCCTTAGAATTCCTGTTTACACAGCTCTTTCTTAGGAAATAGGGTCCTGTGCACTTTGTATCTTACATACAGCAATCCCTTGCCCAAGGCATACAACTTGACTACTCTCCCACAGCATTCTGTAGGAAAGTTCCTTGAGCTCCCTTGTACACACAATGCAAGTTCTAAAATGGCAAATCCCTTAGGCCACTACCAGACAGACTGAATCATAGATAGACATACATGATCCCAATATATGCACCAGGTTACTCTGCTCACTCTGGAAGTGGGACCATGATTCCACATCAAACCAGTGAGAGGTGGAGAAGGGACAGCCAGGTTGCCAGAAGATCCTACCACTTTTAAGTAGCCTTTATTTTGATTCTGCACTTGTCTAGTTAAGTATTTAGCTGTTTTTTGAGCTTTTGGAAAGGTGTTTCTTCCAGTTCTTGCTGGTTGTTCAAAGCTTCAATGGGTGGATGGGGTGCTGAAGCATCTCATGCCACCATCGTGAATGGGTGGGGCCCAAATTATTGAGAATTTTATACCAGCAGATACACTGTGGATAAAGAAAGCACAAAGTAAAAGAAGGCTGTCAGATTTCTAAAATTCTACAGGTAGTAAACAGGCTGTTATAACTACGCAGCTATATACACGTCTTACATTCATGAAAAAGGAAAGCTGACTCCAAGTGCGGAGCAAGGAACCCACAAAGTGAATCCATGAGCCACAAAAGATTATTCCCAGTCTCTGAAACATAATACCGTTTTCCTGGTTGGATTTGTAAATTGCTTGGGATTTTTTTTTTTCTTTTCTTTTCTCCATTTCAAAGAGGAATGCTTATAATTAGTATTATATGCCTGTTCCACCATTAAATTCTGGGAAGCCAATAACCTGTTTTTTATTTTCACAGGTCCACAAATGGATAGGAGTTTTGATTCAGGATGATTAAATTCAGAGCCTTACCTGTACCTGATTTAGATGATTCAGATGATGAGATGCGGGACTTTTGAGCTGATGAAATTTAGGTGAGATTTTGGCCTTTAGCTGATGTGACAATATTGAGTTGAGACTTTTGTAGTATTGATATAGGGTGACTGTATTTTGCTTATGGGACATACATAAATCTTTGGGGATCGGAGGGCAGACTGTGGTAGGTACAATAATGGTCTCCCAAATATGTCTATGTTTTAATCCCCAAAACCTGTGATACATTACCTTACAGGACAAAAGGGATTTTGCAGATGTGATTATGTTAAGGATCTCAGGATGGGAAGATTATCCTGGATTATATGTGTGGGTCCAACGTAATCACAAGTGTATGTATAATAGAGCAGCAAGAGGGACAGTGTCAGAGAAGCAGAAGGAGTGAAGTGACAGCTGGAAGAGGGCAACTAGGTCAGAAATGTGTTGGCCTCAGTAGTTGGGAAAAGGTAAGGAACAAATTTTCTCATAGAGCCTTGAGAAGTAACACAGTGCTAAGGACACCTTGAATTTAGTCCTATAAACTTTGTTTTTGCACTCTTAAGCTTGAGAACCATAAAATTATAGATTTGTATTGTTTTAAACTTTTAGGTTTTTGATAATTTGTTAAAACAGCAATAAAAAACTAATAAAATCATGAGGGCAATAGAAGATAGGAAGACAATATGGGTAAATGACTCAAGAGGATTTTACTTCATCTTCTGAGTTTTCTAAATTAAGTTTTTTTTTTAAGATTTATTTATTTATTTCTCTCCCCTTCCCCCCCATCCCGGTTATCTGTTCTCTGCGTCTATTTGCTGCATCTTTTTTGTCTGCTTCTGTTGTTGTCAGTGGCAAGGGAATCTGTTTTTCTTTTTGCTGCATCATCTTGTGTCATTTCTCCGTGTGTGTGGCACCATTCTTATGCAGGCTGCACTTTCTTTGGCACTGGGCGGCTCTCCTTATGGGGTGCACTCCTTGCACTTGGGACTCCCTTACACTTGGACACCCCTACGTGGCACGGTATTCCTTGCACGCATCAGCACTGCGCATGGGCCTCCAGCTCCACACGGGTCAAGGAGGCCCGGGGTTTGAACTGGGGACCTCCCATGTGGTAGATGGATGCCCTAACCACTGGGCTAAGTCCGCTGCCTCTAAATTAAGTTTAATGGCTGAAGCAAAAACTACAGAAAAGAGCAAAAATAAGAGAATAGCAAAACTAACACTTCTCAAGTGGCTTTTAATGTATATAGGAGAAATATTAGACAAATATAATTTGGGAAAGGAGAAATTAAGGGAGGTGTTTTAATTTCCTGGCTGCTAAAACAAATACCATAAAATGGTTTGACTTACATTGGGAATTTATTAACTCGCAATTTTGAGGCTAGGAGAAGTCAAACACTGAGTTGTCAATGAAGCAATGCTTTCTTTCTGAAGAGGGTGCATTTGGGGGCTGGCTGCCAGTGATCCTTGGTCTTTGGCTTTTCTGTAGCATTGCAGTATCTTCTCATCTCTCTCCTGGTTCCATTGACTTCCAGTTCTAACTGGAATCTAATTGGTATCTCTTCTCCATCTAATTTCCTTTGCTTAGAAGGACTTTAGCCATCTGGGATTAAGGCCTACCCTCATTCAGTTTGAGCATATCTTAACTAATAACATCGTAAAATGACCTATTTACAAATGAGCTTATCTCCACAGGACCAAGGCTTGGGACCTGAACATGCCTTTTGTGTGGGAAGTGATTCAGTCCTCAACAAGAGGTAAAAGGAGGTAATGTTCTACATTTAATTCAGGCTGGTAAATTGTTGCTATCAATATATTTTTATAAGATATCTATGTATGATATGATATATTTGAAAAGTTATATGGAGATATACAATGAAAAACTTTATAGATAAATGAAAGAATTCTCAAAAATGTTCAAGTAACTCAAAGGAAGGTAGATAAAAGAAAACAGAGAACCAAAAGGCAAAGGGAACAAAAGGAAGCAAAAATTAAATGCAGGTTTAAGTCTTACCTTATTGACAATTACATTGAATGTAAATGGTCTAAATATACCAATTTTAACACAGCATTTGGCAGAGTGGATTTATAAATTAACATCATGATCCAATGATTTATTGTCTATAAGAAACTCATTCAAATATGATATGCATATGTTGAATGGAAAAGTATAGAAAATGGTAAACTACATAAACATAAACTAAAATAAATCAAGAGTGCCTATATTAATTCAAGATAAAATACACTTAGGACCAGAGAATATTGCCAAAGAAAGAGAAGGACATAACATAATGATAAAGGAATCAATTCACCCAGAAGATATAGCCACCCTAAATATATACACACAAAGCAAAAGCCCTGCAATGTATGTGAAGGAAATAGTTTTGGAATTGAAAGAAGAAATAGACAAATTCACAATTACAGGTGGAGATTTCAAACTCACTCTTTCAACAAATGACTGAACAGCTAGACATAAAATTGGCAAAGATATAGAAGAGCTCAATGATATTTGACACTTATAGATCACTCCACCCAACAAGAGCAGAATACACCTTCTATACAAGGCCCCACAAACATTTGCCAAGGTAGACCATGTCTTTGTACAAAAAACAAAGATCAAAAATTTTTAAAGAATTGAAGTCATATAGAATATTCTCTCTGACTACAATGGAGTCAAAGTAGAAGTCAACAGCAGAAAGGTAACAGAAAAAAATATCCATATCTGAAAATTAAGCAACCCAATTCTAAATAGTCCATGGGTCAAAGATAAATCTCAAAGGAAATAAAAAAATGCATTAAACTGAATTTTAAAAAATACATTACATCAAAATATATGGGCCATGACTAAAGCAGTGTTGAGAGGGAAATTTATGACACTAGTATGTTTATACTAGAAGAGGGGGAAAGTTCCAAATAAATCATCTAAGCTCCCTCCTCAATATAAGAGAAAAATACATGCAAATGAAGCATAAGAAAATAATAAGCAGAAATCAATGAAACTGAAAACAAGAACAATAGAGAAAATAAACAAAACAAATGAGTTATTCTTTGGAAAGAGCAATAAAACTGAGTAACCTGTATCAAGACTGAAAATGAAAAAAGGATAAAAGACACAAATTATGAAACTTGATCACACTAAAGATCATGAAGACATCAAAATGATAGTAAAGGAACATAGTGAAAAACTTTACATACATAAATTTGACAAGTTAAATGAAATAGGAAAGTTTCCCCAAGAAATACAAACTACCAAAAGTCACCTAACATGAAACAGATAATTATCAAGGAAATTGAATTTTTAATTAGAAATCTCCTAAACAATTATCCCCAGGCCAGTTTACTATAGAACTCTACCAAACTTTTGTTTAAAGATCTTTCTCAAGTACATACAGATTATTCTTCCAGAGAGACCATATACTAAGACACAAGAGAAATCTCAATAAATTTTAAAATATTGAATCCATACAAAGTATCTTCTCAGATCACAATGGAATGAAGCTAGAAATCAATAACAGAAGGAAAACTGGAAAATTTACAAATACGTAGAAATTAAAAAGCACACTCAAACAACCACTGGGTTGAAGAAGAAATCACAAGGGAAATTAGAAAATACTCAGCAATAAATGAAAATGAAGTGTAACATACCAAAATGTATAGGAAGTAGTGAAGGCAAATTAGACAGAAATTTATACTTATGAATACCTATATTAAAAATGAAGAAAGATCTCAAAAATAAAAATAACCTAAATTTACATCTCGTAGAACTAGAAGAGCAAAGTTACCAGAGGGAAGGAAATAAAGATTAGATAAATGAAAAATAGAATATAAAAATAACTGATAGAAATTATAAAACTAAAAGTTGGTTCCTTGAAAAAATGACAGAGTTGACAAAACTTCAGCTAGACTGACAAAGTAAGAAGTGACATCACACTGATCTTACAGAAATTAAAATGATTATACCAAATACTACAAACAATTGAATGCCAACTGTGATGACTGAACCTGCATGTGCTCCAGAAAAACATGTTCTTAAATCTAATCCATTCCTGTGGGTGTAGAACCATTGCAAGTAGAATCTTTTGATGAGGCTAACTGAGTTAAGGTGTGACCCACCTCATTCAGGATGGGTCTTAATCCTTTTACTGGAGTCCTTTAAAGGGGATGAAGAGAGAGAAAGTGGGGTGGCGGGGGCAGGGGAGAAAGAGAGAGAGAGGGAGAGGGAGAGGGAGAAGGAGAGGGTGAGGGAGAGAGAAAACACTGAAGCAAGGAGTGAAAGCAACAAAACTTGGAAGAGAAGAAGAGATCAGCAGATACCACCATGTGTCTTGCCATGTGGCAGAGGAGCCAAGGCTCACCAGCAACTGGTCTTTGGGAAGAAAGCATCACCTTGACTGGTCCTTGATTTGGACATTTTCTCAGTCTCAAACTGTAAGCTAATAAATTCTTAGTGTTTAAGCCAACCCATTTTTTGGAAATTAAAACACCAACAAATTAGATAATGTAGATGAAATGGAAAAATTCTTAGAAACACACAAATTACCTAAACTGAATCAAGAAGAAATAAAAGATCTCAACTGACCTATAACAAATACAGAAATTGAATCAATAATCAAAAACTTTCCACCATAGAAAAGTCTAGAATCAGATAGCTTCGCTAATAAATTCTACCAAACATTTAAAGAATTAATCCCAATTCTTCTCAAATGCTTTCAAAGGATTCAAGAGACAATAATACATCTTAATCCGATCTGTGAGCCAAGCATTACTCCGAAACAAAAGCCTGATAAAGGCATCAAAGAAAAGAAAATTATGCACTAATTTCCCTTAAGAATATAGATGCAGAAATTCTTGACAAAATACTAACAACTTAATTCAATAACATATTGAAAGTACTGTACTGTGACCAAGTGGGATTTATCCCAGGAATGCAAGGTGGTTCAACAAATGAAAGTCAACCAATCAAATAGAACAAAGAAAAAAACCCACATGATTATCTCAGTATATGCAGAAAAGGCATTTGACAAAATCCAACAACTATTGTTATAAATGCCTGGAAAAATTAGGAATAGAAGAGAAAACTCTCTACTTGATATGACCATCTATGAAAACCTAACATGATACCCAATGGTAACAGACTGAATGATTTCCCCACTAAGATCAGAAACAAGGAAAGATGTGCCCTCTTATCACTGATATTCAATATTTTACTGGAAGTTCTAGCCAATGTAATAAGGCAAGAACAGGAAATAAAGTCACCCAGATGATAATCTACATAAAAAATCCCAGGAAATCTTTTTTAAAATCCTAGAACTAATATGTATATTTAGCAATGCCATAGGATCCAGGAACAACATGCAAAAAATCAATTTTATTTCTTTGCACTAGCAATGAGCATGTGGAAATCAATGTAAAAAGTTCTACACCATTTATAGTCACTAAAAATGTTAAATACTTAGGTGAAGATCTAAGAAACTATTAATAGGACTTGTATACTAAAAACTACAAAATTCCAATTAGAGTTCCAATTATATAATAAATTGAGGGGTAGTTTGAGTTCAGGGACATAGTATGCCAATATACTTCAAACTGAGATACAGATTTAATGCAATTCCTATCAAAATTCCAGCAAGAAGTTGTATAGATATAGAGAAGATTATTCTAAAATTTATATGGAAAATCAAAGGAAATAGAATGGTTAAAAGAGTTTTGAAGAACAAAGTAGGTGGAACCACTGTATCTGATTTTAAAACTAGTTATATAGCAACTCTTATATTATTAGAGCAAAATAAGGAACTCAGAAACAAAAAAGTCTGTGCCAAAGCAGTTCAGTGGAGGAAATATGGTCTTTTCAATAAATGGTGCTGGAGCAATTGGAATCAATAGGCAACAAACAGACAAACCAACCAACCTCAATATAAGCTTCACAACTTACATTAAAAATAACTAAAAATTGTTCAAAGATTTTAATGTAAAGTGTAAAGCTATGAAACTTTTAGAAAATAACGTATGAGTAAAACTCTGGGGCCTACGGTTGCTGAAGACTCCTTGGACATAACCCCAAAAGCATGATTCATAAAATATAAAATCAATAAATCAGATTGCTCAAAATTAAAAACTTTTGTTCTGTGAAACCCACTTATAAAGTGAAAAGATAAGCTACAGCCTGGAAGAAAATATTTGCAATCCACATATTTAACCAAGTCTTCATATCTCTAATATATAAAGAAGACTCAGCACCCCACATTAATAATACAAAAAACCCAATTAGAAAATGATCAAAAGACATAAAGAGACATTTTACCAAAGGATTTATACAGATGACAAATAAACACGTGAAAAGATGCTAAACATCACTAGCTCTTAGAGAAATGCAAATAAAGACCTTGATGAGCTATCATTGAACAACTAAAATAAAAAATATTGATGATACTCAACACTGATGAAAATGCAGAGGAACAAAATCTCTCATACATAGTTAAAAACAATGTTAACTGGCAGAGTTACTATGAAAATAGCTTGGCAGTTTCTTAAAAAATTGAATACACATTTACCATAAAACATGGCTATTGCACTCACGGGCATTCATCCCAGAGAAATGAAAGCTTCTGTTTGCACAAAACCCAGTATATGAATGCTCATAGCAGCTATATTTTTTAAGCGACCCAAACTGGAAAACAACCAAAATGTCTCTCAATAGATGAATAGTTCAGTATACTATGGTATATTGATATCAAGGAATACCTCTACAAACTACTGATATATGCAACAATTGGATGGATCTCAATGGATTTCACTCTTGAGTGAAAAAAAAACCTCAAAACGTCATTTACTCTATGATTCCACTTACATACCATTCTTGAAATGATAAAATGATAAAAAATGAAAAAAAGTCTAATGGTTTCTAGGGGTTAGGGCTGGTGGTGGGGGAAAGGGTGATTTTAAAGGAGTAGCAGGAAAGACATCTATGCGGTAATAGAATAGTTCTGTGACTTGGTGGTAGTTACAGAATCTACACATGTGATGAAAGTGCATAGAACTCTACACACATATTGTGCTAATGTCAAGTTCCTACTTTTGACATTGTATAATAAATATGTAAGATGTAACCATTGGGGAAAACTGGGTGAAAGGTACATGGTTCCTCTCTGTTTATTTTGCAACTTTCTGTGCATCTATATTTCAAAACAAAAAATTTTAAAAGGGGATCATATGTATCTCAAGTGATTAGTTCCTGCTTCCCATGTACAAGATCTGGGGTTTGATCCCCAGTACCTCCATAAAAGAGAACAAACAAAAAAAAAAAACTCCCACATATGAGGTCCTGGGTTCAATTCCTGGTACCTCCTAAAACAATTAAAAAGTTAAAAAAGAAACATATTGAAATGGATTCAAGTTACAGAGTTATTAAAAATTTCAGGGAAGCGGACTTGGCCCAATGGATAGGGCGTCTGCCTACCACATGGGAGGTCCGCGGTTCAAACCCAGGGCCTCCTTGACCCGTGTGGAGCTGGCCCATGCACAGTGCTGATGCGTGCAAGGAGTGCCGTGCCACACAGGGGCGACCCCTGCGTAGGGGAGCCCCATGTGCAAGGAGTGCGCCCCATAAGGAGAGCTGCCCAGTGCGAAAGAAAGTGCAGCCTGCCCGGGAATGGCGTTGCACACACGGAGAGCTGACACAAGATGATGCAACAAAAAGAAACACAGATTCCCGGTGCTGCTAAGGACAGAAGCGGTCACAGAAGAACACACAGCGACCGGACAGAGAGAGCAGACAACTGGAGTGGGGGAAAGGGGAGAGAAATAGATTTAGAAAAATAAATCTTAAAAAATTTTTTTCAAGAATAATTGAAATATATTGATGAAGGAATAGCTTTTTTCTCATTATAATTGTGTTTTAGTTTGCTAAAGCCTGCCAAGACAATATACCAGAATTGAGCTGGCTTTTACAATGGGGATTTGTTAGTTTATAAGCTTATCGTTCTCAGGCCGTGAAAGTGTCCAAATCAAAGCTTCATCAGGCAATGCCTTTCTCCCTGAAGATCAGCTAAGGGTGATCCTGGACTTCTCTGTCACATGGGAAGGCACATGCCAGCACCTGCCAGTCGCTGCCTTCTCCCCAGGGCTCTGCTGCTTCCAGTTTATGGCTCCGGGGACTTCTCTCTCAGCTTCTGGGAGTTTCTGCTTCTGCTGCCTGTTCTCTCTGTAGTCATCCAGTTAAAAATGGCCTCTGGTAAGAGACCCACCCTGGGCCATGCATGCTGTAGTAATCTGATCAAACACACCCCCTACAATAGATTCACACTCACAGGAATGGACCAGTTTCAAGAGCGTGATTTTCTGGGGGTCCACAAAGGACTCAATCTACCACCTATGGAAAACAAGCAATCTCCAGAAGAAAAAAATACAGTAAAAGTCTAAGAAAGTCATTGAAAGCAAAATGAAAACATGGCATGATTTTGAGAAAATGGTAGATTTTAAGACAGGAGTGTCAATTTAACATTTCTTAAGTCACGCAATAATTGTTCCCAGAGTGAACAATATTTGCATAGTCCAAGTAACACAATACTGTTGGGAGGTTTTCAATTTTTAAGATTTAACCTATATACTAAGAATAGAAGATAGTATGGTTAAACAATGGAACCATAAATGTTATCAACTCTGGTATTATAGAAGTAAAACCACAGGTTGACAAAAGTTGGAAGATAAAAGAGGAGAGAAGAGGTGCATGGAAGGGCAATAAATGGATCATCATCTTTCAAAGTGAAGAGTCAAAAGATTCTGTCCTCACAAATGGAATGCTAAAAGGATGTTTCAGGATATGATTGGAAGTAACAGTGGTAAATACCAGATTTACAAAGGCAAATGATAGCAAAACCAAAATACTGAAAAAACTAAGGAGAATAGAAGCTAAATCTTCATAGCCGTCTTATTATGACTATTATGACATAATTGTCTTAAGTGAATAAAAATTGACACACCAAGTTCGTAAGTCAAGAAATAATGGCATAAACACCTTATTTAGAGACAGGTAAGTAATCATAAGAACTAAAAGCAGAAATAATTGGAAGTTATTTATCCTGGGGAGGGGGTATGGAGATGGGACTGATCAAACAGGGGACTACTATTCCCGAGTCCTATACTATATGTTTGCATGTCTGCAAGTAAAAATTAATGGATGCTTCCAGTTCCTCTGTGCAGTTCTCTCTTCATTTTTTAAATTGTTGCATGTTTAAATTCTGGGGTAACGCAAAGGGACTTGAGTTTATCTAGCTCTCATAATAACAATCCAAGTTTTGATCCTGTCTGACAGGGGCGAGCCATTTGCTGTCAAGACCAAGGGGCGATGCCTCTTCTATTTTCACTCTGATGGTGCTTTACTTCTTTAAGACCTGAGTGAAGCATACCTAAGCACTGAAGGACCTGAGAGTTCATTCTATTTAGCTTTCATTTCTTTACTGCATGTAAGAGACTCAGAACCTCACCATGTCAGTCTTCAGAGCTTGTACACAAAGATGGTCTTTTATCCCCTAGTTGAGAAAATCTCTCAAATCCTCTAGTGTTCCACTTACAATGTACACATTTCTTCATGAATAGGCACCACCCACTCCCCATTTTTTATATCCCAGCCTCAAATCCTTGGGAATATTTATTTCTCAATATAACAGAATCAGATCCACAATCCCTTCCTGTATATTGATAATTCTTCCATTATATTTCAGAATTGGTAACAATGATTCTCTCTGCCCAGTTTTTGCTGGCTCCCCAAAAGGGAAAAAGGAGCTTGGTACCAGTGGATCGGGGGAAAGATGGTGGCTTTTAAACCCCCTGTTGATCTGTCTTTAAAAGGGATGTCTGTGGCAAAATTTCTTCTAAATTTTGCTGTCACCATGAATATTCATTTCCTTCTTAAATTTGCCCAGTCTGGTTTTATATGATTAGCATGACTCTGTCCATGTTACTTACAGCATAATTGATCTTATTAATTAATCTTAGCTTAGAAGTCTGGCTTTCATTATAAAGAGCCTTTGCTGGGTAATCTGGGATAAATGGTGTCATCATTCTAAAATAATTTCTTTGACTCCTCATATTTTTCTTACTAGTGAGGTCGACAACTTACAGATCATCTTGATACATTCATAACACTTTAGCATTTGTTCTTTTACTTTAAACATACAGAGGAAGACTCTAGATATGTATTTTCAGGCACTTTCAAGTACATGAGGGTAAGTATCTTGTTTCATATATGTTCTTGTAGTCTTCATAACATCTACTTCTATTCTAGTGCTTAATAAGTATTTTGAGCAAGCAATGTCTACACTATTTTTTGTTATGTTATAACAGATAGTACTTGGGCAATATTTTTCATTCATCAGTTTGCATTTCATCCAATTTCAAACATACTGAATTTCATACCAGAGAAAGGTGCTTCAAGCATATTGTAAAAATATGCTGATACCCCAGTGAACAAATGGTTGATTTTCACAACAGATAGAGTAATAGATTGTTAATGCATGTGCATGAATTAGCTTATGGTTTTTATTTCTGACTACTCTTTAATTTAGAGGCTATAAAATACATATATATTTCTAAACTATGCACTTCTGTTTTATGGCTTTTAAATGTCTTTCTTATTCTTATGTAATCAGACAAAAAGAATCTTAAATCATATTTTGGATTTTGTTTTTTTCTTCTGCGATTGATTCTCTTATCGGTTTTGTGAAAAGCAAACTTTAGGCTCTCTTATCTTGACTCTAAGACCTGTTTTAGGTTAGGGTCCTCAGAGAGAGTCATCATTGCCAAGAACATGATTAAGCATGAAGATAGCAGCAAAGGTACTTACCTGCCTATGCAAGAGTGTATTTTTCAGCTTCCTGATCTCAGCATAAAATAGTCCCCTTGATATTTCTTGTTTATCTAAAGTTGAGACTTATAATTCTCATATTTCTATTCTATTCTTGAAAAATGTGAAAATCACTTCCCTCTTGCAGATAGGCTGAGCCGTACAAGTTGTTCTAGCTAAGGGCTTGTGGACTGAAGTGGCGCAAGTCATTTATTGCTGTCCTAAGACACTTGGTGAGCTCTTATTCCCTGTCGTGGCAATCATGGAAACCATGTGTCCTTATGGAGGTGCAGGGAATGCTGAGCCAGTACGTAGGACATAGGACAGCTGCCCTAGAAGGTATCTGATAAACAAACTCTTGTGCTAAGCCACTGAGATGTTATGCTATTTATTAGAGCAGCATAATCCAGCCTATTCAGGCTGATGTACTTGAATGAGTTCTCTATCAGGAGACTGAAAGGGAACATTATTAATGATTACGTTAGGACAACAGTTATAAAGAGTGACTGGTGGCTTTAAGTACGTGGCAAATAAAAGCAGAGGTGTCGAGAACTTCTGACTACCAAACAGCTGTCCAAGAATATTCTCTAGTGTTATATTGGAATGTAGTCAAAACCACAGTAGACTGTGCAAGTTTTAGATCATAAACTATTATAGGCTATATATAGCGTATATAAATCTCAGTTTAAAAATTTAGATGAGTCAAGACTTACCATTTTCTTTACTTTTTTTTTGGTGAGTCAAGAATTACCATTTTCTTTACTTTTTCATCCAGTCAAAATAAATTTGAATCTGAGGTGGTATGGAATTGATGAGAAATTTTTATTTGAATTGTATTTTTAGGTCTCCTGTCTCCAAGGTGGTTAAAAATTTCTGGTTTTATAGTCATCACATTATTGAGGTAAAATCTGCTGGTCACAATAACCACGTTCACAGTGGTTATTGTACCAACTGGGCAGACCCTTTGCTTCCAGTGGTGCTGGTGGTGATTCCACTCTATATTTGGGGAATGAGAAATGTGGTGAAGCTTGAAACCCCAAGACTAAGAATTCAGTTTTGCTAGGTGTATTGTGTAGCCATTTCTCAGAGGTTTTTCTACCTGCTTGGGAGTACTGCTTAGAAAGCAGATTTTTGTTTTGTTTTACTGCTCACTGGACCATGAATCTTCTCTTCCATTTCCAGGGTTTGGGCTGGTTTGGGGGTTCTTGTTATATAAGAGAAGCTTGCTTTCTGCCCTGCCAAAAAAATTCACTAAGGCAAGGAATTGCAGAACTTGGCTACCTGATAAAATAGATTAAAGGAAAATGAAAGCATGTAGAATGAAAAATAAATCACAACTCACTGATTAATTTCACCCCTTAGTCTTTAATTTATAAACTGAGGGATGTTAAGAAAACAAAAAGACCTCCTGCCTAAAATAGCATAGTTCTAGCTTACTACTGAGGATAAGAATTTCCTTTAAGTAACAATGTCATGCATTCCACCATGAGAATTTTAAATTGAGCTTTTAAAAATTCTTGGCTTGAGTGAAGCAAGGCAGACAAATACTGTATGATTGCGCCATTATGAACTAAACATAACTTGTAAACCCATGGACTTAATAATTAGAATATAGGTCATCAGAAAATAGAAGGAGGGTAAAAAATGGAAAGCTGAGGGTTAATTGTACAGAATTGTTAAAAACGTTGTTTGTAACCTTTGGAAATGAATAGAAATGGTGAAAGCATATCATGGTGCTCGTAACTAACAGTGCTATTGTATGGGTATGACAGTGGTTGAAAAGGAAAGTCTAAGGTCATGAATATCTCTAGAAGGAAAGCTAAAAACTGTAACCTGGGACCGTATACGATAGTAAAACCTCACGTAAAATACAGATATGGGTGATATTGTATATTTTAGACAGTTTTTACAAAATAGAAACACAAATATACTAGAAAGAAGGAAAAAGAATAGGAGCTATGTATGTCAGGCAAGACATAGATAGAGAGCTGATGAGTTTTGTTTGTTTTTTGTTTATTATTATTATTATCAGGATAATGAACATTCTCTGCAGGTGATTATGATGATGACTGCACAAACATGTGATTGCACTAAATACCATTGATTGTACTCTTTGGATGGAATCTATGCTTTATTAATAGGTAATAATAAAATTGAAAAAAATGTTGAGAAAAGGAAAATACGACTGTACAAAATAAATTAGAGAGACAGAAATGAAATGGCAGCTTGGATGGCACGCAAAGTTTAGAGAGATTGAAAGGTGAATATTAAGGGTAGAGTTTTTTTTTTTGTTGTTTATTACTATTAACATTGGTAAAAACAAAATAATAATGATTGAATTGATGAATACATAACTATGTAATTATACCAAATTGCACTGATAGTACACTTTGGATTAATTGTATGCTTTATTAATATGTATCAATAAAACTGATGAAAAAAAATACATCCCGAGGAGTGGGTGTAGCTCAGTGATTTGAGTGCCTGCTTCCCATGTACAAGGTCCCAGGTTCAATCCCCGATACCTCCTAAAAAAACAAATACTTCTGGAGGGAAATCCAGCTGATTTTATGTATGAAGGACCTTCACACAGATTGCTTTATCAAATGATATTTCCCACACAGCACTGAGTCTGGTTCCAGTGGGAACGTTGCAGAGAAGAGGAGGAAAGGTTGGGTCATAGAACAGTGAAGATGGGGAGACGTGAATGAGACTACAGAGCGGGCCCTCCACAGCGGCAGGCAGCACGAGGGCACGCTGTGCTGAGGTTACCTAAAGGGAAGGAGAATCGCCGCAGTGCACTCTGCTCACGTCACATATTGATTTATAACTGGCCCTGGCAGCAGGGGCAGTGGGAGCAGAGCAGTCCAGCCACTTGTGTTCTTTGGCCTGCATTTATCATTTAGCCATGACCTTTGAATTGAGCAATACCCAATTCTTTTCCAGAGTGGTTGGTGTGGACCAGACTCCGTAAATCTCTCCTTGGCAGGACATAGAATTTAAACCACATTCTGATTTATCTAGTATTTTTGCTCAAAGGAATAGTGTAATTTATGTCAAGACTTTGTTTTGAGATTATTCTTGTAAGTCTCTGTTTTGCCCTGATAATGGATTTATTATCACATCTCCTATTTCTAATATTATTTTTAGCAAACTATTCCATTTAGTGGGATTTAAAAAAATACTCCACTAAGACTAGTTTATTCTAGTCAGTTCTTCATAATTATAACTAAAATTATGTGTTCAAGATTATCACCCAACTTAGAGCAGGGAGAACCTCTAAATACTAGGTATCACTTCAGCACCTGGACTTTTTTATAGTTCTTTAGAAAGACAGGCATATTGCCAAAGGACTTTATCATCTTCATTTCAGAATTCAAATGCATGACTTTAAAAATTATATGTAAACTCAGCAACTTCGTTTATGTTATCAATCACTGAGCTAGACTCTGAAATGGTTTGACGGTAATAATTATGAACAATATAATTTTTAGTTCTGATATGGATGCTGGAGTCAATTACACATATAAAACATTAATTACATATAAATAAAACATAAATAAATGAACATGAAGGTTTAGCTTCTCTTTGCCACTGAAATCTGGTCGTAGTCTACATTTCTAGGCTTAGCTCCTATTATCCTTTTTGCATTCTGTGTTCTAGCAAAACCAGATTAATTCCTGTTCATTCAAAATGTACCACAGATTATCTATTTCGGTGTTACACTTTCTGATATTCCCTATTCTTAAAAATGACCATTCTATTAATCTTTCCAATGCAAAAATTCCACCTAAAATTTAAATTGATTCAAATTTGACTTTCATCATGGGGCACTTCTATGATATTTTCAGGTAGAAGCAATAGCATTTTATTTGTATTTTATTTATTTGTTTATGTCAGGTGTCACTTTCTTCCTTGTCTTATCTAAATACAAGTTTATGAAGAAAAGAATGCTGTTATTCATTGCAGTACATTTTCAGCATCTATCATAGTGTGTCAGGAAATGTTCATTGGCTCTTAAAAAAGTATTAATTTTAATTTTTAGATACAATGTTTAAATATTTTTGTTTCTTTTTTAAAAAATATTTTTCTTTATAGTTTTGGCACTTCTAGTTTACAAGAAGAATTTTTAATGAAGGAAAAATATCTATATAGATTAAAAAGCATATTTTCATAATTATAATTTTAGAGTTAAAGGTCCTAAAGGCATGCTTTCCTTACTGCAGACAATAAGTTAGAGACATTTATTTACCTAAAAGAAATTATTTTTGTTGATAATATATCAATTCTTTTTATTGGGTGTGTTCCTATCAATATTAAATCCATCTATCTGTGAAACATGGGGAGCTGACCAAATAACTTCTAAAGTAATGGTCAATTCTAAAATTCTCTGCACCAATATCCCATCAGTTCATCTTTTATTTTATAAACAGTTGCACTGAAATATGGGCTGTCTTGGAAGACAGCAGAGACCTATTCTGACTTATTCACTGCTGCGTTCCTTGGGCCCAGTGCTGTGTCCAGAACATACACCATCCTAGTTGTTGAATGAATGAATGAATGAATGAATGAATGAACTATAGCGTTAATCTTCCCTACCCCAGATGCTTATGACTTATGGAAATTCCACTACACACTTTTTTGTCGAGTACCTCCCAAGAAAAAGTCACTGTGCTAGGCCCTAGGACAGTGATAAGCATCTCATAATGTTTGGAAGGGCCCATCAACTACACAGACTAAGTGTGAACACAACTCGCAAAGAAATTAAAAACAAGACACATAGGAAAGGTAATTTGACCTATATAACTTTTATTAAATGGAGTGTGGGAGGTATGGAGATTTAAAGGAGATTTAAAGGAAGGAGATTTCTTCCTTCCTGCTCTCCTTCCCTCTTTACCTCTCTCCCCTCAGTTTTGTCTCCCCTCTCCCCCCACTTTCCTTCCCTCTCCCTTCTACATCTTAGCAGAAATGGAACTATAATTTCTGTGGCAATAGAGCATAGGAAGTACAGAAATGGGATATTTTCAGGACCACCCTGTATTAGTCAGTGTTCTCTAGAGAAAGAGAATCGACAAGAGGTATCTGTCAATAGTATGAGTTTATAAAATTCTCTTGCATGACCGTGAGGATGCACAAGTCCAAATTCTGCAGGCAGGCTGCAAACCAGAGGCTCTGATGAAGGTCCTTGATGAGTTCCCAGGAGATGTTGGCTGTCTGAAGTTGAGCTGGAAATTTTTCTCTGAATGCTGAAATCACTACTCCTTTTAAGGCTTTCAAATGATTGGATAAAATGTCACTCATTGCTTACAGCAATCTCCTTGGTTGATTGTAGATGTAATCAACCATCTATGAAATCAACTCACTGATGATTAAAGTCCATAAATGCCCTTGTCACACCCTCATCCCAATTCACTGGTTTAAATGTTGCCTGCTATGACTTTTCAAGTTTATGGCAGATGTTTGCTTATATGCAGCTCTCTGGAAGAAGCCTTGTATGAAAAAAAATATCTGAACACACGTCTGAATCCAGATCCAAGATGAGGGTTAGATTTCTCTTTGGTTAAATATTAATGAGCTCTAAAAATGTAATGACTTACTTTTCCTATTTGCTAGTGCTTGAATACCCAGGGTACAGAAGAAATAACAAGAAGTTGGAAAAAAGAAGGGTGCAGAAAGAGACTGGAAGTTTTCATGAAAATAGAGTATCTTACATACTTTTGTAAATAATATGTTAAATGCTATTTTGGTAATAAAATAACATCTTTATATCTATTATTTTAGTAGCTTAAAAATATATATAGCTATGATATATAGTAAGCTAGTTATGGTAAATGCTTCCCAGAAGTGTTATTCTAATGAAAAAGGAAAAATAGTCTTCACATTTAAGTTCCAGAAAGCAGCCTGTTTTGCAAAATTTGAAACTTAAGACATAAGTTAAATATTCATCATAGGGAAATGATTTGAACTTGTACTTTTAGTCTATTACAGAGGGGGGTAAAATTTCTTAATGTGGAAAGAAGACAGGTTCCGGGGCAAGAGGTACTCCAATGCCATCAATTCCAGTTAGTTATTTCATATTTTTAAGCATATATACCATAATTTAGCTAATTCATAAACTTCATAGACTCATGACATTAAAGAATCTCTCAAATCATTTCATAAATGAAATTTTCTCCTTTCTTTGTCTTTTATACACAGAATCTATAAGATATATCAATTTACATATGAACAGAATGGATATTATCCATCATTTAAAAGAACATTTGGCTAATTTGATATTACATTAATATAAAATCAGTATTAGGCACATGCAACCAGTAAACCTTATCACTTAATTTAGCTAACAAGGCTATCTGTATAGTTTTTTTGTGTATAATGACTTTTAAAAACCCTTCAGCCAGCAGAGGAGAGTAAGAGATAATGAGGATCAGTAGTAGTGTAGATCCATGGTCAGATATGAAGCCAAAAACAGCCAGGCCTTTAAAAATGTCTGATACTGTTATGTATTTTCAGGGAAGTAAATAAGATACATGTATACACAGATACAACAATAAAACACATAAGTATGTATATTATAGTTTAAAGTTATTTGAGATTAAATTTGAAATTAAATCTAGTTGAATGTAGCCTGCACAAATCAGGTTCATTTTAAATATTAAATAGGACAGGAATTTCTGAACTATTTATTTAAAGAAGAATGGGGTCAAATGATTTTGGTAAAGTATAATTTTGTTTTTAATTGTACATACAATCCCTTAATTACGTAGATGTAAATGGTTACTGAATTAAAAAAGCTATAAACTTTAAAATTAAAATTTTCTATTTTTCAATATTTGCTGTGAATATTTTTGGTGGTGGGAAATGGTAGGAAACAGCTAAGTGAGTGTATTTACGCAAGTTGATTTTCATAGAAGAGTTGAATTTCTCAGCCAAGAGATATTATTGACATTGGGAATACCAGGAATGGGATATTGTTTTATTTCTCACTAAATGAAGACTATATTCTAGCCAATTTCATGTCTGTGATTTCTGTGTATTATAGACAAAATGATATACTTGAAAAGTATGGTTCATGGTTTGAGCCAATGGTTCTCAGACTTGAATGCATCAGAATCACCTAAAGAGCTTGTCAAAGGGAATGGGGCCCTCAGGTTTGTGTCCCTAATAAGTCCTTGCCTGGTTTGATTCCACTGATCCTGGCCTACACTTGGAGAACCACTGGCTTAAAAGACTTCTTTTTTCCACTCTTTTTCTAGAGGATAGTTAGTATTATGTTGCATAGAGCTCCTTTTCCTGAACTTGGTTACAGTGTTTCTCAATATGTGAAACAATCACAAACGACAACAGTATAAAGCAGTACTAAGGACTTATCTTACAATTTAAAAAAAAGTGCAAATGGCTATAGACAAAGGTTGTCAGTAAGTCAAAGATCCCCTTTTGTGTCTGTTAACTTTTTAAAAAATTTAAAAATTAAAAAAAAATTTTTATATGTCTATTAACTATTAAGATGGCTTTCGATTTCCTCAATTTATGAAGTATATAGATACAAGGCCTATCAGTTATCTGGAATCTGGGGTCTTAAGTTTTCTCCTTCACTTTCAAACTCTAGTTTTACTATAAAAACATTATTACTTTCTCAACTAATTGAACTTATGCCTCTTAAAATCAATAAGGAAATGCTGATGTGTTGTTTTTGCTTTTCAAATAGAAAAAAAAATAAGTAAAATGAAGCTACTTCTCTTTTAGAGAGGAAGTTTTTATTGTTCTTTCCTTTTTTTTTTTTTTTTGAGGGGCGTGGTGATAGGCTTGAATTGGTACTGAAAATAGTACATGGGGAAAAAAATTGCAGAACAAACCAGTTCTATATTTAGTAGGATTTTAGTTCTGGGTTTTCCCCAGACACTACAGTTCAAATGAGAGGTAGGAGAAGGAAACTGAGATCTTAAGAGCAAACTTGGTTCTATAAGCCACAAGCAACATGTGTGTTAGCAAGTGACTAGATGATTGAAGGTTACTCTGGGTAACATATGGAGACCTGCAATTCTGGGGTTGAGGAAAACATGCAACAATCCACCCACCATGCCTATGTGAAATGTGAACTTCTAGGGTGGCAGGAGTAGTTTGTATGTTGCCAGATGAAACTGTAAACACAAGTTGAAGAGTAAATATTTTGAAGAGGAAATGATTCAGAAAGAGTTTTCTCAATACGAAATAGAGACATTAAAGCAGGGAAGCCAAAGGCATGGACTTTGAAATTGTCAGTCTTGGTTCAAAGTCTCGACCTATCATGGTGATAGTTTGACATTCTTTTGTGAATCCCAAAAAAGATTGTTTTTGAACTGATCCATTCCTGTGGATGTGAGACCCTGTGATTGCTTTAGATTCTGTTAAGGGACCTTGATTAGATTCCTTTTGGCTGGACTACATCAGTGAGGCATGACTCACTTTGGGTCTCTGCCTTCTTGCTGGGTCTTATACAAACTAAGAACATACAGAGAGACACAGAAAACTGTGCTCTGCCATTTTGACCCAGTCATGTGAGAGAGAGGACTCCAGGTCTACCTAAGGCTGTAGAAAGAGAAACCCCAAGAGGCTCAAGGAGTCAATTGATTGCCCACCGCTGCGCTACAGGAGAAAGCAGCGAGAGATTGGCAGTGGGCTGTCCTGTCTCACCAGGTGGCAGGACTCCAGGATCTGCCAGCTGCTGACCTCTGGTGGGAAAGCATCTCTGACAATGCCTTGATGGAACAATTTTGCAGTCTTGGAACTGTAAGCTTTTACCCTAATAAATTTCCCAGTACCAAAACCAACCCATTTCCAGTACTTTGCATTGGCAGCCCTGTGGCAAACTAAGACAGTCACTTATTAGATTTGTAATTTTAATGAAGTTAGTTAGCCTCCCTAGATCTAGAATTCAGTCTGCAAATCTAGAACATTGGTTAAATCATGTTGAGTGTTACTAAATATTGTGCTAAACAATTGATATTCACTATCTCACTGGTGTAATCCTTCTATGAAGTAGGAGATATTATCCCCTGTTATAAATAGGGAAGCCGAGGCTTACCCAGCAGGGAAATGTAGAAATGTAGTCTGCATAAGCACGTCGTCTGGCGCAGGAAGATACTCAGAAACTGCTTGCTTCCACTCCCATTGAAACACAGCAATAATATCGTTACTATTCTGTTCCTACCCTATCTTAGCTTCTCCTTCAGGTGTTGGAGATTTGTGGAATGATAAATTAATATATGTTTTTTAATCCACTTGGATATCTTGGAAAGATTAAATATACCAACCAGAGCTGAGTAAGTTTTCTCAGAGTGACTTTGGAAAGCAGGTTATTCGGAAAGTCCACAGAATAATGCAACTGCTTAGAGGGATATGTCCCCAAGACAAATAAGTTTATGAATAAAATATAGTTATTTATTACTGAGAATGATAAAGTTATAATTGAGAAAATAACCAAATCAAACCAACTTCAGAACATGCTCTCTTCTATTTATTCTTCATCTACTTATAGTGCAGATATTGATAGTGTGACTGTGGAGCAGCTGCATTGTACTGACATCCTTTTTTTCTGGGACCTAAACAGGACAGACAGGCCCATTTCCCTCAGGACATACCTGTCAGAGCACGTAATTTACTCTTTATGTCTGTTATGTTTAGCTGCTTTAATAAACTTATGTCTTGAATTTACATTAAAAATTTCTGGAAAATTCTTGGTTGACATTTAGATCTCAAGATTAACTCAACCTCGGGATTAAATTACTTGATACAAGAGTCCTACTGCCACCTTGTGGCCCACTCTGAAAATTTCAAGGATTGTACCTAAAGGAAGTAGGTCTACTTGAGTGTTCATTTTACAGGCCTAAAATGTAAGATGTCACACTCCTAAATCACAGTTGAGTCAACAAAAATTAGTTGTCTTTTTTGAGATGACTGACACTAAGAAAATTAAATGAAGGATAATTTATACTAATCATAAAATTACCGGCACAAAAATAATTTTAGCAGTGGGTTTCAAAGTACTGCACGAGAGGCTGCCCTCAAAAGAGCTGATAGTCTTGGCACTTAACAGTGCAATGTGATGTTGTTGGAACAACTATTCCTTTTCTAAGTCATGAATTAATCAGTTTTATTACAAAATAGATCTCATCTCATCCTTTCTGTTCATTTTTCCTCCTCTCTTCGCCGTAGCAATTCACGGGTAGCTGGAGAAGATATTGCTTGGGCTCTTCAGTCTGCCAGGGTTTTATAACATGATCGCTGTTTTGTGACCTAGCTGAGGGAGGTTAACTCGCTGTTGAATTAATAGACCTGCCAGTGAAACCAATGATCAAACAAAGAACTCCACTGATTTCTCTACAGGTCACTTACCTTTGCACTATCTCCAGCATGGTGTGTGACCTTCACTAACTCTGCTCATCCACAATAGAAATACGTGCCTAAGGTTGCCAAGGAGACCAGGCGAGAGAGGAGATAACACAGTGGACATCCACCAGCATCACAGAAGGAAACAGCTTCCAGCAACTGCTTTGCTGGCAAATGGCCAGAGTTATCATTCCAAATCTAAGGAAATAAATGCCGTGCAATGACATATTACTGTTATTAACTGCAACAGTACAAATGTACAGGCACCTTTGAATTTCAAATTACTAATGTCCAATAAGTGTCAGAGGCACCGTCACTGACGTTTCCATTTTATTTGCATTTGATATTATGCAAGGTCTTGAAAGCCCCGGTTCTGCCCCAGTCATTTTAGGAAAGGATCCCATGCACAAACTCACACACACATACGCACACTTTTGACAGAACTCCAAAGGAGAACACCATAAGCACATCTTATCTTTCTGTTAAGCCTGCCTGACTCTGTGGTCGTCACTGGACCGTCAAGCTTTCTGTTAATGAGGAGATGTAGGTAAATACTTAATAAAATTTACCTACAGGCAACAGAGTATCTAGATGTTGGACTATAGAGAATTAATTGGAAAACTAATTTTACTGAATTGTTGTTGGCTAATGATTGTTTAGAAGAAAACAAAATAATGTTCAGTCCTTCTGAGAGTAAAAACCAAAAATCAAGAATACACTTCTAGTGGCCTCTTTCCCTCTGAGTTTCAGCACCCAATGTTGTGAATTTGAATTAGATTAAAAGTTCAAGAAACTTTTCAAATAAAGCTTCAGAGGGAATGGTGAACAATTCATTTTTATTTCTAATGCAGCCTTTAGTGGCCTTCAAACTGATATTTATGGGAAATAATTTAAACAGATACTGGAGCAAGCTTTGAACACACTAAACTTTATTGACCAAAAGTCTAATAAATTTAAGAGAAGCAAGAAAACTTTTCAGAGCTTCTCCGCTCATTCAGAGTATTCCATGGCTTTCTTAGAAGGAAGACAGAGATGACAAAAGAACAAGCAGCGTCTTACAGTGACTACAAATGCTATTTCTTAACTATATTCACTGAGGGATGCACCTGCAAGGTTGTAACAAAATTATTTTTCTTTTGCCAAAGTCATACATGCTCACATTCATAGGCTTAAAAGTCAGATTATCCTGAATCAGTTCCTGGCTTCCCTTCTCCCCACATCAGACCCCACTCCCGCTTTCACTTTATTTAACAGTGTCTCCATAACATGTTTTATTGCCACTTAAAACATCCATGCTGCCCATAATTTATTTACTTTTGATGAATGAAAATGAAGATTCAGCTAGGTTACTCACCCCCTCCTCCAACTTCTTTTTTCTCCAGCTTTTTAAAACGTAGGGTTATGTTGGTGATATTTGATTTGGGATTAAATATGTGAATATTGGGAAGCCATCCTTCACAATCCTCCAAAATACAGCCGGGCCCCGTCTAAATCTAGGCATCTTTCCTGACTTCCCTTGTCCTCATCCCAGCCCTAGAGGACGTTCTCGGGGTCTCAGAGCACCCGTGACCCTGCACCTGGCCATCCTCTCTGGAATAGCTTCATCCCGCTCCACCTTTCCAGCTGCTCCTCATAGTCCCTTCAAGCCTGGCCCTCTTGGGAAGTCCTCCTCCACTACCCCAGCTAGAGGCTGCCATCCCTCCTCCAGCTCCCACGGCACTGTCCCAATACCCCTCTCAGAGCAATTATTGGGCTAAACAAAATGGGCTTTAAAAAGATTCAAGGCAAAATCGGATAATTTAAGGCTGTTTCCACCCTTTCGTCCTTTTCAAAAGCAGAGATGGAAGCTGGAGAGGTTAGGAGGAGGCAGAAGGTTTCGTGTTTCTGCTACTTTTTGGGGGTGGGGGGTGGGCGGGATCCGAGGGACAGGACCGTGGGAAGCCCCGCGGGGCGTGCGTGTTTGCTCGGCGCGTCTGCGGCCCACCTGCCGTGCGCGTCTCTCGGGAGGGCCCCGGCTGCAGCCCGCGCCCAGCCTTCCACCAGGCCCCGGGCGCGTGCCGGACCCCAGGCGCGCCGCGGGCCGAGGGCTCCAGCCGGGGCTCCAGCCCCTCGCGCCGTTTCCCGGTCCCAGCTCCCACAGCTCGCTCACCCTCCCGCGGTCAGGGCCTGGCTCCAGGCGGACCCCAGCGAAGACAGCGCTGCCTAGCTTAGAAATGCCTTGAGAGTGCGGGGCCCTGTGCTGACGATGGCCAGGCCCGGCCGGGCGAGGGTCCCACCAGAATCAGGGGCAGAGGCCCCGTCCGACTGATCGACTCTCCACAGCGACGTGTGGAATGGAGAAAAGGGAGGAGAAAGTGAGAGCTACCCCACAGACCTCACTCAGGACTGGAGGAGAGCCTGAAACTGCAGACTGGATTCCTTGTTGCCCGTCCACCTCAGCACGCGCCGCAGCGCTGTGCGGATCCCTGCAACGTTAGGTGCTGAGTGAGGATCACTGAATATTTTAGTCACATTCTCACTCCCTGCATGAATAGTTTCCCCCCCAAACTTATATAGCATATTATTGGCTTTAAAGATGTTTTCACTATTAAAAAAATAATAATGTTTCAGCAGAGGAATTTTTTATTTAGAGGTTAATGAGCCTAGAAACTCATTATTCTTCTTTCTTGAAACATGGAACCAACATTCCATTCACATCTAGTCCTAAATCATTTTTATGAAGCCGATTTTCCCCACCACTGGATTTAGAGAAAACTCTCTTAATTTGGAATCAGACAGTGTCATATAAGATGTGCTAAGTCCAAATTATATATTTAAAGTAATTTATTTTCTGTTTTATGGAGCCATTTTCAAGTTCATATTTTGGAGAATCAAAATACAGAAACTGAAGGGGATAAGTGTTCATTATTTTTAGTTTGCCAGAAACCAGATTTATGACATTAAAAAAATGCTGTAAGGATTTGGTAGCCATCTATCAAGCCTATGCAGGAAAGAGTGAAAAAAAAAAAAAAAGAATATATAGAAATCCGTGGGGTGAGTAAAGCGTATCATGTCCAGCTTCATCAGGTGGTCGTGGATTTCTACGGGCTTTGTGTTCGGCAGCAGCCTTCACCAACTTATTTAAAACTGAAACCTGGGTCTTGTGGTTTGGTTTATTCTGACATTTAAAAAAATACAGATTTTTAATATTAACACTGAAAATGTACTCACTTTGGGGACCTGTATGAATGATGATTTTATAGCATGATAGTGTACAGTTTTGTCACAGTCTTAAAAGTTACAGGGCAAAGATACTCTCAGAAAACTATCAGATCGTAATGCTCCAGAATCGGCCTGAGACGTGATAGCGGCATGCTGAATTGGAATGGGTGGGGGGAGCAAACATAATTTTAAGTGCTAAGCATCATATAAAAATTTTATAAAAAGGCATTTTCCAGTGTTTGCTATATTATCGCAATGTTTATGATAGATAAAATGTAAAGGAACCTGAAAAAAAAATCTATTCTCCATTTGTCTTGTCCCTATCAGTCATGCTACTAGGGAATCAGGCAAGGCATACTATTAATATCTTTAAGGAATATAACCATCCAAATGCTCATTTTAAGATAAAGGGTGAAAAAATCTTTCACCTTACCTTTTTTTTCTAATTAGAGAAGTTGTGGGTTTATAGAAAAATCATGCATAAAATACAGAATTCCCATATACCACCCTATTATTAACATCTTGCATTAGTGTGATATACTTGTATAATTGATGAAAGCACATTTTTATAATTGTACTATTAATGATAGTCCATGGTATAATTTAGGATTCACTGTGTTGTGCAGTTCCATGGTTTTTAAAAAAATTTTTATTCTAGTAACGTATATACAACCTGCCATTTTCCCTTTTAATCACATTCAAACATATAATTCAGTGTTGTTAATTACATTCACAATATTGTGCTACCATCACCACTATCCACTACCAAAATGTTTCCAACGTTCCAAGTAAAAACTCTTGTATCTTTTAAGCCTTAATTCCTTATTCCCTATTCCCAACCTTTCCTTTTTTTAGGTGGGGAAATAATATCTTGTTTGATTTTTCCCCTTCTCTCTTCTCTAGGCTTTATTTTTGGGAACTCTTAGTACAAGTGTATTGAACTTTGCAGATTTTTCCTCCCTGTCTTGTAAAATGTTTTCTCATATTGTCCATTTCCTTGTCTTTTAATTTTATGTTCCTGGATAATTTTTGGCTTTGTCCTTTCACTCTGTTTTTCAGGTTACTAATTTACTTTAGCTGGTTTTAGTTGTTTAAAAAATTTTCATTCACAATTTAAAACTGTTTTTACTTTCGGGTTTTTTGAGGATAATTTGCATGCAGTGAATTCATGCTTTTAAGTGTACAATTCTATAATTTTTGACAAATGCATTCATTTAAGCATTGAGAAAATTTAAGGTATGAAAGAGGTCCATTACCTCAAGTGAAAATCGCATTGTATAACAGATTATTGTTTCTCTTTTTTTTCCATAGAAAAGTGTTCTTTTTAGGCATTATTCTTAAATCTATTTGTTAACATTTTAATTAAATCTTTTTCTAAAAATTTTGCTTCACGAATTGCTATAGACTTTCAGGATCAATTGTTCTCTTTGTTCATCTTGATGCTTCTCTTTCAACTATCTGGTGGTTTCCCACCTCCTTTTTTTGCACATTCATATTCATAACGAAAGAGACAAGTTAAATAGTATCGGTTGCTGTGTG
The DNA here is from genome assembly GCF_030445035.2 of Dasypus novemcinctus. Lineage (NCBI taxonomy): Eukaryota > Metazoa > Chordata > Mammalia > Cingulata > Dasypodidae > Dasypus > Dasypus novemcinctus. The sequence continues at coordinate 14,724,916 of NC_080686.1, forward strand.
GGTTTCTCTGAAATTTGTAGGTCCATTTTCCAAGAGGGAGAGTCTTCCTTGCGTGAGAGCGCAGCCTGCGTGCAGGTTGGTACAGGTGAGCCCGTGAGGCTAAGGCTTCACTTCAGGGCTCGCGGGGGGTGTGAGACAGGCAGGCACCGGGCTGATGACTGCAAGGGGTAAAGGGAGGTCATCTTTACTTTAAATGTGTGGTATTCCCACTCTCGCTAAAAGTCACCTTTTATTTCTTTTCTCTTTTGTGCTCGTCATCAAGATCCAGAGGTTCCTTTTTTTTTTAAAAAAAAAAATACTTAGGTTACATAAATGTTATATAAAAAATGTAGGGGATTCTCATATGCCCCACTCCCTATCCCTCCCATACTTTCCCACATTAACAACATTCTTCATTAGTGTGGTACGTTCATTGCAATTGATGAGCACATACTGGAGCATCGCCACTAAGCGTGGATTAAAGTGTACATCGCAGTTTACACTCTCCCACCCAATTCTGTAGGTTACGGCAGGATTTATAATGGCCTGTATCTGTCGTTGCAGCTTGCTCAGCTTCCTGCTCCCCATTAGAGTCATCTGATTCCTGGACTCTCATCTTACTTTTCAACGGCTGGCACGTCACTGGCGTTGAGCTTCCCGTTGGTGAGCAGCTCTGGGCGATCTGCCCTTCAAATAAGAGGCCCTCCTTGGCCATCTCGACCAGGGTCATCCAAACCACCTCCCCCTTGTACACGCCACGGACCGTGTTCTCAAACAGCTGTTTTCCAGGGTTGAGGGATCCCCTGTCTATCTCTCGGTCAGCCTTGGTCCAGATGTCCTCCAGGGAGCCATCCTCTTCAAAGGCCCGCACTTGGTGTTGATATACATCCTCTCCTCGTCACCCTCCACCAGGTCAGTGTGCCTCAGTTCCTCCATGTGGCAGGCACTCACGCCAGCGCCAGTGACCAGGTCAACTTCACACTGCTGGCCGTCGTGGCCACGAGTCGGCATGGCTCCCACGTTCACCACGGCCACAATGTTGGCATCATAGTCCTGGGACACACAAGGGAGTGTCACTGACCACTCACGTGAGAGAGCAGAGCTCACAACCTTGAGGAGAGCCGGTTATGGATTTCTTATTTTCTTCCTACCTTCTTTTTTCTTTTTTCTCCCTCCCTTCTCTTTGTGCCTTGTTGCGATCAGCTCAGCGACAGGTTTGCTCCAAGGGAAGACAACACAGCACTTACAGAAATAAAGCAAGAGAGAGAGACATGAGAGAGGAGATAAAGCTGGGACCAGGGAACTCAAAGCTTCTGGAACTGAGAGCCCTGACTCTAGTTTCCACCTCGTATTCGTTGGAAACTACCGAGCAGCTGTTTGCTATTATAACTGCAACATCATTTACAATAATAGGGAACAACTGCAACATCTACACTAGAACAGGTGTAACATTTACAATAAGGAACAGGTGGGCCAGTTTCCCACAACAGTGCTTTCCTCCTTCCTTTCCTCCCTCCCCTCACTTTTCTCTCTCCCTCTCTCCTCCTACTTCCCTCTCTACCTTATTTCCTTCCTTCATTTACTGTCTGTTTTCTGTCATTTTGAAGGATTTGTGTTTGGAAAGGATTAAATCTCTATTCTAAGGCCACTATATTAATCCTATCTTTCTTTTTTTATCCTTTTTTTTTTTTTTTTAATCCTTAGAGAGGGAGTGCAGTATGAAGGTTGACTCCAAAGGACCTGAGTTGGAATATCAGCCCTTTCACATAAAGCAAGTTGCTTTACTTATCTGTGCTTCAGTTTCCTTATCTATAAATAACTTCTATGAGATTGTTCTAAGGATTAAATGTTAATACATGTAAATTACATAGATCATTGTCTGACATTGTTATTTTTTAAAATATGTTCTAAAAACTCAAATTCTCTCTTGAATGTTATGGTGGTTTTTCTTTTACTTACGGTTTAGTGGATTGCACCAGTAATTCATTTTATTTACTTATTGAAAAGGTGGGGAAAGCATTATTCTATAAAGATGGCTACATTATTTGTATATAATACATTATTAACAACTAGAAACAACTCAAATGCATAAATTGTAAAATGAACAAACTGCAGAATATATTACTGTCAATTAAAAAGGAAGCATATAGACAAAGTAGAATTATGAGTATGCATTGATTTTACATGAAATTTTTGAATGTGTAAAGGTTGGAATAAAGGAACGTTATATTTTGCGCTCTTTTAATGTTGAAGAATATTATTTTAAAGGAGAAGATATAGAAAAGAGAAAAAGCAACTCCTTTAATAACTAGGTGAGTTTTAAAATGCTTCCAAGCTGTTCCAGTTATTGAGACAGACAATTCTTGCTCTCAGCAAGTGGGATGTCTGGAAGCAAGCTTCAAAGACCATAAAATGCCACTGCAACTCCACCCTTGTCTAAGAAAACAATTCCGAGAGACACTCTTTATTTTGCTTAAATGAAATAGCTCTTTGTGTCTCAACCTTGTGAAGGCAGCCCAACCCATTTATATTATAACCCCATGACAAGATCCAGAGCTTCTAGCAAGACTTTCCAATGAACAACAAGGCTTTATTGAGACTTAGATTACAGGAATCCAGCAAGCCTAGAGAAGATGATTCATATTAAACAATAGGCACGACAATGTTAAGTTAAAATAGAAATGAAATATTGGGAGTGAAAATATTTTAGGTTTCCTTTTGGGGCCTGTGCTGAGATTGAATGGGTGAAATAATTTAGAGAATCTTTCTTTCTTTCTTGTATAATTTAGGACCAGAAAGAAAGTGAAGTATTTTAAAAAATGTTGGTTGAGCAAACAGAGCTAATGATTTGATTAACATGTATGATCTAAATGGAATACACTTTACTGATGTTTATGTTTTGGAAATTTTATGATTTTCATCTAAAATTATCTACTTTAAAATATTTTAAAAGTATGATCACATCCAATACTAATGTTGAGGAAAAAGCTCATTCATATGTGGTTTTCTTTTAAAAATAATTTGTAAAGAATTGTACTAATCATCAAAAAGTGTTAGAATTATTCATTACATGTTGCTTAATCATGGTAAAACATGTGAATGAGAAACCTAAATTTAATTTTTTATTCTATAGCAGTACAAACTTTATACAATAATACAGTTAAACCCCCATTTGAATACGATTTGATTATATTTTGAAAGATACACTACATTCCTTAACAATGTCCTTGATATTTTCTTTCAGTTAACAAATTAAAGGAAAAGAATGAAATGTGACAGATGAGAAACATCAAAGCGTCTATTTACTAAAAACTAGTTTACAGATTGAGTTAAAATAATGAGATGAGGAGACTTCTGGCAGGCACATCAGACTTGTTTACATTTTGATTGCTGTTTAATAATTTGCTGATTGCATTATAATCACAGCAATATTGCATTTTAATCACATGCATACATTTGGTTAACTAAATTAATGCCTTTAAATCACAGTTTGATTTTTGCTAATACATAACCAGTTCTTTCTCTGCTCCTGCGCCAATAAGGATAATAATCAGGAAGCATGGTTTTGAATCAATTCTTTTTGCTGAACTCCCTAGCCACACGGCTTTTGTCTACTGGAAGACATTATCTTTCACGCAAATGTGGAATAATGACTAATGTTTCATGGAATAGTGATGCCAGCATCATCCAGCACAAACCTGCAGTCTTCTTTCTGTGACTAAAAGCCACTTTAGCGGAGCAGAGAATCTGCCTGATTTTCCCAGTCTGTGTGCCTTTCCTTTACCATAGCCAGGCAGGCTGACCTCATGGGATTCCAGCTAGGATTTTGAGATCGTTTACTGGGACTACTCACAGCACACATTTCTATATTTTTTCAGAGTCAAGCCAGAAGACAGAGGCACATAAGTTATTTTAGCAGATAAATTAATACAAAGACTTTTTAAAAAAACAAATAGATTTTGTTGATACATATTAATAAGTTTAAATTCATCCAAAGTGTAAAATCAATGGTATTCAGTGTAATCATGTATTTGGGCACTCGTCACTATAGTCATTCTTAGAGCACTTTCGTTTTTCCAGTAATAATAATAATAAACAGCAAAACTCATCACCTCTCGATCTTTCTATGCCTCCCCTGCGGGTCATAACTGCTACTCTGTTTCTTTCTCTCTAGTATATTGGTATTTATATTTTGTAAAAACAGTCTTATATATGCAATATCACCCACACTCGTGTTTTGCATGAAGTTTTACTATCATATACAGTCCCATGTTACAGTTTTTAGCTTTCCTTCTGGCTATATACATGAAGTTAGACTTTCCCTTTCAACCACTGTCATACCCATATAATAGCTTGGCTAGTTACAAACACCATGATAAGCTTTCACCATTTCTTTTCATTTCCAAAGATTTACAAGCCACCTTTTTACCAATTCTGCACAGATTAACCCTCAGCTTTCCATTCTCTACCCTTCTTCTACTTTCTGGTGACATATATTCTAATTATTAACTTGATGAATTTACACAATATATTTGGTTCATAATAGTGTAATCATACAGTATTTGTCCTTGATATAAAAACTTTTGACTAGTGAGAGACTAGTGATAAATGCGAATGGCATCTTGGGGTATCTAATGCTGCCATTTGGTTGACTGGATGGGACAACATTGACTTTTTTAAAGGTCCAAGCCAGTTTCATCATTGAAAATCCCTTTTTCTGGATTTGTTTGATCATGCTTTCTCATCATTAAATTTAGGTACAATAGTCTGGGCAAGAACACCAAATAGATAATGTGTGCTTCCAATTCTAGCAATGCATATATCAAGCACTGTATAACTATATCAAGCATTGTCTTAGATAGGTCATGAACACTAGGTGACTCTGTCCATTCCCAAAGATAATCTAATAACAATAGCTATTGGTTAGGTACTAGGCTAGATACTTCACATATTTAGTCCCATTTGTAAAACAATTCAACAAGGTGTCATTTATCCCATTTTATGTGAAAATACAGTATCAAAGACAGTTGTCTCCTGAAAGCCATACTCTTCTTCATTAAGAACATAATTCTTATTACATTTGTAATTAACAGTATACCTAATTAAAGTATTTTTAAAATAATTTTTAATATATTTTAAAAGATACTTAGATTACATAAATGTTACACCAAAAATATAGGACTTCCCGCTCCCCACACCTCCCACACTCTCCCACATAAACAACATCCTTCATTAGTGTGGCACATTCATTGCAATTAATAAATGCATCCTGGGGCATTACCACTGAGCATGGACCATAGTTCACATTGTAGTTTACATTCCCACACAATTCTTCCCGTTATAGGAAGATATAAAATGGCCTATATCTGTTGTGGCAACGTCATTTAGGACAATTCCCACGTCCTGAAAAAGCCTCCATATTACAGCTGTTTTTCCCTCTCCCTGCCCCCCAGAGCCTCCAGTGTCCACTGCCTCCACATCAATGTTGTAATTTCTTCCATTGCTAGAATCACAATGAATGTATAGTAGAATGCCAGTAAGTCCATTCTAGTACATAGTTCATTCCCCAGGCCTGAGGATTCTGGGATGGTGATGTTCACTCCACCTCTAATTGAGAGGGGGCTTCAATCCCATATAACTGATGGATGGGACTCTCTTGCTTGCAGTTGTAGGCTCTCTCATTTCCTTGGTAGAGTGGCTGTCAGTCCTCACCTCCTCGTTAGTTGTCCTGGGTTAGTCCAATGAACTGGAGAGTAGGGGTTGCATCTCCACTGAGGCTCTAGGCCCAGCTGGCACATGGAAAGTCCAAAGATTCCAGTCTCGTGGACATACACCTACAAACTCCAGCACCAACTATAGGTTCAAATAGAAGGGACAGAAGAGGCATGTGTAGAGAAGTCATAATTGAGTGCAACTCTGTCATGCAGGAGCACAAGCTCCAAAGCAGGGCCCACTGGCAAGGCACCAAACTCTGAAAATATCTTCTCTGACCATAGGACCTGGGTGTCTCCAGAGCCCTCAGGAGCCCCACTATTTGGGGTAGTATCCACTTTGGCAATCTGTGACATCCTCTGAGATGTGCATAAGCGTTACCTCTGGAATTACCTTCCGACTCACTTTGAAGTCTCTCAGCCGTATAAACTCATTTGCCTTTACCTTTCTCTCCTTTATTCAAGGTTTTCTTCCAGTTGCATTGCTGCCTAATTAAAATCTTAATATTCTACTCTACCCCAGTTAGATGATGCCATGAGACTAATTTCTGGACCCTGAGATATAAGTGGGAATATTGATGGGACTTCTGGGAAGTCTGTGAAAGGAGCCTTTGTTGAGATTCTGACTTTCGGGCTGTACCTCGTAGCAGCTTTCAGGAACGCTTGCTGATTGTGTGTGGGATGAAGTGCTGATGCTGATGGGCTGGAAGCAGGCTGGGGAGAGAGACCTGGGCGGTCCATGCCAGGGGTGCTGATGAGCGGCTGGGCCCAAGCTCGGAGGCTGCACCCAGGATCTGGAGGAGGACGGGCTGCGGAAAACGTGAGGAGACGGTCTCCAGGGGACACGGCAGACAGCAAATCTCAGACGGGCATGTGGAGAAGAAGGAAGGAAGGGAGGGAGGGAGGGTAGGGGGAGGAAGGGAAGGAAGAACCCGAGAAAGGAAGGATGGAAGGAAGGGAGGGAGGGAGGAAGGAAGGCTGGCTTCCTTAAAGTTTAAGCAATCTATTATCCAGAATATCAATGGGCTTTAAATTTTTAATGAAGGCCTTGTTTTAATCTTTGCAGTAAGCTTCATCTAGAACAAGCTTTCTATGATTGTCATTCATAAAAGAATACAAGTGTAGAAATGTCCAGAACTTCTGAGTAGGAGCAGAAAAGAGCGTTTCCAAAACTGCTGCAGGTCCAAAACAGAGCTGTTGGAGGAGCTCTCTGACTGCTCGGTCCAGCCAAGCCCAGCTGGCGGTGCCAGCAGGGCCCTTCTCTGTGGATGCCACCACGGAGGTACACCGAGGCTTACCAGTGCTGGCTTAGTGAGCAAAGCAGACTACGACAAAGAAACCGGCCATTCTTTCCTCTGAATTTACCTGATCCCCACATCTTTTAGGGTTTTAGCAGGATAGAGCCTTACTGGCTTATTAACTTTTGTTTTATATATTTAAATAACAGAACCTAAAGAAATAATTCTGAGAGACCACATGCTAAGGAAAGGAACATAACCCAAATTGATAAAAGAAATTTTAGTTTTGACTTTCCTGGTTATATTGTCGTATTTTCATTTACATTTTAAACCCATCTTAGGTATTTGATGGTATCTTTTAAATGAATATAGTAATTAATAGAATTAAAATGATTATAACATAATAAATTTTGCATTTTGTTTGACACTTAAACATATATTGCTGGTTTAGGTAATGCTTAAAAATTTTACCACTAGGGCATTGATTCAATTAGTATTTACTTGGCTTGAAATGGAGAGTTAGATAATAAAAATTCTGAATTGAGATCTTTTAATCATTTCAAAGAAAAAGATTCTACCTTAGTCCCATACCTTAATATTGTGAAGTCCATAAAAGGAGAGTTGTTCAGTAAATGCAAATTGTGTATGAAATTTTATATGCTAGTATTCAGTCCTCGGGTATAGACTCTTTTAACACACTGAAGTATTGTAACCCTTAGACTGCTCTTTGTGTCGTGTAGGGATGAAGCAGATGGAAACGTCTCCCCCTCTCTTTCCATATCATGAGATGAGGGTAAGAGGGATATCCTGGGAGGTCCTACAGTCTGGGAAAACTACAGAAGGGCTGATGCAACTGGAGGGATGCCTGTGTGACAAGCCCACAAAGCAGCCTCGGTACTCCAGACTTGATGGACAGCCTGGAATCACTCCTAAGCCTGCAAGTGTGATTGTCCTGGGCTTGGGTGACCATGGTAGGCCATCCAACTAGAACACTTTTGAGAATATAAATGACCCTGACATTTTTGAAATTTACATAAATCTTAAAATACGAATTTACTGACCAACACATTGGCTTCATTATATTGGTGGACCCCCAAAATAATTACATTCAAAAATGATTTTCAAATATAGATTCTTTCTAAAAAAATAGGAATAATACTTGTGTATATTAGAGAAAAAAATTAAAGCTACTTTATGATATGATCATTAAAATAGCATAAGCAAGATCATTATTCTTGGTATATATTCAAATACTTTAATCATTTTTTAAGTTTTTTTTTAATACCATGGCACCGCTATTTTTCTGAAAATATTTTTTTCAATATAACCATTATTAAAACATTTTCTAAATAAAATTGCCTGCAGTCTTATTCAAAGTTGCATTTATTTTATTTTTATTTTTTCACTTAAATTTTTTTGTCTTTTTTTTTTTAAAGATACACAGATCACGAAAAAGTTACATTTAAAAATATGAGGTTCCCATATATTCCAACCCCCACCCCACCCCACCCCTCCCACATCAACAACTTCTTTCATCACTGTGGCACATTCATTGCATTTGATGGATACATTTTGAGCACTGCTGCACTGCCTGGATTATAGTTTACATTGTAGTTTACACGTTTCCCCAGTACATTCAGTGGGTTATGGCAGGATATATAATGTCCAGCATCTGTCCCTGCAATATCATTTAGGACAACTCCAAGTCTTGAAAATGCCCCCACATCACATCTCTTCTTCCCTCTCTCTGCCCTCAACAACCACCGTGGCCACTTTCTCCACATCATTGCTACAATTTCTTCAATTCCTAGTCACAATAGTCTATAGTAGAATACCAGTAAGTCCACTCTAATCCATATTTTATTCCTCCATCCTGTGGACCCTGGGATGGTGATGTCCACTCCACCTCTAAATTGGGAGGGGTCTTAGATCCCACATGGCTGATGAATATGATTCTCCTGCTTGCACTTGTAGGCACTCTTGGCTCCCTGATGTGGTGGTTGACCATCTTCACCTCCCTGTTAGCTGACCTGGATAAGTCCAATGAACCAGAGAGTAGGAGTTGCAACTCTGCTGAGGTTCAGGTCCCAGCTGGCACATGGCCAGTCCAGAGATTCAAGTCTCTGAGTATACACCAACCCCAGCACCAACCACAGGTTCAGTAAAAGTGGCAGACAAGGCATGTGTAGAAATGTCACATCTGAGTCCAACTCCATCACACTCAGGAATACAAATTCCAAAGTAGAGCCCACTGACAAGGCACTGAACTCCAGAGCCATCTGCCATGACCATAGAAACTGTGTGTCTCCATAGCCCCCAGGAGGGCAACACCTGTTAGACTGATGAAAGGCAAAATGTCAAAAACAAAGTTTTATGATATTTTTCATTTTTTAATACCTCAATTTATTTTTTACTTTATTTTAGTTTTTCTAAATTAGTATGTATTTATTTCTGGTCCTTAAACCTACCATTACTATGTCATTTTCCTACTTACTGAATTTGGCAATATATTTGGCTTCATTTTTGAAGAAGTTTTGGACCACAGAGGGGTTCAACTATGGCAGGGGAGGAACACTGGTGTGGGGTGATATTGATGCGGGACACATGGTTGGGAGGGAGTTCTCCAGGGTGTGTATATAGTATACATAAAAATGTTCAGATATTCACTGGGTATTTTCATAGTAGTTACAGTTACAAATGACAACTGAGAGAGTGCTGAGTTCCTAGCCAGGGGAGCTAGGTCCAACAGAACAGCAACAATCCCCCAAGTACAAGGGCAAAGACCAGTGAAGAAGGATGGTCCAACGATGAGCCCTTGATACTGATGACTATGCTGATGAGACTGTGTGCCTGAAATTTCAACTAGGCCTACAGCTGCAGAGTGCTTAAGAGTTACCTCCTGAGAGCCTTCATGTGGCTCAATTGTGGCCACTCTCTAAGCCAAACTCAGCATGTAAATGCATTACCTTCCCCCCAGCATGGGACATGACTCCTGGGAATCAGCCTCCCTGGCACAAAGGGGTTACTTCCAATCACTAGCCGGTGATGCAACTAGAAAAGACCTTAAATAAAAGGGGGAAATGGAAAAGACAAATGAGTTTATATGGCTAAGAGTCTTCAAAAAAGAGTTGGGAGATCATCAGAGGGGTCGCACTTACACACATCTCAGTAGGATCCCAGAGATAGCCAAAGTAGACACAGCCCTAAAGCTGCATTTAGAGTTAACAAAGTTGTAATTGTTGATGCCTTACAGTGGCATATCTCCATGGACCATTTTATTTGAGAAAATTCTCTGCAGGCATTGAGATTCAAGTATGCTCAGAGTGAGATGGTGTCAAGTATTTGTTTTGGAATGGTAATATGAAAACCTTTAGATGGAGTGCAGTGATATGGTGCTTTAGTTTCCTGGAGCTGGGTAACAAAGTACTACAACCTGGGTGGCTTAAAACACCAAACCAGACTACAGTAAACTGTGGTCCATGGTTCAAAGCAATGCTTCAATACGTGTTCATCAATTGTATAAATGTGCCACACTAATGAAAGATGATGTTAATGGGGAAATGTGTGAGGTGGAGAGGGAGTGGGGCATATGGGAATCCCCTATTTTTTTAATGTAACATTTATGTAATCCAAAGCTTATTTAAAAGTAAAAAATAATTAATAAAAATAAACAAACAACAGCAACAACAAACACACACCAGACTGGGAAGCTAGAAGTCCAAAATTGAGGGGTTGGCAAGGCCTGTAGGGGAGCGTCCTTCCTTGCCTTTTCCACCTTCTGGTGGCTCCAGCTGCCCTAGTTTGTGGCAGCATCACTCTAATCCCCAGCCCCAACTTCACTTGGATGTCTTCCATCTGTGTTTACATCTGTGTCCAAATTTTCTCTTCTTATAAGGACTCATGTCATATTGGATTTAGGACTCCCCTAATCCAGTATGACCACATCTGCAAAGACCCTATTTCCAAATGATTTCACATTCTAAGGTTCCAGGTGGACACGAATTTTTTGTGGGGATACTATTCAACCCAGTACACCTGGTAACAATAGTGAGCCTAGTAAGTTAAGAAAACTATGGGGCAGAGATGTACTTGGAACTGGTCATGCTGCAAACATCATTCAAAATTGGGTCCACACATGCTGCCATGTTGTTCCAATCTAAGCAGAGGATTTAGTGGTCAAAATGTTACCCTGTGTAAACATGCACGCTTTTGGGTTAATCTGTTTAATCAGCAAGTGCTTGCTTGGGGTGAAGTTGAAAGGGAGGTGGAAGCCATCTTGCTCCTGGAAATGGTCAGAGGAAGAGACAAGTCATGGCAGACGTGACCAAGTATTCAAGTTGGCACTCTGCTCACCACATGTCTTGGATACTGTTTTATGAGACCATGAAGGAAGCCAGAAAAGTAAAGTAGAACTCTACTAAACCTATTTCAACTTATCTGAATGCAATTATTTAGAAATACTTTGTTTAAAATAAAAACAAATGTATTATCTACCTATTTATCTATCTACCTATCTATTTCTCCAGGAAAAATGCCAAACTGGATGACTCTATAGGCACACTGGGCATAATTTAAGCTTGCTTTGGACAGGCCAGGGTATAAATTCATCTCATATTTGCCATGGAGCAGCACTGTCCAACAGTAATCTAACAAAAGCCAAACGTATAGCTTTAAATTTTGTAGTAGCTTTCATTTAAAAGACCAAAGAAACAGGTGATATTAATTTTAAAAATATATTTTATTTTACTTAATACATCCAAAGTATTATTTCATCATGTAATCAACATGAAAAAAGTTAACAAGGAATTACACATTCTTCTTTTTTGTGCTGTGTTTGAAATCTGGTTTGTCTAAATTGAGCTCTTCACTCTTTGGACAATCCCTATGTCAAGTGCTCAAGAACATATATGCTTAGTAGTACCATATTGAACTCTTGGGTCTAGGAATTCAGTGAAAATTCAAAGTGACCAAATGAATGGTATCAAAATATCAGTCTATAATTTTATAGTGGGAGATGTCCCATGTGGTAGGTTGAACTACGTACCGCGATTCAGACATGATCTTACTCTTAATCCGTGTTCCTGTTGGTGTGAACTCACTGTAAACAGGACCTCTTGAAGAAGGTATTTTTAGTTAAGGCCCAATGGCCCAATGGAATGAAGACAGGTTTTAAAATGTATTAATGGAAGCCTTCTCGAGAAAACCAGGAAATTAGTGAATACTTGAAGAAGAGAAAGGAGAGGACATCGCCCTTTGACGGAATGTAAGGATCCAAGGAAAGGAGCCCCAAGGATTGCCAGCAGCCAAAGCCAGAGAAAGCATCATCTTGATTTTGGACTTCTCCTGGCCTCAAAACCATGAGCCAATTTTTCATAGCGGCCACACTAGCAGGATAAACATCACTTCCTTGTGAGGAATATTTGTGAGAAGACAAAACTCAATGTCAGGAAGTTTCATAGTGAGGACAGAATGAAAATAGAAGGTTTTGCCTACTGTAGAAGGTAGAATGCCTTTAAACGAATGTAGACACTAAATTGCTCATGCATCTACTTTTGGGATTTCTCTCTGGACTTTTGGCCATTAGATTCAGAATGGCCCCCGTCCTGAACAGGTCTGACACATTTTTACTATTTCGGATTTTTCTTTTCCAATTTCCTTTCAGACTTGTGTTATTACATCCCATATATGAAACTGATTCTATCACGATTTCCATTATGCTTGTGGGGTCTGGGACAATAATACAAAGACATAATATTAAAAGTTATCAATCAAGCTGAAAACTGCTAAAAAAGTATGTCCTGACCTCATACTTTTTCAAAAGCACCTTCATAGTTATGTGTAGGGCTGGGTGTGAAGGTTGACCCTGGGACGCTCTGAGATGGACGTGGTGGAGGTTGAGACACCTGCCCCTCTTCTCTCACAGCTCCCTTCTGCACTGTGAGAGACTTCAAGGGCTGTGTGGACATCCCGGTCCCCCATTCGAGTCCACACCCTGGCAAAAACTTCCACTCGGGGCCCGCACCTCAGACCTTGGGACATACAAACTCTTGGCCAGTCCACTCTCTGTAGAGAACATCAACAGAAGGAAATGCTTGAGAACTTTTTTTCCTTCAACTTTTGCCATTGAAAACTGGAAAGAAGGGATGGCTGCATTTGTGGAGATGAGAAAAGCCACCTTCAAGGACCAGTAGGAGCTGAATGACCTAAAGAAGGAAAAAATACAGTTCTGCCAGTTTGAGGAAGCAAATAAGTCATTCTCCCTTTAAGGGCATTAGGAGTGCCACACAGCTTCTCTCACACTGCCCCGGCCCTGGAGCTGTGCGGACGCACGTCACACACATATTTTTGTGGTGAAGGGGTCTGTCTGTACCCAGTGCTTATTTGATGCCATGTCTGAAGAGTACTTGCTTTATTGTTATGATTACTTTTTGAGGTACTGGGGCTGGGATGAACCCGGGACCTCATAAGTGGGAAGCTGGCACTCGACCACTGAGCCACATCGGCTCCCCTGAGCTGGTTTTTTAGTTCATTTGCTTGTTGTTTTTGTTTTTAGGAGGTACTGGGAACTGAACCCAGGACCTGCCATGTGGGAAGCAGGTGCTCAACCACTTGAGCCACATCCCTTCTCCTGATCATGCTCTTTTAAAGGAAAAATGTAGACATCTTGGGAAAGGCACCTTGAGTCTCTCATACCTGGGGTGTGGGGAGAGTACACCCAGACAGGGCTCAGGGAGGCCCAAAGGCAGGGATGCCTTGGCATGGGTCTAAGGATGGCACTGGGTTTCATTCTGGTCTCCTTGATAAAAGACTTGATAATTCTAGAAATGGTTCCCTGGAATGACTTGAGAGGTATTGAAAGGTATTGGCCAGAATGGGTTCAATCCCTCATGTAGCAACATTCTGTGCTCTTATCTCAAGAAACCGAACACCCTGCATTGGAACCCGGCCCCACTGCACCTGCTTTCTGAAGTGAGTAGATTTCCTTTCCAGGGGGCAGCCGTACCTGCTCCTCCCTTGCCAGGAGCTCAGCCTCTTCCCGCTCGAACTAACCTCTGGCCACACTGCCGTCAACAAGCTGCACAGCCCTGGTCTCCCGGGGCTGGTTGGGTCACAGTTGTCCTGTATATCATTTCTTTGGGCTGAGTAGGGCACGAGCGTCCCTTATCATTTCCTAAAAAATTGAATCCAAGCCCACAGTTTCCTGCGCTGCGTTTTAACATGTTTGTTAGGAAGGTAGAATGGATTGAATGAATTCACATTTAGGTAATCTATACTATATTCCTCTTAAACAAATTAACTTTAATAGACAAAGCAAAAATTCCATTCTTTCACCAAACTAAAACAAGATGAAATGTAAAGAGGTATTTATACATTTTACTTGAAAAGTAACTTTGGCAAGGAGAAGACTGAATACTTGAGATGTTTCTAATTCAAAAAGAAAATATTCTGTTCCATATGTACTCATCAATAAGCAATGGCTTATTTAATTGCAATATAGTAGATAATTATGCCTAGGGAAGTAACTAAAAGCAATCTCCTGTGAGGAACATTGTTTGTGATTTTAATGTAAGGGTAAAAATAAATTGAAAAAATATACATTAATTTTCCCTTATGCAAAAAGGGAAAGGGGCTCCAACAGTAACACATGATTCTCTTTAACCAATATGCTTAAAATGCAGTTTCCTATAAAATCAGAACCTTATGGGTAGAAAAACCTGGAATTACTAAGCTCCATTTTTATAGAAAAGATAAACTACTGCTACATGTTGGCTATTCAAAAAACAAAGCTAACATCCCAGCAAAATAAGCAAAGATCTCCAATATTAAGTTTTTGAGGCAAACACAGTGATTCTTTCTAAAGTCTTTTTGACATTTGCAAGCCAGAAAGTACAAGGCACGCTTTCTCCTCCCCTCTTTGGGATAGAAGAACTGTGCCTGTGTAGTTCTTGGAGATAGACTCAGTTTGTAAGAACATCTATAATTTTGATATGTTAAAGAATCAATGTTATGGTGACCCATTTACTGACTGGTGAAGAGTCAGTCCCCACTTCCTGCAACACAGTTCTCAATAAATGGCAGTGTCAATTTTCTGTGGTCTCATATTCAACGATACTCAATTCACTACTTTACAAAATTTCCTTTAATTAGTTGAAAAATTGTTTGGAAGCAATTTTTTGAGTTTTCTTATTTAATGGCAAAGGACAAAAAGCTACATTTTAGACCACCAGGAAGACAAATTGAATTTATCGCTTGCTGCATCAAGGGACAATACACACTCCATAGGGAAACGAGGGTCTCCAGCAAGATGATTGTTGGAATGAAACCATTATAGGATTTGGGCTTGTGTTAGGTGGGTTTTGAGGGAAGATTTAAGGAAGTGGAGCTTGGTACTGTCAGGAAGCAGAAGCAATTCTATGACTGGGAGTCTTAATCTTCTGCTCTATAAAATGGGAAGCAAGGCTAAAGCTGTGATTTATAGAGGAGCAGTTACTTACATCAGCCAGGAGAGGGGGGTGTTTGGTCATTTTGTGGTTTGAACAAAGTTGATGTTTTTGACAGTGTTCAGACATGATTACAAAGTGGCCTTGCTTTTGTCTTGGTGGATCTTAGAGGTGGAACGTCCTCGCCTGATGCTGGTGCTCTGTCAAATGATGCTGATCAACAGGAGAACGCCAAGCCCTAGCTGTGGGTGCCAGGCCAGCTCCAAGCTCTTGGGGGTCCAGGGCTTCGGAATTTACTCTGATGAGCTAGGAAGGAAAACCATCATTCGCCTTGCATTTCAAAAAGATCATCTGGGATGCTAGGAGGTTCACTTATCTTACAACGCATCACTTTGATACATTTAATGAAGACTTAAAGCTATGCCCTAACCTTTCATAACTTTCATGAAATGACTTCAAATACGCATCTGTTGCTCAGGCTTTGCCAAAGCATCTTGCATTATATCTCACCGAATAGACAGACTACAACATGAGAAATAGCAACCCTGATTTTTTTTTACTTGGTTTATTAACTTTTCTTTCAGCCAAAAATTCGACTGAAGTTTTGAAAATAAAAACTAAAACGTGCACTTTTAATAGTTTGTCTTGGGTTACTTTAAATGATTAGCTAGAAAAAGAAAGGTAGGAAGGAAGGAAGGAGAGAAAGAAAGAAAGAAAAGAAGGAAGTAAGAGAAAGAAAGAGAAAAGAAAGAAGGAGGGGGGAGGAAGGAAGGAAGGGATATTTAACAAGACATTTCATTTTATACTGTAAAAATTAAAATATAAATTACTGTTTTGCCTAGTCCTCATTTATTTTAATAAAAGTTTAAATCCCTCACCCAGAAAGCCCAGAGCTACACATTGAAGCAAACAGATAGGAAGGTATCTCAGAGGTTCAAAGGCTCAAGGTTCAATGAAGCTTGCCCTCCCTTTTGGAATTGAAGGAACAAGTTTGGAATTGAAAGAGCAAGTTGTTTGCCTGTTGTGCAAACCTCGGTGAGTAGAACATTGTCAGCTTTTCTAAACAGACCAATATAATTGCTTATAGCAATATTTTTCTGAGGTTTTCATATCTTTCTATACCTACAAATATTTCTTTTTAATATCTATCACTTAGAGCATATAATTATTAAATATATTGTTAAAAAATGTAACAGCAACCTAACCACCTGGATTTAACAGATGTAAACATGGGTCCCTAAGAAAAATTTCTCTCAGAAATTGTAAGAGGTTAAGGGATTTAGAGTTGTGATTTTGTTGACAGGAAGTGGGAAGGGGAAGTCTCCATTTGATGCCAGTCGAATAGAATGTGTTGATCTAATTTAAACACTGTTAATGATATTTAAATATTTCTATCATATTTTCAACACAGCTATGTGATTTTGAGTTATCTGTTTTCGTTCTAGTACTGACCCATACATTGTGATATGCTAGTCAGAATTTAGGATGTTTAGCATATGATTAATTTTTTGGAATATAATTTACAAAGTGGAAAACGTTTAGTTCTGAAAGGCTTATGCCTAAATAAATATCTCTACAACACATCTTTTTAATATTTGTCACCCACCCCTTCTCTTTGTAGGCTTCTGCTTTCTTCTATTTCTCAGGCTCTTTCTCTTTCCTCAAAGTCCTGGAAAGGTCTAAACTTTGAGCAAAGAGAGCAGTGCATTCCCTTTCTTAGTGAGATATTGAATTGTCTTATAATTTTCTAATTTAAATATGATTCTAAAAGAAAAATATGTATGTTGGTAATATGTATTTTTTAAAAAAATATAAAATTATATTTGGAAATCAGAGTTAAAAGAAACAAAAAAATTCTAACCATAGTTGTAAAATTAGGTGTGTTATTCTTGTTTATCATTGTTGTGATTACACTTGTGTCATTATTATGTAGACTGATATTTTTTACTGTCAATATTGAGACTATATTCCCTTGTGCTCTGTATTAAGAGAACATTTATTCTAATTTATTTATCTAATATTGTTATGTCTCTCTGTCTACTTATCTATCAATCAAAATACATTATAAGCCTGGGCAGTATACACATAAACACATATCTACTGGCTGTATAATCCATATATTCTATATTCTATAATATTAATGTAATATTATATACATATTGTATCATAAAGTACATATCACATTACATTATATTTTATACTATACTATATTACAGGGTTTTTAATGCATATATATAACATCCATTTTGTATGTAATGTATTTATAGTTAACATATTAATATATATGTAATATACATATTTAATGCATATATATTGTAACATACAATTATATGTATATAATAATCCATACATACTGTGTCTTTTACACTAGGAAAATGAAAAACATCAGCATATGGTTGCTGTCAAATACTCACATCCAGCTCCAGTAGTCATCAGTATTGTGAGAATATACTGAGAATATTAAGTGACATTAACTAACAATTAGAACTGAGCACTTCCTTTCCCTAGTGAAATATACTTGGTAGTACTGCCACTGATGCTCTCCCATGCACTTGCTTCCTGTGACAAGTGCTCTTGCTACCAGCCCCTGCACTCTTAGTTAGCCAAAGGCTGCGTTTGTTGGGCAGGCCGGGAAAGTCCAGCTTTTGAGAGCCATCAGGGATATTTTTGGCGCCCTTCCTGACCCTCTTCATAGGGCACTTCCTGGTCTGTGTCCCCTTCATGGGTCCCTGGCCCTGTTTTGACAGGAAAAAGTGACTTGGAAAAAGTCCTCCCCAGGTGACCCAAGTCCCAGAATTTGCCCTCCAGGCAAAAGCAGCGTGATACAATGGGAGGAATGTAAGACACAGTGGAGGTGGGAGTCTGGGGCAAAGGACTGCCAGCTCCAGATCACCAGGATAGGGAGGCTTGCTACTGGGAAACAGAGGAGACAGCCACGCTCCTGTAAACAGGGGAACTCCAAAACAACGAACAAGCCAAAGCCCAGGACAAGAGAGAGGCCCAGAAAGACAGGACAAAGGCTGGGCATGCAGACCTTCCTAACAGGATGGCTGTAGTTCAAGAACATTTATGTCTTATCACTAGCAAGTTACAAAACCAAGAAACAGACATTTCAGGAAATGAAGCCCTGAGTTAACATTTTAGAATATTAAAATGTACACTGTGCAACAAAAGAGTACAAGACAAACAAAGGAACAGGAAATGATGGCCCATCCAAGGGAAGAGAATGAAGTACAGAAAACATCAGAGAAGAAGACCAGAATATGGACATATCGAAGACTTTAAAAAATTTATCTTAAGAAATGCTCAAGGATGCAATGAATGTGCCTTACTGATGGAAGGGGATGTTGATGTGGGAGGAGTATGGGGGTGTGTGTGGAGTGGGGTATACGGGAACCTCTTATGTTTTTTAAAGTAACATTTTGTGTGATCTATTTATCTTTAAAAAAAAAAAAAAGGCAAAAAATGCCCAAGGAGATAAAGGAGAACAACAGGGTATTAGAGAAACAATGACTGAGAAATATGAGAGTATAAGTAAAGAGAAAGAAAATTTTAAAAGGAACCAACATAACTACTGGAGTCGAAGACTACAATAACTGAAATGAAAAATGCTCAGAAGGGTTTCAAGAGCAGAATGGAGCTAGCAGAAGAAAGAATCAGTGAACTTAAAGAAAAGACACTTGAAATGAGTGTGCTGAGGAACAGAGAGGAAAAAGAAATATTAAAAGCAAAAATAGCCTAAGACAGTTATAAAACACCATTAAGCACACAAAAATATGTTATGGTATTCCTAGAAGGGGAAGAAAGAGAGAAATGGGCAGAAGGAATAGTCAAAGAAATAATGAGAAAAAACTTTCCATGCTTAGCAAAACACATGAATGTGCTCATCCAAGAAGCTCAGAGAATAACAAACAGGCTAAACATGAAGAAAAACACACCTTGTCATATATGCTTACATTATCAAATGCAAAAGACAAGGAGGAAGTTTTGAAAGCTGCAAGAGAAAAGGAACATTAAATACACGGGAATCCCAATAAGACTGAGTGCCAATTTCTTATCAGAAAACATGGTGGCAATAAGGCAGTAGGTTGAAATATTTAAAGTGTTGAAGGAAAACAACAGCCAGCCAAGGATTTCATATTTGGTGAAATGCTTTAAAAAATTAGGATGAGATTAAGACATTTTCAGATAAACAAAAGCTGAGGTAGAACTTCACCACTAAATCTGCCCTACAAGCAATGCAAAAGAGAGTGCTTCAGACTGACATGAAAGTTATTGGCTCAAAGCAGCAAAGAGAAAGACTGGTAGTATATGTAACCATTTGGTAATTATAAATACCAGTATGATTGTATTGTATTGTTTGGTATATAAGTCTACTTCTTTCTCCCAAAGATGCTAAAAGGCAAATTCATACAAAGTCATGATAAATTTAGGTTTTTGAATGTACAATGTACAAAGATATAAGTGGACAGTACAAAAAACGGTAGGGGTCAGGGAGTATAAAAAAACTATATGTGCATGTTATTTAAATTAAGTTGGTATCAAATCAAATATAACTGTTATATATTTAGGATGTTAATTTCTCTTTTGAAAAAGCAAAAGAAACATTTAGTGAATTTATGCAAATGAAATAAGCTTAAATAATGCAGAACAGAAAATATTAGAAATCTACATCCAATAAAAAGTGAACATAAATTATCCAACTTCATGGACATTTCCAGTTAAACATTCCTATAGATATGTAATCACTTTTTAATATTTTATATAGGCAAAACACATACATGCATGACATGATGATTCTGGCAAAAAAATCAGAGATACTAAAAATATTATTGTTAGGTTTAAAAATGGTATGGAATAGGGTTCAAATATCAACATTCTACATAAATGTAAACTTCTGATTTAGAATAATTCCATGATTTTGTCATGCCAGAAACATGGTTGGTTTTAATTTTTTAAGTTACTGGCATATAACACATTGGCTTATTAATAATTAAGGCATTTTGCAAATACAGAATCTCAGGATGGATAGAAGTTTACCATTAATTATTTGCTATCATATTTTAAACTTTCAGTCTTTTCAACATAATAGCTGCATACATTTCAGTGTTCTCATATGAAATACAACCATAAAAATTAATAATGATTGGTCTTTGTGATTCCTTGTGAGAAGTTCTGTCTTTTTTTTTTCACATAGTATAAATTATATTCTTATGCAATATGCAGGATTGCATTAAGACCCAGTAGTTCTTCCACAATATTTCCAAATAACCATATGAGTCCCAAATATAGGAAAGGTGAACAATCTTCTTAGTGTGCTTTCAGCTCATTGAAGTAGAAGCTGTGCCTCTGGATACTTTTCACTTCAGTGTGAAGTAGATTGTTAAGGTTTTATTAATGGTTTCCTTATGTAGCATTTTAAAAGAAAAAAAAAAGGTTTTGATCCCTTTCACACAGTTCACAATTCTCAGACAAGTCTATTTTTGGAAATCAGATAGCCCAGGAATATTTTGTATAGCTAAGCACTCTTTTTTAATAATTAAACATTTTAAAAAATGCAATTGTAATAAATAAGCATCTACATTCTTACCTATATTGCCAGTATATCCTAGAATCAAAGTAAGATGGTTTTCCTGTTCCCACTTAATTGTTTTAAAATCTGAACGTTGCCATCATTTATAATTTCCATTTTGGATCATAGGCTTTCTGACTGCTTGAAGCCAGTTTAAACCAATTATTACATATTTTTCAAATTTGTTTTTAAGTGGTAATTTTACTAGAGGCAACATGTCTACACAGCAGCCAAGTGAGATATATTGTTTAACTTCCTGTAAACTATTGGTGAGCACAGGAAGGCAATCCACCACAACTCCAAGAACTTCAGTCCTCACCAAATAGGCTAACAGTTCATTTATACTTCTTTTCCTCCAGAAAGTTAAAGCTACATTCAGTCTCAAATTCCTACTATACAAAACTTATGCCATTATTTCATGGCTCTAAGAAACCTCAGTAAAAAAATCCACTGTATTTTGATGATGAGCTTTCTGTTTATGAAGAACCAGAATCTCGGTAGTTAACCAAATTTTTTCAACTATCCAGAATTACTGGAGTTAACTAAATATGTTTGACTATCATGGTGCAATGTTTCTGGCAGTGGCTTGCACAAGCCTCTTCATTTTCTTTTTTGCTACATCACAGCCCTCCTTGGGGACTGTTTTTTTTTCTGTAACAAATGTTTGGAAGAGGATGATATACTTTCTTTCTGTGATAGATCATCTTATGTAGTTTATCTGTGCTTTCCAAAGCTTTTCCAACTATTATATTTATGTCAGCAGCCAAATATTTTAGAGAGTTCTTAACCTCCTTCATGTTCTTATTAGTGAAATTACAGATCTTTTCCTAAGAAGATCAATGTAATGATCCTCAATATTATTACAAATTTCCATTTTTTAACATTGTGGGTTTCAGACGCCATAATCTCTTAAATACCAGAACCTCATGGTACTGTGGCACCTCAGCTCAGCCCTTGTGCTGACAAACCATGCCCCACAGCCTAGAGCAGGGGTTCCTAACCAGGGGTCCATGAGCTTGAATCTAAGTCCAAATAAGCATTATTCTTATGGGGATGTGTTGGTGTGGGTGTGATGTATTTATTAAATAATGCACAGTGCAGTGTGTACTCAGGAAGGGGGTCCATGGTTTTCACCTGACTGGCAAAGGGGTCCATGGAACAAAAAAGCTTAGGGACCCCTGGCCTAGAGCACCCTTCAGATCCCAGGGTGGGCCCCACTCAGGCCATTCGAACTCAGCTGCATGCATGGCCCTCCCTTGTTATATTTTAACCCCATGGTAACCACAAGGAAAACCATAAAAAATATATCCAGATAGAAATGACAAGGCACTCAATGAGGTACAACACAAGGAAGCAAATAAATATAAAAGTAGGCTTTAATAGAAGTGAGGGACAAAATGGTACATGACTTACAAAGGTAAATAGCAAAGTGGCAGATGAAAAATCTATGTTTTCAGTAGTGACTTTAAATGTAAGTGGATTAAACTCTTCAGTCAAAAATCAAAGATAGGTAGAATAGATTAAAAAGAAAGCATAACCTAACTGTATGCTGTCCTCAAGAAACGCCTTAAGGTCAAATATACAAGTAGGTTGATGGTGAAAGGATGGAAAAATATACCATACAAATAGTAACCAAAATAACAGTGGTGGCTATACCAATATAGGATAAAATAAATTTTAATCCAAAGCTGTTATGAGGGACAATGATGGCCATTACATACTTGATAAAGAGGAAGATGTGAAAAGTATAGACCTTACTGGAATAAAAAGGACTCTAAGTGAATACTATGAACAACTATATGCCAATAATGAAATTACCTAGATGAAAAGGACAAATTCAAAGAAACACACAAACTACCTATAATGGCTCAAGAAAAAATAGAAGATCTCAGCAAACCAATTACTAGTAAAGAAATTGAATCAATACCAAAAATTCCCAACACAGAAAAGCTCAGGATCAGATAGTTTCACAGGGGAGTTCTACCAAATATTTCAAGAAGGCTTAACTCCAATTCTGCTCAAACTCTTCCAAAAAATTGAAGAGGAGGGAACATTCTTTAACTCATTCTATAAGACCAACATCACCCTCATACCAAAGCCAAATAAAGATACCACAAGAAAAGAAAACTACAGACTGATACCTCTTATGAAAATAGATGCTAGGAAACCCAATCACACCTCACAGTAAAAGACTTATACATGAAGATCAAGTGGAATTTAACCCTGTATGTAAGGTTGGTTCAACAAAAGAAAATCAATTAACGTAATATACCACATTCACAGAATGAAGGGGAAAAAAAGCCACATGATCTTTCAATCCATGCAGGAAAAGGCATTTGACGAAATACAGCACCCTTTCTTGAGAGAAACACTTAGAACACTAGGAATAGAAGGAAACTTCCTCAAGACAATTAAGGGTATGTATGAAAGCCCACATCCTACTTAATGGTGAAAGACTGAAAGCGTTCCCTTTAAAATTAGGAACAAGGCAAGGTGCCCACTGTCAACACTGTTATTTGACATTGTACAGGAATTTCTTGTCAGAGCAATTAGGCAAGAAAGAGAAATAAAAGGAATCCAAATTTGAAAGAAAGAAGTAAAACTTTCCTACATGCAGATGGTATGATCCTATATACAGAAAATTCTGAAAAACTTAAAACAAATGAATTGAGCAAAGTAATGAGGTACAAAGTCAACACCCCCAAATCAGTAGGGTTTCTATACATGAGCAATGAACAATCCAAGCAAGAAATCAGAAAAAATTCCATTCAAAATAGCAACTGAAATATCAAATATCTAGGAATAACTCTAATCAAGGGCATAAAGGACTTGTACACAGAAACTATAAAAGGAATTAAAGAAGACCTACATAAGTGGAAGGACATTTTGTGTTCAAGGATTGGAAAACTTAATATCATTAAGATGCCAATACTACCTAAAGCAATTTACAGATTCAATGTAATCTCAATAAAAATTCCAACAACCTTCTTTGCAGAAATGGAAAAGCCAACCATCAAATTTATGTGGAAGGGTAAGGGGACCTGAATAGCTAAAGCCATCTTGAAAAAGAAGAATGAGGACTCACACTGCCTGATCTTAAAACCTATTACAAAGCCACAGTAATCAAAGCAGCATGATACTGGCACGAGGACAGACATATAGACTAATGGAATAGAATTGAGAGCTCAAAAATCAACCTTCACATTTATGGCCAACTGATTTTTGACAAGGTGGCAAAGACCACTCAATTGGGAAAGAATATTCTCTTCAACAGATGGTGCTGGCAAATTAGATCTCCATTTCCAAAAAAACTGAAGGAGAAACCCTACCTTACACCATATGCAAAAGTCAATTCAAAATAGATCAAAGACCTAAATATAAAATATAGAACTATCAAACTCCTGAAAAAAAATGTAGGGAAGCATCTTTAGAACCAAGTGTTAGGCAATGGTTTCTTAGACGTTATACCCCAAAGCACAAGCAAATAGATAAATGGGGCCTCATTAAAATAAAAATCTTTTGTTCCTCAGAAGACTTTATCTTGAAAGTAAAAAGGCAACCTACACAATGGGAGAAAATGTTTGGAAACCACATATCTGATGAGGGTTTAATATCCAATATATAAAAAGAAATCCTTCAACTCCAAAACAAAAAGTCATGCAACCCAATTAAAAAATGGGCAAAAGACTTGAATAGACATCTCTTCAAAGAAGATTTAAGAATGGCCAGAAAACACATGAAAAGATACTCAACATCTTTAACCATCAGGGAAATGCAAATAAAAACCATTTCACACCCAACAGAATGACTATAATTTAAAAAAAGAACAAAGGAAAATAACAATTGTTAGAGAGGATGCAGAGAAATGGGATCACTCATTCATTGTTGGTGGAAGCCAACTGTGGAAGACCACGTAAAATGGTGCAGCCACTGTGTAAAACAGTTTGATTGTTCCTCAGAAAGCTAAGTATAGAGCTACTAAATAACCCGACAATCCCATTGCTAGGTATATACCCAAAAGAATTGAAAACAGGGATTCAAACAGATATTTGCACCCCACTGTTCGGAGTAGTTTTATTTCCAAAAGATGGACGCAACTCATGTGTCCATCAACTGGTGAGTGGATAGATAAAACATGGGATATACATACAATGGAATATTATTCAGCTATAAAAAAGAGTGAAGTCCTGGTCCATGGGACAACATGGTGAACCTCAAAGACATCATGTTGAGGAAATAAGCCAGAAACAAAAGGACAAATATTGTATGATCTCACTGATTTGAAACAATTAGAAAAAGCAAACTCATAAAGTCTGAATCGAGGGGGTGAGGTGGGGATAGGAAAGGGGATGTTGGGGCTTAACATGTACAGGTTCCTATTTGGAATGATGGAAATGTTTTGATAATGGATGATGATTATAGTAGCTCAATATTGTGTATGCAATTCACAACCCTGAAATATATATCTGAATATGACTACAAGGGGAAATGTTAGATTGTATATATGGTAACAGAGTAAAAATCTTTTTAAATCCCTGGAACTGCACTATACAAGTAATGCTGTCTCCCCAGCATTGTCTTCAGGTCCCTTTGACATTTGACTTATCACTTAGCTGTTGATCATTCTGTGAAAAATTATGCATGTTGTCTCTGTACTCTTGCTCATTTTTTTTCTCTATGAAATGTCTTTTTCTCTCTTCCTTGGTTAGCAATATGCTGCATATTCTTAAGGTCCAGGTCAAAAGTTAACAACTCTCCAGGAAGAATTAATCGTGCATACTTCCATGGTTGCAAAGCTGTGGCTCTTACATCATTTATCAACATGCATACTGAGTCTGACTCACCCAGGTAGGAATCCTAGCTCTGCCAGCTTGCAGCTGTGTAGAGTTTAGGCACACCTCTTCTTCCTACAATGGGAATGATACTTATTGCCTCAGGGTATTGTTTTATTAGAGGCATCGGTATGCTCATTGTTCATTTCCATTTGTACCAGCTAGAGTCTCATCTCTTTAAGGAGTTGTTTACTCGGCCTTGTAGCTTGAATTCCAATACCCACTGCAGAGCCAGGCATGTGGTAAACTCTCAAATACTTATTGAATGAAGGATAGAATATGTTACCGGCTATTGCATAGAAGCCTTGACGTAGAATACATCTAAAACATTTTTATGATACATTCTGTTGATATCAAGTATATACACTCAAGCAGGACATGAAGCCCGAAGGAGTGAGAAAACTCTCTTCTTGTCGTTTTATAACAACACAGTATATTTCCATTTTTGACTTCCATTTAGAGAGAGAAACCAGGCACCCAGATTCTACTTCTTCGGTTTATTTGTGCAAAATAATTTTTAGGCCGAAACAACTGGCTTCTATCCTTTAAGCTTGGAATTTAGAACTCAGAGGTCCCAGTCATTTGAAATTCAGTTAAATACAAAATCAAACCTAATTCAGACAATTAATTACAGAGCTCCTAATGTTCTATTCAACTCTGATGGCTATATTCTCCTAAAGAAAATGGCAACAATTAGCCAACAGTTACCTCTGTTGGCTTGGAAATTCCAAATTCTTTGGGATTTTACCCAACTCTGTATTTATTAAACCATATTTTTCCACTTGTTAGGAATAAGATGCATGGGTAAATTGCACAGATTGGCTTGGAATACTTTACTTTCAGCATCCCCAAGAACAAGCCAGGAGAATGAACCTCAAACAGTAGACTGATGTTATTTTGCCTGCCCAGGGCTGATTCCTCCTTCTGATGGAAGCATCTTATTTTTGTGCAATGTCTTAGTCTTGCTAGGACTATGCAAGGGATTCTGTCCTCTTCTGTGCAATCTTCTGTGACCTAGCTAGGCTGATTAGATGCTCTCCATCCACTTCAGACACTGTCCACACCCAGATGTGCACCATTGCTTCTTCCCAAACAGACTTGGTCTCCATCTGTTCAAAGCCCAGTTCTGCAGTTTGCCCTTTAAATCTGGGAACCGCCTGATTAATCCTTGCAATAAATCCCTTTTTACTTGTTTCACGGAGTGGATTTCTGTTCCTTATAACCAGAGAATACTCACTAATGCATTTAGGAAATTTTGCTAGGGAAAATATTTTAATCTCAGCACGATCTTCAAAAATTTCATGTTTTAAACTATACTCAAACCACTGGACAATAATAAATTTCTAACCACAGATGGATTCTGTGTGACTGGAAGTGTTTTGTCAGCCTGCCCGAGCCTCAGTTTTCTATCTGGAAAATGACAATGCTAAAACTACTAGAGATACCCTCTTTACAGACTTTCTGTGAGAACAAATAAAAAAAGTAGCAGTATATAAAGTATTTATTTACCTTTCATGTATTATTTCAACAGGCTTTTCCTATAAAACAAACAGCTCCTACAAAAGAATATTTACCATGGGGATATTTCAGTCTTCATAGGGTATATTTTTAAAAAAAGCTCAACTCTTTCTCAAAGTGTGGAATATATATACCTGAGTGTTGACAATGTGGTGGATAGGCACAAAGACTTCTCAGTTTCATTGTGATAATCACCGGTATTTGCACGATTTTGTTTTAATGAGTTTACATAATGAAAGGATGCATATTTAAGAGATAGTTTAAGGAAGACTATCATAATTGTATAGAATAAAAGGATTCTAATTCATGGTATCTTATCTGCAGGTTCAGTTTCTTTAAATTTTCCATGTTAACATGTAATCTAAGTCCACTTTGTACTCCAGGGGAGCATGTTGAATAGAGGAAAATACAAATGATTGCCAAATAGAACATGCCAAATAGAACTCCAGGCTCCTTAATCCATTATTTTTGTGTCTTTGGGAAACTGGTTTGCCTCTTCATATCTTTTTTCCCCCCATCTTCTAAATAAGCCTGATCTCTCCTATATACCTAGATACCTATACCTATTTCTATATCTATATAATATGTCTAACAGACATGTCCGAATGTAAGAATCAAATTCTTCAGAATATTTCTATGTTATATTAAAATATAAAATAATGTTTATTCATTATGAATTGTTTGCTTACAGTCAAATATTTATTTCATATTAGTCACTTTAATAACACACTATTATATAATAAGGCAAGTTACCTGTTTAAGATACTTAAGGGGGATAATCTGATGCAGGACAGACTCCTAGGGAATATGTGAATGCTCATTTTGCCAGAGTGGGTTGTATCATTGGGTGGAGACCCATAAAATAAGAGTGAAGGTATATCCACATCCTGGGGAGGACTGATGCCATCAAATAGAGGAAACTGTGTCTCTCAGGAGAAATGGTGGCTCCCAGGGCATTGGGGCAGTTGAGCATGTCGGGCCCTCAGCACTGTTGCAAGTATCTCTGAACATGGCTCTTCGAAAAACGAAGATGGACTGTCACTGTGGGCCATGGGGGGAGGGGGAAATAGGTATTGAATAGATGGAACCAACATAACTGTGAGCGCAATGGAAGTGTTTCACAAGAGTATGCAAGGATGCATATAAAACATGTAAAATTACGCCAGAAACATATAGGGGCTGATAGGCTAAAATGTAAATCATGATGTAAAACATAGGATAACTAAAAATTTGGAAAATTGTATAGCCTAAAGTATGAACCACAATGTAAACACAAATGTTACCTTGTTTGAAAACTATTGTATCAATATCTGTATATCAGTTTCAGTAAATATAGTATGAATATGTTAAAAGATTATTGCTGTGGAAGGAAAAAGGTTTTATATTGGATATGTGGGAGTACTGTATATTGTATATATGAATTACTGTGATCTAAAACTCTTGTGAAGATAAGCTTAATTAGAAAAAAGAAAAGAAAAAGATAGGATGTAGAATTTTTCCACATTAATATGTATTCTATATCTAACCTTTAAACTCATCGCTATATTCCATTTTACTATTAAGGGAACCTGGCAATATATTGGGCTTCACTTTTCAAGAAGTTTTGGATCACAGAGTGGTTCAACAATGGCAGCGGAGCAATACTGGTGTGGGATGTTATTGACAGGGGACATATGGTTGACAAGGAGTTCTACAGGGCATATATCCAGGGTACATAAAAATGTTTGGATATTTTCATAGTGGAAACAATTAAAAACAACAACTGAGGGAGTGCTGAGTTCCTAGCCAGGGGAGCTCTATCACAGTCCCTAAAGGAACAGCAACAATCCCCCAAGTGCAACGGCCAAGACCAAAAAGGAATGAAGGTCCAACAATGAGCCCCTGATACTAATGACTATGCTTGTGAGCCTGTGCACCTGAAATAAGAACAGGGCCTAGAGCAGCAATGTGCCTAAGAGTTCCCTCCTGAGAGCCTCCATGTTGCTCAAATGTGGCCAGTCTTGAAGCCAAACTCAGCATGTAAATGCATTGCCTTCCCCCCAGGGTGGGACATAACTCCCGGGGATGAGCCTCTCTGGCACCGAGGGATCACTACCAAGTACCAGCTGATGACGTAACTAGAAAATGACCTTGAATAAAAGGTTCAACTCGGACCAGCAAAATATCCCTGTCTACATATAATAACAGGAGTTAAAAATGCTTTTTGACCTAAATCAAGGGGGAAATGGAAAGGACAAATGAGTTTATATGGCTATGAGTCTCTAAAAAAGAGCCTGGAGGTTATCAGAGGGGTTGCCCTTATGCACACCTGAACAGAGTCTCAGAGACAGATAAAGTAGATGCAACCCCAGGTATTGGTTCTTCTGAGGGCTGCAGAGACCCACAGGTTTTATGGTCATGGCAGATGGAGTTTACTGCCATGTCAGTTGGCCCTTCTTTGGAGTTGATGTTTCTGTGTGATGGAGCTGGACTCAGATGGGATCTCTTTTCACAAGCCTTTCCTGTTACTTTAGCAGAATTGTAGTTGGTGCTGGGGTTTAAGATATACCCAGGGGATCTGAATCTCTGGACTGACCATATGATAGCCAGGCCCTGAGCCTCAACAGACTTCAGCTCCTACACTCTGGTTTATTGGACTTACCCCACTCAGCTAACATGGAGTTGAAGAACGTCAACCACCACACCATGGAGCCAAGAGTGCCTACAACTGAAAGCAGGAGGATTGCATCCAGCATCCTTGTGGAATCTAAGCCCCCTCTTGACATAGATGTGGAATGGACACAACCAATCCGAGGTCCACAGGATGGAGGAATAGAGTATAGATTAGAATGGACTTACTGATATTCTATTCATGAACTATTGTGGTTCGTAATCGAAGAAAATGTGGCATTGGTGTGGAAAAAGTGGCCATGGTGGCTGATGGGTGTGGGGAGTGGGAGGAAGAGATGAGATGTGGAGGCATTTTTGGGACTTGGAGTTGTCCTGGGTGGTGCTGTAGGGACAGTTACCGGACATTGTAGATCCTCCCATGGCCCACTGGATGGAACGTGGGAGAGTGTGGACTATGATGTGGACCATTGACCATGAGGTGCAGCGATGCTCAGAGATGTATTCACCAAATGCAATGAATGTGTCATGATGATGGAGGAGAATGTTGCTATGGGGGGAGTAGTGGGGTGAGGGGGGTGGGGGGTACATGGGGTCCTCATATTTTTTTAATGTAATATTTAAAATAGTGAATTAAAAAATGAAGGAAAAAAATACACTATTGCCTCAGCTAAGCAAACCTTTTTTCATCTTTTATTCCAGGGCATTCTATGACTGAGCTAAAAAAAATATAACATGTAGATGAGCATTGTTTAGATGAGGCTGCTCCCCATGGATCTGGAGCAGTGGGCTCAGCACCCCCGGGAGCTTGTTAGAAACCCACATTTCTGGGTCCTACTGCTAAGTCAGAGCCTTTGGGTTTGAGTCCAGGAATCTGGGTTCATATAAGGCCCTCAAGGCATTCTGTTATCCACTTAGTGGGAAAGTACCAGCTTCTGTTATACGCTCAGTGGGAAAGTACCAGCTTAGACCTTTTCATTCCAATTATGCTCTTTACGCTAAATGCAGTTCTTCATGCTGGTAGTATTTGTCATCATTTTCCAGAGCTGCTATGACAAACACCATATAGTGAGTTGGCTTAAAACAACAAGAATTTATTGTCTCATGGTTTTGGAGGAGCTCAATATCAAGACAGTGGCAAGGCTGTGCTTTCTCCCAGAGTCAGTAGCCTTCCGATGATGACTGTCCTCTCTTGCATGGTCATCTCCTTCCCTCCTCTCTGGCTTCTTCTGACTTTGTCCAAATTTTCTCTGCCTCATAAGGACTCTGGTCATATGGATTAAGGTCCACTCGATTCAGTCTGATCTTTGAAGGTGTGATCTTTGACGATCCTATTCACAAGTGAATCCACCTTCCACTAACAACATATTCAAAGGTTCCATTTACAAATGGGTTCACCCCCTCCTCCCAGGAACACGGACTAAGATTTGAACGTGGCTTTTTTGGGGAATGTGATTTATACTTAATTTTAGTAATAACTATAGTAATAATGGGAATATAGTAATAATGAGAACACTGTTTCACCTTTTCCTTCCTGTAGGTTACTACTCATGAGGAGCCGAGTAGTCCAGATAAGATAGTATTCTTCTGGACAAAACCCTTCAGAGCTCGCTGATCTCACTTGGAGTAGGAATCCCTCCAATGACCTAGTCCCCCTGAGCTGGCCCTGGCTGGTGCTCGGATGCTTTTCCACCAATCTTGCCTTCCACCCAGTTGGTCAGCTGTGCAAGCCTCCTGATGCCTCTTTGACTATCCCAGTATATTCCCACCCAAGGCCCTTGCCCTCGCTAGTTCCTCCACTTCTCTTCTATCTCTCTCTGCCTGACTGGTTCTCTTATTTCTTTAGACTCCAGTCAAATGTCCCCTTATGGAGAGGCCGTCCCTGACCACTGTCCCTGAATCCCACTTCCCCACCATTCCCTTCACCGTCACGTTTGCTGGCTTCTCCACCCACCACAATGTCAACCCCAACTGAGAAGGGCCTTTTCTTCCTTAGGCAGATGCTGTTACTCCAGAACCCACAGTGGGGGTGGCCAGTACATTTGTTTTAATGAAGGATTATTTTGTATCCCAGGAATGGCAGAAGGTGCAGGCTGTCTGATACTTGCTCAGTTGGATGCCAGCCCAATCTCATAGGTCACATCATCCAATGGAATTTTTTTTCAGGAGGTATTAGGATGGAACCCTGGTCTTTGTACATGGGAAGCAGGCACTCAAACTGCTGAACTACACCCACTGCCCCAGCCTGAGGAATTGTGCAGGAGGTGTTCTAAAATGATGGCCTCAACCTCCACTCTGAGATCCTGAGGAGCTGACACATGGGTGCTTCGTGAAGCTGCGTGGTGACCCCCACGTGCCACTGTGGTCAAGTCCGTGTCTTGGGTCACACCCCGACAATGTGTATATAGGAGGGGCACTCAGCGTCCGTGTTCAAGATTCAAGAGACGAGGGTTGATCAACGCCCACTAATAATCACCTCACATGTGTCGGACTGGGCTTTGCACCTGTCGGGCTGTTTCCATTCAACCATCTCAAAGCCCTCCTACTTCGCCCTTCCTGCTTTGCAGAGGGAAGTGTGGCTCCGTGGGTAGGCTGCCTGTTACTGCTACAGCACGGCCGAAGGCAGGATAAGAGCTAAGGCCAGTGTGAATTCCCAGCCACACGTCTCGATTGTTGCCTTAAGATGCCTTTAACAAAGTGTTCATGTGTGATGTTGAAGACGAGGGAGGGAATAAAAGTGGAATAGCCGGTGAAGAGACCAGGTTCTGGCCCTTATTTGTCTGTTTGGTTTTTATTTTAAGACTTTTTCCAGCCAGCTTCTAGCTGGAGGTGAATAATTACTTGGTAAATTTTCAGTGTCATTGAGGGACACTGAGCTCTCTGTCACTCAATCAGGTGAATAGGAATTATGAGACTAAAGCTTCGTGCATCTTGTTGAATAGCTTCCCACAAAAGTCTAACAGCTTAAGGCCTAGGGAAATCCTTAACTGAGGAAATGGCTGTGCTATTCACATTCAGATATATACAAAAGTTTTATTTAATATGACTGCCCGTTCTTGGCTCTCCTTTGTGACAGCTGAACAGATTGTCTCCTATGTGTTCCGTCAAAGTGGTGTGTATTATCCTCTCCTAGGGACAGCTTCTTTTATGGCTGTGTTCTCCCACTGTCTTAAAGGACAGCTCAATGCAAAATGTACCTCTGAGACAAAAAAGGAAAATTTCCTAAACACTGAGAATGATAAAAAGATTGTGCAACAAACATTTCCACATCCATTACATTAAATTCTAATATTTTCATTTGAATAGAACAAGATTTAGAGTTTCCTTCTCTTCACATAGAAATAAAAGGAAGAGTTTGAAATGGAAGGAGAAACCTTTAAGAGGGGGCAATATGCTTGCTTACAATCTCAGTGCAGAAGTGGGTAACATCTGAAATTTTTCTTTTTGGCTTCTTCCACACAAAAATAAAGGTAAAGATTTTAAAAAGGTATACATCCACTATATCAAAGTGAATTTAGATTGTGTTTTATCTATTGTTCATTGGGAGAATGAGTGATGAGTGGTGAAATGTGTTTGTGCAGCATGGATTGCAGGCAGAGCTGAATTGAGCCAGCAGAGCTGAGCTGAGCAAAGCAAGCTTAGAAATTAAATAGGAAGTCCCACAGAGGGTGGCTGATGAGATGCCAGTAAGTTATTCTGGGGTTCTCTGGATGCAACCTCTGGAAACAGAAGCGTCTGAAACTGGTGCCGTAGACCCTAGATTCTCACCTCTGTGCTCTACTCCACAACCCCTTCCTACACTGTCCCACACTCTCAGAAGACTAGAGTTTTATGCCATGGGGAACTGAACCACAGTGGATATGAACTCAGAGCCACGAGGCTCAGAAAAGGGTGGGAAGAGCTGACTTAAAGAGAGGAAATGGGAGAAATTCCATAAATGCAATGGTGAACTGTTCAGGGTCCTTCCTTGACTGGTTTCTGGCATTTCTTTCCAGTTGGAGAGACTGAAAAGCCTCAGAGAAAATGCCCAGAGATAACAACTTGGGAGTTTCCTGGGTCCCCAGCTGGTTCTTCTTCAGGGAAGCCCACCACTAAGGAGGGTCTTCCAAGCATGAAGAGGTTCCAGAGAGTTTTTCAGTCTCCTTCTTAATTACCAATTAGCAACCAAGAATCACTAGCTATTTGAAGAACGATGATAATTTAAAAAAAACAACAACAAAGAGAAACAAAAATAGGTAAAAACAAAGGAACACAGTGGGAAAAAAATTAAATGATAATAAGCTGGAATAAAACTGAATAACATCTACAATCAATAGCCTCAGAGAAATAAAAGATAACATTTTATTCAAGAAAAATATCTATAATAAAGACATAAAGAGGGAATAAGAATGAATTCTGGATACTGCAACATGTAAAAATTGAAACAAAAGTTGAAGATTCAGAAGACAGATTGAAGAAAGCCTAACAGGAGAAATTAAAACAAAATGGTAGAAAGATGAAAAATCAAAAAGGAAGAATGAGAAAATAAGAAAAAATAGTCTGTGAGCTCCAAAATTTTATTAAGAGGAATTTCATTAAAATAGAATAAAAGAAAAGAGAATAAAAAATAGAAGATATCATGAAGAGACAGCCAGTACTGTGAATTGTCTCAATATGGCCCTTTTCTTGGTACAGGGGCTGTTCCTGAAGTGCACAAATTGACCTTTTTGTGCCTAAAATGATCTCACTTCTAGAGTTTGAACTTCAAAAATGATCATTATGCCCCAGTCTTTCTTTTATTTTTTCAATTAAAAAATTTTTTAAAAACAAACAAATGAAAATTTAATCCATTCCAGTGCATGTGGACCCATTTTAGGTAGAACTTTTTGATGACGCGGCTTTACTTAAGGTGTGACCCACCTTATTCAGGATGGGTCGTAATCCTATTTCCTGAGTCCTTTGTAAGAGAATAAAATCCACACAAAGAGAGAAAACCACTAAAGCAAGGAGCTGAATTAAACCTGGAAGAGAAGGGAGAGACCAGCAGTTGGGGCCCTGCCATGTGGCAGAAAAGCCAAGGATTGCCAGCAGCCAGTCTTCAGGAAGAAAGCATCGCCTTGATGATGCTTTGATTTGGACATTTTCCTGGCCTCAAACCTGTAAGCTAATAAATTCCCATTGTTTAAGCAAAAAAAGGAAGCGATATGGCTAAGCAGTTGAGCACATGCTTCCCATACAGGAGGTCCCAGGTTTGGTCCTTGGTGCCTTCTAAAAACCAAACCAAACAACAAGCAAACAAACAAAAAAACCAACTCAGGGGAGCTGATGTGACTCAGTGGTTGAGTGCTGCTTCCCACATATGAGGTCCTGGACTTATTGCATAGTACTGGTACCGTTAAAAAAAAGCTATATCTATATCATATATATCTAGATAGATAGATAGATAGATAGATAGTTGTTTTTTTATAATGCTTTTTTGAATTTCTTTCTTTTTTTTGCTTATTTATTCTCCCCCCCCCCCCCCCCCCGCCATTTGTCTGTTCTCTGTGTACATTTGCTGTGTCTTCTTTTTTGTCTGCTTCTGTTATTGTCCGCGGCACTGGGAATCTGTGTTTCTTTTTGTTGCATCATCTTGTTGTGTCAGTTCTCCGTGTGTGCAGCACCATTCCTGGGCAGGCTGCACTTTCTTTTGTGCTGGGCAGCTCTCCTTACGGGGCGCACTCCTTGCGTGTGGGGCTCACCTACGCGGGGGACACCCCTGCATGGCAGGGCACTCCTTGCGCTCATCAGCACTGCACATGGGCCAGCTCCACACGGGTCAAGGAGGCCTGGGGTTTGAACCGCGGACCTCCCATGTGGTAGGCGGGACGCCCTAGCCACTGGGCCAAGTCTGCTTCCCTATATATAGTTTTAAATGCTTTTTTTTTTTCAAAACTGAAGTAACATTAGTTTTTGGATTAAACTATGTTTTACTCACTCCTATGCATTTATCTGGGCTTTACTAACACTACTGATGTACGTTTCACTTAGAGAGCTGTGAATCACCCATATAACTTAATTTTGGAAACTCTCTTGGTTCCCTAAGACAGTGAGTGATAAAGAAAAGAGTCTAGACATATTCAGGTATTGGAAAAAATGGTTGAAGCATAGGAGAGAAGATCAGAATAGTGATAGTTCTCCAGACCAGCACTGAAAATAGAAGGACAGTGGGAAATGGCTTCAGAATTTCTAAGGAAAATAATTCTATACTGTGAGAGCAGAGTTAAGACAACTTTATACAAAGAAGTTCTCAAAAAGTTTACCACTCAACTACACTTTCATAGAAAGGAGGGTGTGTTCTCCAAATAAAAAAATATAAATCAGAATAGAGTAAGATATACGTTCCAGGGGATAGGAGTTATAATCCAGATAATTAGGGAAGAAAAGTCCCAGTGACACTCAAATGGGCTCCAGTAAAACAACCAGTCTAGACTAGACTTCAAGAGTAGGGCTTCCAGAGAAAAAGAAAAGTGGAACTAATACACTATTTGATTTTTTTGGACTGTGTGAAAAAGTGTATTCAAAAATATTTAACGAATACTGTTGGGAAATTGAAGAAGAATTAATGACATGGACAGAGAAAATCAAGGTAATGGAAAAAGTGAAACAACTAATAAAATAGTAGAGAAAAGAAAGAAAATATATATTTTCATTTCACTGATTGCCTCAGCAGCAAAAATAAAATACTTACTGCACAATAGCAACAGTTTAAACACAACATGAATTACAAAATTATGATACATGTCTGTTGGGTAAAAAGGTAGGCATGAAAGAGCATTAAATCCCCCACTTTCATATCTTGGCATCAACAGAAAATGCCTAAACAAACAAGTGAATGCTCATTTAACAATATCTGAAATTGGAAATATGGCGGTAAATGGTGATGAAACAGCTAAATGAATGAATGTGGTTGCCTCTGAGAAGAAGTCTGGAAGTGGAGAAGGGGTGGGGCAGGAGCAAACTATTTGGCTGTTCAATATCATGTAAATGGATCCCTTTAATGGTTTAAAAATTAATTTCAAGTAGCTACAGTTTTCAATAAAAGTATAATTTCTTATATTAGGAATCTATGATTAAAATATTCCTCAAACTGGCTTTGTGGTTGTATGTGTGTATCAGTCAGGGAACTCTCAGGAATCTGAAGACACCTTCCAATTAAGATAGTTTCAGGAATGTTTAGTTAAGGGTCTATTAATATAGGAGTGGACTGTGAACAGGAAAACCACAAGGGTTACGGCTAGAATTGAAGGGGATAGTCATATGTGGCCATTTATTTAAGGAGAGCTGTGACCCAAGTAGAGGGATCCTCGCACTGGGTTGGGGAATAAATTGCTCTACTGCCTTCTCCTACTTCCCTCTGAACTTCTGGTCCTTGAGGAGAGGGTGGAGAAGGCTGGCTCTGAGCAGTGCCTCTGAAGGGGCAAACTGATGTTTCCTGGTACGCGGTGTGACAGGTGTGAGTAAAACGTGGACTAACACCGATTTTGTGGCCAGGCTGCTTCTCAGTGCCCATTGGGAATCAGGACTATGGCATCACACTTGGACACTAATTCTTTTCCTTCTCAATCTGTGTCCCTAGATTTTGGTCCCTGCCTGCAAAACTGGCTTCATTTTCCGAGTTAACAGAGGTGCTTCGTCTTCTTTTTTAGTGATCTTTCATTGTGTGCTGCCTCATTTCTTGTGTGCTACCTGCCTGAGGGAGGCAGTATGGAATGATGTAAAAAATGTAGGATCAAATCCTCACTGTCACAGGCTAATTCATTCATTTTATCTCCTCGAGCCTCATGTTCTTGTATGAATTGGGGGAAAATACTAAGTTTTCTAGGGATTAAGTAAGATAATTTATGTACAGCAACTAGTACAATGGTCAGTAATTGTTGTGATCCCTTTAATTCACCCAGAGAGGGTACAAAATAATAAAAAAATATTTTGTGTGTGTGGGGGTATTAGTGAAATAGACTTTATAGTTTCTAAGAATAAAAGTAGAAATAACTTAATGGTAGAGAAACTTCCAGACCTTTTAGAAAGGAATCAGAGAAAATGCTGTGAGATATAAGGTCTGATCTTTGGTGCATTGCAATACAGGGAATGGAATAACTACTATGCAAACTTACACTTATTGTTTTAAAAATGGGAACAATAATGATAGATAGCTCCTACCTGATTGAGTTGGTAAAAGGATGAAATGAGCTACCACATGGGAAGTGCTTACGGCAATGTGGGCACATGTAAGCACTGATTACCATTATTTTCCGGGTAGATTCTTTTTTTTTTTTTTTTTGAGTTTTTTAAATCATGTTTAATAAGAATAGTGTTTTATAAAAATTACACCAAAGATTTTAAATTTCCTTCTTAAAACATTGATTCCTTGCAGCTTTCTTTTTTTTTTTTACACTATAGACTTTTTTATTTTATTTTATTTTTTTTATTGACTTTGTAATAATATTACATTAAAAATATATATGTGAGGTCCCATTCCACCCCACCCCCCCACCCCACCTCTCCCCCCCCCAGCAACACTCGTTCCCATCATCATGACACATTCTTTGGATTTGGTAAGTACATCTTTGGGCACCTCTGCACCTCATAGTCAATGGTCCACATCATGGCCCATACTCTCCTCCATTCCATCCAGTGGGCCCTGTGAGGATTTACAATGTCCGGTGATTGCCTCTGAAGCACCATCCAGGGCAGCTCCATGTCCCAAAGATGCCTCCACCTCTCATCTCTTCCTGCCTTACCCCATACCCATCAGCCACTATGTCCACTTTTCCCAATCCAATGCCACCTCTTCTATGTGGACATTGGATTGGTTGTGTCCATTGCACCTCTATGTCAAGAGGAGGCTCAGATTCCACATGGATGCTGGATACAATCCTCCCACTTTCAGTTGTAATCACTCTAGGCTCCATGGTGTGGTGGTTGTCCTTCTTCAACTCCATCTTAGCTGAGTGTGGTAAGTCCAATAAATCAGATTGTAGGTGCTGGAGTCTGTTGAGGCTCAGGACCTGGCTATCACATTGTCAGTCCAGAGATTCAAATCCCCTAAATATATCTTAAACCCCAACATTAACTGCACCTCCAGCACATTAGCATGAAAGTCTTATGAAGGAAGATCCCATCTGAGTCCAGATTCATCACACATAAACACCATTTCCAAAGAGGGGCCATCTGACCTGGTAGTTAACCCCATCGGCCATGACCATAACTCCCATGGGTCTCTTTAGCCCTCAAAGGAACCAATATCTGGGGGTTGTATCTGCTTTATCTGTCTCTCTGACTCTGCTCAGTTGTGCATGAGGGCAATCCTTCTGCCAGCCTCCAGACTCTTTTTTAGAAACTCGTAGCCATATAAACTCATTTCTCCTTTCCATTTCCCCCTTACTTTAGGTCAAACAGCATTTTAAAGTCATGTTATTTTATGTAGACAGAGATATTCTGCTGATCCGCGTTGAACCTTCCGTATAAGGTCATTTTCCAGTTGCATCATCAGTTGGTAGTTGATAGTGGTCCCTCGTTGCCAGGGAGGCTCATCCCCGGGTGTCATGTCCCACGCTGGGGGGAAGGCATTGCATTTACATGCTGAGTTTGGCTTCGAGACTGGCCGGGTAGATTCTTGAGCCTCTGAAACCTCCCCTATGTTTACCACTTTCCACATTTCTTGTTGCCTTTTGGTAAAATAGCTGCAAAGGCCAAGATAAAGCAGGGTGTGTGTTTCTTTCCTGAGACAACAAGGAGAAAGGGAAGGGGCAAAGGAAGAACAGTTCCTCCACAGTCAATGCTTGCTTGCTTGCTTGCTTGATTTATTTATTTAGTAACAGCTTTATTGAGATAAAATTCTCTCATCACACAATTCACCCATTTAAGTGTTCAATAAGTGTTCTTAGTGTATTCAGAGTTGTGCAACCTTTACCACAGTGAATTTTAGAACATTTTAATCATCCCTAAAAGAAACCCGATACCCTTTAGCAATCACCCTCCAGCTTACCCATTCCCCCTCTGTTCCAGGCAACCATTAACCTACTTTCGATCTCTGTAGATTTGCCTGTTCCCACAGCCAATCTTTGGAGAAGGGAGGTCGTTTCCGTTCTGTGTTCTCCATTGTACAAGGAAAGATGAAGAAAGGAAGAAAATAAATTTGATGTTTAAGGATCCAGAAAAAAGTTGATTTAGGGCTCACCTAGCAAGGCGATTTTTGTATCACTATACAAATATATCAACTGCCCATCTTGGGGCTGCACTGGTACCAATCTTCATGCACAAGTTCAGTAGTTGATCCTCACTCCTTTAAGGAAGGCACTGGGCTCACACTTTGAGCAAGAATATCTTGCATTCCTAGGCCTTTGTGATGATGCGTTTGCATCTATCCATTGTCTGTTGATCTTTTTGGCCCATTTGAGTCATGTGTACTTCCAGCTGGGGCAAGGAATTGTCTATGGTTGAATATATTCACCATGTATTTAGTCTGGCTTATAATTATGAATATAATTATAAAAGGAATGTGAGATGCATACACAATGCTTGAGGCATCTTCCAATCATCTGAGGTTTTCTTGCGATTGAGTCATCCCACTTAGATAAGTGTTAGAAACGTTTCAGTCTGTCATTCAGCAAAGATTTCTTGAGTTTTGACTATATCCAGGCACTGTAAACTTGGGGATAGGAAACTATAAAGCTAGAAATGCCCTTACCCCCTTGGAGTTGACTGTCGTATTTATTAAGGTAACCATGGGATCATACATTTACAATCACCCTGGAGTGAGGGATAATCATCTTCTAACCATAAGACACTACAAAGGGATTTGAAAATTCTGCTCAAATTGGGTCTGTTTGCTTTGACTCCCTTAAAGAGCCCCTGGAATTTTACACACTCGTCCATATTAGTTTTTGAGGGTGAGCTGGGAACCTGTTTCCTTAACAACATTTGTGTTTATCATCAATAGTAATAAGAAGATGGA
Organism: Dasypus novemcinctus; assembly: GCF_030445035.2. NCBI lineage: Eukaryota > Metazoa > Chordata > Mammalia > Cingulata > Dasypodidae > Dasypus > Dasypus novemcinctus. Next base: position 14,765,789 of record NC_080686.1, read on the forward strand.
GGCAAAATACTATTTTGCAATGATCACCAATAACCTTCTTCGTGTTTTTTGGAATAATCACCCAAGGCTCTTAAAATCATTACTACTCTTTTAACATTATTTATATATGAAAATGTGTCTCTTTTATTTTGCATCATAAAACAGATATTTTCACAGCCTTTAAGAAGCATATAGTCAGGGCCGTGGAGTCCTAGGAACTGGATGTATTTTTCAAGTTAGAACCATTGTGAATGGGAAATTGTACTTCTGGAGAGAGCAAGCTGCACCCAACTACTTAATCCTATTATCAAAGTGAGTTAACAGAATTTAATTTAAATATAGCCAGTGCAGAGGTCTAGAGTTTCTGGCTCTAAGACAAATAACCATTTGTTTTAAACTTTTGAATTTTCTTCTGGCCCATTTATATGAGTCCTGTGTGTGTGCATGTGTGTTCATTCAGCATCAAATATACCCATGACATTTGGCTAACTTTTATTTTTCATCTCAGATGAAAGAATGCAAATCCTTTTTGAACTATCAGTTCCTCTTATTTGATTAGAATTCATCTTTATCATGATTCAGGAAGAAAAATAAAATGTAAATGTCCATAGATTTGAGTATTGATTTTATACAAACACCTTTGTAGTAAACATTTACTTTAGTAATATTGAATAATCATGTAATATTTAAGGACATGGTAGAAGGCAGTTCCCTACAGAAAAAAATAGGAGTGAATAAAAATCATTAAGTCAAATAAATGGAAAAAGGAGAGAACAATAAAATTTATAGGAATTCAGAAATCACAAACAGAAATGCAATATACAGAGAGATAAAAGCTTTGATCTAGAAAAAATTTCTGAACAATAAAATTTATTTTCTATGTTATACCAAAATAGTCATAATTAAACTTGCTCCAAAATTAAAAATGAGTCAGTGCTACTAAAAGGTGTTTTGACATTAGAGCTCTTTCCAAGAGAAAAAAAAATATGCTAATTTTCAATACATTTAAAATAGAATCAACTTTTAAAGGGAGCCAATGTATAACTTAGTGCCAATTTTTGGAGCAATTTGCTGATTTTGTTCATCTGGCAGCTTTAAGTCAAATTTTGTTGATATTTTTAAAAGAAAAATTTAGACAATCTATAGGAATAAAATAAAAATAAAATAGAAACTTATTAAGATAGACTTTTACAATTTTCACTAACATTCACGATATGAAAATAGCCACAAAAATGTTTACAAAGTGCAGAATAAATTTTTAGAAAATGTTACATGGTGCAAGAATTAGTAATGGAATCACACATGTAGGAAAGTAGACTCAAATGACATAAAGAAGTAAGACTGTCTTTAAAGTAGATGTTGCAATTTTTAAATACAATCTTGAAAGTTCGTAAACATAACTCCTCTGTTTTCTTTTCATTTTGAACAGAACCTATTTATTTAAGGTATCTTTGGAAGGTTGGGATTATTTCTATACTGCCACAAAGTAGAGTAAGCTTCGTATCTTCTTGGTATTAATTAATCTTGGGAGGGACCAACCATCTTATCGTAATGTAGTGAAACTTGATTGAATTTTTAAATTTCTTCTTTTAGAAATGAATCTGTCAAACTGAGTCTATGTAGTATTAACTAAAAGGACTATCTGGAAAGTATCCAATTAGAAGTGAAAAAAGAGAAAGTTCTGATAATGTAAATCTCAAGGTAAATATTTTGAGCAGGAATTTAGTTTGTTTCTACAATTTAAATTGAACTGGCACATTTCATGTCACCCCAGAAAGCTGAACTCTCCGAAATTGACTTGATATCCTTTCATTATTTAAAATGTTCTCTGTTCCCCTTAAGCTGTCCCAACACTCAGAACAGCCAGATGTTTCTGAATCACGTAGGAAAAACTCACAGGGTAACAAATATTTAACAGGGAGAAGACTTCCCAGTTGACTCAGAGACTGACACTACAAATGGCAAGTTCAGAAACACAACCCATGCCTCAAGAGGGGAAGCACTCCGCTCTGCTTTTCAGACCGTCTTCCTCTTTGGAGATGACCTGCATCTCTCTTTCTGTGCTCCAGTGGGATTCGCATGCATGGCATATTCACGTCCTTGTTCTCTGTGAGCTTGTCACCATCTTCTTTTCCTAATTGACCTCCGGCTCCCCCTACCCCCACCGTTACCCATCAGAGGCAGATTCAGCATCCTTAGATGTTTTATCTGGCCTTTCATTGCAAATTTAAAAATTAATGCCCCAGCACACTGGCCCCATGTCCTCCTCCACCTCTTGGGTTTTATTTATTCTACTTTCCCAAAATGCTTCTCCAGATGGTTAAGCAATAAATATTATTTGATGATTAGATTTCTTTCCTTTTCCTTCTGCCTCATCTCCATGCTATTGGTATAGCATAATCTCATTACTTTCCATCCACAAAGTTAACTGTCTTTGCTTCATGTGCATTGTATAATCGATGTCTCTCATTGCTTTTGATTTTACAATTTGTTTTAGAAATGAAAACTTATTCCATATTATTGCAGTGCACTGTCATCCACAGAAATCTGTGAGTCTGCTTTGACCTCCTCCCTCCCTCACTGTTTATGTTCCATTGTCATCAATTGCTACATATTGTCACTACTGATCGTTATAAACCCACTCCTCCTTCTTACTTCCATTGTCACAGTCCAGTTCAGACCCTCATAATCTCTTGCCGTAATTAATCCACAATAACCTCCAGACTGGTCTTACACTTCAAGCATCACCCTTACCCCAATCCATTTGCTACAGTGAGCATTCAAAAAACTCTTGCCTGATCACACTATTCTGCTTAACATTCGTCAATGGCTTCTAGTTAGACGAATTCTAAAACCCACTGTGTGACCTTCTAAACCTTTAAGAACTGAAGTCCTGTCCACTTCTTGGCCCATCCCCTGTCACATTCCACAGCTGTGCGGAGCCACTGGCCGTCCCTGGGTACCCTGCTGCTTGCTTCCATGTCCTTTCATGCTCCTTCACTCATATTCAGCTCCTGCTTGCAGTCTCCTGGCCCATCACCTGGAAACCTTGCCTGACAACTTAAACCTACTGTAATGGATCTAGCCTTATAACTTCTTATGTCATATACTGTAGTAGACTATTTTTTTATGTCTATTCTTCCTGCAAGAGTCTAGATAAGGAGTCCTTTATGGGCAGGAGCCATCTTCCCTTATATTGTGCTTGATTTTGGATATTTACTGTCTAACATAGTAGGTATTCAAAATTTTACTTGGAGTAATAATCTATTTGTGAAAATTTGGGGCCAAACTATGTTCCCCCAAGATCCTCTTTCTAATTATATAATTATCCACCATTTCTTGAGTATCTATCAATGATGTTTTATATGTCACATATTTCCAAAAGGAATTGAGTCATTTAACAACATACCCACATCATATAACTATAGTCAAGTTAAAATACCGGGAATTATACAATGCAGACTGGGCTGCTGTATGTAACTCTATGTTGACTGCTAGAGGAGGACACAAATGAAAAAATAAAGAGCATTACCAGTCATTAAAGGTATCATGGCTTAGTTACAGAAAAAAACACCCGTGAAGACTCAACTCTGGATTTAGTTTCTGATTTTTCAAGTCTTTAAATATTAATCAGGACTTTTATAGCTCCCTTGTGTTTTCTATTTAATGTATTTCCCTTTTTCTCTTCTCCTACCACAAAAGGACTGTGTGAAGACTGTGGTCAGGATGATCTGGGACTGTGGATTCCATTAGGGTTGTAGTGAGGGCTTGGCATGCGCACACCCCTCCCTAACCAGCATTCTGTTTGGCAGAGCCTGCCAGGTGCCGGATTGTGCGGAGTAATGGGATGGGATCACTCAGTGTGACAGTCATGAGAGATTTCACAGATCACAAGTGCTTGGAGAGACAAGTCTAAAGCATGCCTTGGAAACGTGGCCTGTCATCTTTCCATCCAAAGGGAGTGGCATGCCAACTGCGGGTCCAAGGTCATGTGGCAATACCATGTTTTCTGAACAATTACCCAATGAAAAGAAAGGCCTCTGTTGTATATAATTTCTGAAAATTTCAAACTATATGTTTTACCTGGTCAAGCCAGCAAGCAAAGGAAAATTGGAATTTAACATGACGTGGTAGATAATAAGCCTTTAAGTAATGACATTTTTACAGTCCATTCTCCAAGGAGTAGAATGCCAACTTTGTTGTGAGGCAGATGGTGGGGAAAAAGGTGGATGTGAATCTGATCATTTAGCAGGCAAATTAATTTATGTGACAATAACCAGCCTCCAAATTGGGTTTATTGACTCATTACATTTTCTCCCTATGAAATTTAGTAAAATGCCAAACTCTACATTTTAAAGGAGCTGAAGGTTATTTTCTCATTTTAAAAGGGGACACCTTCAGTAATATGAACCATCTATATTAGCAATCTATGGCTTCAAGTAAGCGAGTGATTTTTCTTGATTCTAAAGATAATTTGTAATAAAATTATAGTCCCCTAGCCTATCCTTAATTAATCTTAAAAATAATCAATTGTTTAATTGCTGGATCACTTTCGTTAGGAACCCAAGGAATTTTCATTACAAAAACTGAATAAATTAAACCAGCAAAACCTCAAGCACATCTTGGTAAGTGAAAAAAGAAGGAAAGAAAAAAGGAAAAGGAGAAGGAGGGGAAATTTTTTAATTCCATTTTAGCTGAGCCTTGAACTAGGAAATCTGCTTACTATGGAATGGCTGTCTTCTTTGATCTACTACAGTCAAGTTAACGAAAAGGAAAGACTTCTATTACAGAATATGAGTAAGAGAAAGAAAACAAAGGCATTGTTTCTTAAATCGTATGGTAGGTTGTACAATCAGTTCTTAGGGCCTCTAAATTACACCCGTTCTCTAAATCCTCACAGTTACAATCTCTGGCTGGGGCATGCTGCCTTGTTATTGAACCACAGTGCTGACAGAAATGGAGGCGTCCTTTGGTAGATGTGTGCTAACCTGCGCTGGGGTGACTGCCGCTGCTGGCTTCTATAGAAGCTGACCTCAACCTTTTCCAAGCCAAGTCCCCCTACGGAGCTTTCTTTCTCTCTAGCTTGGCATATCTCCACAGGCCAAGGCAATTTGGTAGATATTTTCTTTCTTTTTGCAATGCAAAAAAATAAATGGTACAGTAGCCATGCTTTTGATTTATTTTTTAATAAAAAAATCACATAAATACCTTCTCATGAACAAAATTTGGACACTTTGGGTAGTTTTAGATTAAAAAGAGCAGGCTCTCTTTACGTATCTATGTATTTGTAAACACAGGGGTCTACATATCCTGGTACTGTCTCTTTGTTTTTTAAATAAATAGGCTCATATTGTTGTGATTGTTCTCTGACATATAATTCATAGAACATATGTGTTCTCTGCATCATCACATAAGAGCTACCTCTGTATTTTTTAAATATACTTTTTGTTGAAATATATCAGTCATACATGAACTTGCATAAGTAATATGTGTATAATAAAGTTTGTGAACCTACAGAATAAACACACGTAACATCATATCGGGGTCCCATACATCAGCCCTCCACTAAAACCTTGCATTATTGTGAAACGTTTGTTACAAACCAAGCAAGAACCTTTGTCAAAATATTACTACTAACTATAATCCATATCTTACATTTGATGTGTTTTCCCCCAACCCACCCTATTTTTTAAAATATGTTTTTATTACAGAGGTTGCGAACTTACAAAACAGTCATGCACATGTGTGTAGAATTCCCATACAACACCCCTTCACCAGCACACCACACCATGGTGGAACGTTTGTTACAGATTATGAGATAGTATCTTTAGACTATTACCATCACCCAAGATCCACAGTGTGCATTTGGTACACTTTTTTCATACCCTGCCCCCCATTATCAACAGAGTACATCTCTGGCATTGATGCAAGAATATTACAGTATTGCTGTTAACCACAGTCCCTAGGTAACACCAACTGTAGTTTTCCCATGCTCCACATTCCCACCACCCTGCAATAGTGATGCACATTCCCTCTAGCTCAAAGATGGACACTGTTGCCATCAACCACAATTCTAATTCACCTTAGTTCATTGTGTTATTCAGTGCCTAGATCATTCTCTAGCTCTCTTTCAATTGACATTTATTTCCCCAGACTACCCTTTTCAGCCACAATCCCATTTATATACCAGCTCCTACTCACTATAATGTGTTACCATCAACTCTATCCATTTCCACACTTTTACAGTGAAGTTAATTAAAACTTCTACATACATTAAGCATCAGTAGTTCTTCTCACCCCTCCTCTTATCTCCTAATAACCTATACTCTAAGTTTTAACTCTATGCATTTATTCTTTGTATTTAGTTCACATTAATGAGACCAGGCAGTATTTGTCATTTTCTGTATGGCTTACTTTGCTTAGCATGTCTTCAAGATTCATCCATGTTATCACGTGTCCCAATTTCATTTCTTCTTACTGCAGCATAGTATTCCATCGTATTTATATACCACGGTTTGTTATCTATTTATTTGCTGATGGACACTTGGGTTGTTTCCATCTTTCAGCAACTGTGAATAATGGTGTGAACACTGGTGTGCAGATGTCTGTTCTTCGTGTCATAGTTTTTAGTTTTGCTGGAAATATTCCTAGTAGAGGAATTGCTAGATTATATGGCAGTTCTATATTTAGCTTCCTGAGGAATCGCCAAACTGTCTTCCACAGAGGCTGCACCATTTTACAATCCCACCAACAGTAAAGGAGTGTTCCTATTTCTCCACAGCCTCTCCAGCACTTATTGTTGTCTGTTATTTTAATAATGGCCATTCTATTTGGTGTTAGATGATATCTCATTGTCGTTTTGATTTGCATTTCCCTAATAGCTAGTGATATGGAACATTTTTTGTGCTTTTTGGCCATCTGTATTTCTCTTTGGAAATGTCTGTTTACATTTTTTGTCCATTTTTAAATTTGATTGCTTGTTCTTTTATTGTTGAGTTGTATGATCTCTTCATATAGGATGGATATCAAACTCTTATTGGATATGTGGTTTCCAAATATTTTCTTTCATTGAGTGGGCTGCTTTTTCACCTTCTTGATGAAGTCCTTTGAATCACAGATGTACTTAAGTTTGAAGAGGTCCCATTTATTTATGTTTTCTTTCTTTGCTTGTACTTTTGGTGTAAGGTTTAAGAATCCAGAACATACCACCAGGTCTTGAAGATGTTTCCCTACATTTTCATGTAGGAGCTTTATGGTTCTTGTTTTTATATCAGGTCTTGAGTTAATTTTTGTATAAGGTGTGAGATAGGGGTCTTCTTTCTTCCTTTTGGCTGTGGATATCCATTTCTCCCAGCACCAATTTTTGAATAGACTGTTTTGTCCCAGCTGGGGGAGTTTGACAGGTTTGTCAAAAATCACTTGGCCATAGATGTGAGGGTCTGTTTCTGAGCCATCAATACAGTTCCATTGGTCTATTTGTCTATCTTCATCCCAATACCATGCTGTGGTATTGGGATAATGCTATACTGTGGCTAGGAAATATGATTTAAAGTCTGGAAGTTCGAGTCCTCCAACTTCACTTTTCCTTTTTAAGATGTGTCTGGCTATTTGGGGCCTCTTTCCCCTCCAGATAAATTTGATATTGTGTTTTCCATTTGTTTAAAAAATGCTGGTGGAATTTTATTGGGATTGCCTTGACTCTGCATATCAATTTGGGTAGAATTGACATCTTAATGATACTTAGTCTTCCAATCCATGAGCTTGGAATATTCTTCCAATTATTTAGGTGTTTTTTAAATTTCTTTTAGCAATGCATTGTAGTTTTCTGAATACAAGTGCTTTACATCCTTGGATATGTTTATTCCTAAATATTTGATTCTTTTAATTGCTATTGTAAATTGAATTTTTTTCCTGACTTTCTCATGTTTGCCCATTACAATTGTATAGAAACACCACCGATTTTTTGCATATTGATCTTATATCTGACACTCTACTAAAATCGTTTATTAGTTCTAGCAACTTCCTTGTAGATTTTTTGGCATTTTCTAAATAAAGGATCATATCATCTGTGAATAGTGAAAGTTTTGCTTCTTTCTTTCTGATTTGGATGCCTTTTATTTCTTTTTCTTGCCTGCCTGCTCTAGATAGAAACTCTAACACTATAATGAACAACAGTGGTGACAATGGGCATCCTTGTCTTGTCCCTGATCACAACGGGAAAGCTTTCAGTCTTTCATCAATGAGTACAATGTTAGCTGTGGGTTTTTCATATATGACCTTTATCATGTTGAGATAGTTTCCTTTAATTCATATCTTTTGCAGTATTTTTATCAAGAAAAGATGCTGTATTTTGTTAAATGTCTTTTCTGCATCAATCGATAAGATCATGTGATTTTTCTTCTTTGATTTATTAATGTCGTGTATTATGTTGATTGACATTCTTGTGTTGAACCACACTTGCATGCCTTGTATAAAACCCACTTGATCATGATGAATAATTCTTTTAATGTGCTATTGCATTCAATTAGCAAGTATTTTGCTGAGGATTTTTGCATCTGTATTTATTAGAGAAATGGGTTTATAATTTTGTTTTTTTATAATATCTTTATCTGGCTTTGGTATTAGGGTGATATTGACTTCATAGAATAAGTTTGGTAGTGTTTCTTCTTGTTCAATTTTTTAGAAGAACTTGAGTAAGATTAGTATATTAAATCTTCTTTGAAAGCTTGGTAAACTCACCTGTGAAGCCATCCGGTCTTGGGCTTTTCATTTTGGGGAGTTGTTTGATGACTGTTTTAATCTCTTTATTTGTGGTTGGTTTGTTGAGGTCTTCTATTTCTTCTAGGGTCAGCATAAGTATGTTCCTAGGAAATTTTCCATTTCATCTAAATTGTCTAGTTTTTGGCCTAAAACTGTTTATAGTGTCCTCTTATGATCTCTCTTCTTTCTGTGGGGTCAGTAGTAATGATCCCATTTTCATTTATTTCATTTATTTGCATCTTCTCTCTTTTTTTCTTAGTCAGTCTGGCTAAGGGTTTCTTGATTTTGTTAATCTTTTTGAAGAACCAACTTTTGGTTTTGTTCTCTCTCCTGTTTTTTTTTTTGTTTGTTTGTTCTCAGTTTCATTTATTTTTGTTCTGATCTTTGTTATTTCATCCTTTCTACTTGTTTTGGGGCTATATTGCTATCTTTTTCTAGTTTCTCCAGTTGTGTAATTAGGTCATTGATTTTAGCTCTTTCTTTGTCTTCTTTTTGTAGTTAGGCCAGTAAAAAGAATTTATTGGGAAATGGGGAAAACAGAATAGAGCTTGCTGAGAAATGGGAGAGAAGTAAGGAAATACACACTGAGATTTGGTGTGGGTTCCTCTAGGCAGGAAGAGCAAACTTTGCCTTGTGTGGGTGCCTTTTAAACAATTAATTATTTCTCTTCCTTGCTAATGCTAAAGGGAGGGACTCCAGTTGTTATTAGTTACCCCAGAAATGGTGGGGGCCAAAGGTGAGGCCTGTTTGCAATATCTTGGGTTAAAGGGAGGTCCCAGAAAGAGACACTGAGACCTCAAGGTTAAACTCAAGTCTCAACGAGGTCTTGCAGCCATGTTGTCTGTCAGTCATGTAATCTGTTGGCCATATTGTGGCTCATCTTCTCATTTCCCTGGCTAACCTGCTTCAGCTTCCCCCTCAGAGAATTCATGCCCTTATTCTTAAGGGGGTTCTGAGGGGTGATGCTTAGTCTACTGTAGTTACTTCCTGCTTGTTAGGGCAGTGGTTCCTGCATGACAGGACACAAACGTCTCTGGACTATTCTACTGATGTCAAAGAAAGATGGGTCTGGCACTGTGGTGGAAACTGACTGAAATCCCCACATGACTAATATCTTGTTCTGGAAGGTGTTGATTCAGTCTCTGGTGGAGGTTGGGGAGCAGCACTTGCCTTTCTGTCTCCTGACAATGACTTGTCAAATGAAGACAGGGAAATCTTGGATGCCTCTAGATTCTTGGATATATTGCATAAAACAATTTAAGAGCATGCCAGTTTAGTTAGGCCAGTAAAAAGAATTTATTGGGAAAAGGAGAAAAGAAGAGAGCTTGCTGAGAAATTGGAGAGAAGGACAGAAATACACATTAAGAATTGGTGCAGTCTCCTCTAGGCAGAGAGGGCCTCTTTCTTCTTTTTTAATATAAGCTTTGAGGGCTATTAATTTCCCTCTCAGCACTGTCTTTGCTGCATCCCATGGGTTCTATATGTTGTGTTCTCATTGTTATATATCTCAAGATTTTTATTGATTTCTCTTGAAATTTATTCCTTGACCCACTTATTATTTAAGAGTGTATTGTTTAATCTTCATATATATGTGAATTTTCCCTTTTTCTGCCTCTTATAGACTTCCAAATTTATTCCATTATGACCAGAGAAAGTGTTTTGTATAATTTCGATCCTGCTGAACTTATTGAGATCTGTTTTGTGACCCAACATATGATCTATCCTGGAGAAAGATCTATGAACACTTGAAAGGAATGTATATCCTGCTGTTTTTGGGTGCAACATTTTGTATATGTCTCTTAGGTTTAGTCCACTTATCATATTATTTAAGCTTTCTGTTTCTTTATTGTTCCTCTGTGTAGAAGTTCTACCCAATGCTGAGAGTGGTGTATTGAAATCTCCAACTATTATTGTAGAGTTGTCTATATCTCCCTTCAGTTTTGCCAGTGTTATCCTCATGTATATTGGGGCATCTGGGATAGGTGTATATACATTTATGATTGTTATTTCTTCCTGGTGAATCACTCCTTTTATTAATATGTAATGTCCTTCTTTCTCTCAAATAACAGGTTTGCTTTTAAGGTCTATTTCATCCAATATAAGTATAGTTACTCCAGCTCTTTTTTGGTTACTGCTTTTGTAGAATATCTTTTTCCAAACTTTCACTTTCTTTTTTTTAAAAGATTTATTTTTTATTTATTTCTCTCCCCTTCCTTTCCCACCCCGTTGTTTTTTCTCTGTGTCCATTCACTGCGTGTGTTCTTCTGTGTCCACTTGGATTTTTGTCAGCAGCACCAGGAATCTGTGTCTCTTTTTGTTGTGTCATCTTGCTGTGTCAGCTCTCCGTGTGTGTGGCACCACTCCTGGGCAGGCTGCATTTTTTTTTTTTTATCGTGTGGGAAGGCTCTCCTTATGGGGTGCACTCCTTGCGCATGGGACTCCCCTACACAGGGGAAACCCCTGCGTGGCACTGCACTCCTTGTGCATATCAGCACTACGCATGGGCTAGCTCACCACATGGGTCAGGAGGCCCCAGGTTTGAACCCTGGACCTTCCATGTGGTAGGTGGATGGCCCTATCAGTTCAGCCAAATCTGCTTCCTACCTTTCACTTTCAATCTATTGGTATCCCTGTGTTGAAGGTGAGTTTTTTGCAGACAGCAGTAGATAGCTCATACTTTATTATCAATTCCGCCAGTCAGTGTCTTTTGATTGGGGAGTTTAATCCATTAACATTCAATGTTATTACTGCAAAGGTGGTTTGTATTTCATCCATTTGCACCTTTGGGTTTTATCTGTCATTTTATTTTCACCACTTTTTTGACACTTTTAGTTACTGTTACTGATATAATCGGTGTTTCTTGACTCTCTTCCAAGCCTCCCTCTCCTGTCTTTTCTTTTCAGGCTGTAACACTACCTTTAGTATTTTCTGTAAAGCCAGTCTTTTTGTTAGAAATGCTCTCAGTTTCTGTTTATCTGTGAATATTCTAAACTCACTCATTTTTTAAAGATAATCTTGCTGGATATAAAATTCTTAATTGGCTGTTTTTCTCTTGCAGTATCTTAAATATAACATACCACTGCCTTCTTGCCTCCGTTGTTTCTGATAAGAAATTGGCACTTAATCTTATTGGGTATCCCTTACATGTTATACGTTTCTTTTCTCTTGCTGCTCTCAGAATTCTTTGTCTTTGGTATTTGACATTCTGATTAGTATGTGTCTCAGAGGTAGCCTATTAGGATTTATTCAGATGGGAATATGATGTTCTTATTGGACACAGGCATCTATGGTCTTCAATAGTGTTTGGGCAGTTTTCTACCATTATTTCTTCAAATACTTCTGCCCTTTTTTCCTTCTTTTCTCCTTCTGGGACACCCATGATATGCATGTTTGCATGTTTCCTGCTATCATTTAGTACCCCGAGACCCTGTTCAATCCTTTCCATCCTTTCCTTCATCTGTTTTTTTGTATGTTTGCTTTTGGAGGCCATGTCTCCAAGCTCACCGATCCTTTTAGTTTCATTTATTGCACCTTTCCTTCCCATAAGACCTGCTATTTTTCTACATATGTTTTCAAATTCTTTTTTTTTTTCCTCACCCAGTGTCTTTTTTATATCCTTATCTCTGTAGCCATCTCATTGAATTTATCAAGGAGATTTGTTTGAACCTCTCTGATTAGTTGTCTCAACTCCTTTATGTCATCTGGAGGCTTATCTTTTTCCTCTAACTGGGCCATAGCTTCCTGTTTCTTGGTATGGGCTGTAATTTTTTGTTGGTGTCTTCACATCTGGCTTACTAGATGTATTTATTCTGGGTGCAGTTTCTCCCATAAGTTTAGTGCTTTCTTGTCTATTCTCCCTTGCTGGTTGTGCAGTAGGAGCTGAGGATGTAGTTGGTGATATGAGGTATGGAAGCTGAAGCTGCCCATGTTACCCCAGGAATTGATGAAGCTTTTCCCACCTTTTTCTTTTGCCAGGGGCAGGGACAGAGCTGCAGCCATGTATAATAATCTAAGTTGTTCAGGAAAAGATTATCTATAATTGTCCGGAGAGACTAATGAAGCTTCACACACCTTCTTCCCCTACCTTGAGCAGGGATGGAGCTATAGTTGAGGGCAGAAATCTATGTCATGTGGGCCCAAAATGACCACAGTTGCTCAGATAGACTGACATAGCACCAGCACCCCCCTCTCTGCCAGGGGTGGGGATGGACCCTCTGGAGTGCCCAACAATCTAATCCATCTAATATGCTTGCAGTTGCCCAGATAGGCCTAAGGAGTGCTGTCCCTTATGCCCTTTAGGGGGCATAAATGGAACCACCAGTGCCCAACAGTTCATTCCCACAGGCCAGAAGTACCCACCTTGGCCAGGAGAGGCTGTGGAGACACCACACCCCTCCTATCCTTTTGGGGGTGGTGGTGGATCCATAGGCATCCCACAGTCCAGCCCATTGGATGAAAGTGCCTGTCACTGCCCAGAAAGGCTATGGAAACACCAGCCCCCTCTTTTCTTGTTGGTGGGTAGGGGTAGATCACAAGTACCCACCAGTCCAGGCTGTGTAGGCCAAAAGCACCTGCAGTCACCCAGAGAGGCTGGACAAACACAGGTGCCCAATGGCTGAGTTTGTGCAGGTCAAAAGTACCTGAAGTTGCCCTGAGAGACTGAGGGAATACCAGCCCCCTCTAATTGAATGGGGGTGCAGAAGTGGGGATGGACTCAAAAGCACTCAACAAACCAGTTCATGTGGGCTGAAAACACCTGCCATTGCCCAGAGAGGCTGAGGATACCCAACTCCTCTCCTATCCTATTGGAATGCAGGGATGTAGCCCCAGGAGTGTAGCTATTCAGTCTGCACCTGCTGAAGCACCTGCTGTTAAGTGGAGAGGCTGGTGCAGGTCCCCATAGCTTCCCTTTGCCAGAGGCAGGGCTGGAGCCTAGGCTAGGGCTGCAGTGTGATCTTGGTGGAAAGAAGACAGTCCCTAACTTCATTGTGATGTTCAGTCAATCGGGCTTCCCCTCATGCCAGGGGTGGAGTAAAAATGGCAGCTACCAGCCCCTTTCTAACTTGGACAGATTTAAACTTTAGCTGTTTATAATCCTAGGATTGTATTTTAGCCAGTCAAATTGACTAATCAGCTGTAATTGGTGCCCAGCCGTTTCTTCCTCCCATTTTTGGGAAATGGAGCTGCCAATTCCAGCCACAGAATAGCTCTCAAGGCAGCTTGTGCCATTGACAGTGGCCTCCGCAGTGTGGAGGGCTCTACTCATGAATGGTTCCCAGCAGATGGGCAGTCTCCTCCTTCCGTGCTTTTAAGGATATTTCAGGATTCTCTTCTGGTCTCCTGGGGCCCCCAAACAGGTGCATTAGAAGTGCTGGGTGATTACTAACTGCCCTGAAGAATGAGCTGCCTCTTGGCACTCCTTACTCAGCTGCTGTCTCTATTTTAATAGTTGCATAGTATTCCGAAGTGTGGATACATTACATTTTGTGTACTCAGAACTTTCTATTTCCTCCTCTGTGGTGGATGAAAGGTGATTACATCTTTTTAGAGTTAGGAACACTAACCTCATCATTTCCTTATGTCTTGCCCAGAGGAAGAATCTGGCAGGAGACACTGGAAAATAAAACCTAGCAAAGCATAACAAGGATCAATAAGCCTTAATTTATTTAGAAAGCGATTTCTCAGGCAAATGATTCCTATAAAAGGACAGGCTGCCTCAGCTGGCCAAATAAATCCTCTACCTTCATCCTGTTGTCTCTACGTCATGAACAACTCTCCCTGCCCAGCCTCCCTGCCCTGGCCTCCCCTGCCTCCGTCAACCTCGGCCATCACCTTAGACCATTCTTCCTACAGCTGGGTCCTGATCATGGCATCATTTGCTCAAAAACCATTCCTGACACTTCCGGCAGCTGGACCCCAATTGACTCTGAATTATCTATGGTGCTATTTAGGATCTCTCAAGCCCAGTCCCAGTGGGAGACAGTGGGAACTGGGGAATGTCGGCTTTGACCCATCCCAACCAGTGCCTGGTTGTGAAGTCATTGATCCATCATTGATCCTCCCTGGGTCACAGTTTTCTCATCAATAAAGGGAGGGATCTTGACTGCATAAACCACAGGGTTATTTTGAGTCTCGAGTCCCTCAGCCTGCTCTAGGACTGATTAAAGAGCTTCAGAACTCTGTTTGCCTTGCCAACTGTAAGATCAGCAGTCTATTTCATCCTCACTTCAACACAGTTTAAGATCTTTTGAGGGGTTTTGCTTCAGTTTTAAACATATGAGTATTGATGTTTATTGAAATTCGAAAGCCGCATGGGAACTGGCTCACATTTGCATCCTGGCACTACTTGCAGCAAGTGACATGAGGTGCTTTTGCCAGCAAGGCCTGTTTTAATCAGAAGCTTTCATCTGAAATGCAATTCACAATTTCTGGTTGGTAAAGAATAATTCCCCATGGGATGAATGTACAAAGCTGTGATGCTGAGCTCTTTAAATACCTTTGACAGGAGGTAACACTCTTTTCATTGAACAAACTTGCATGAAGTGCTCTTTCCAAGACACTAACCTAAGGACAAAGCAACGAATGGTATTATGCCTCTTCCTTTATGTGGCATAAAGTCTAGCAGCAGATCAGCCATGAACACATAACATGTTAAAGTGTGGTGAATGTCATAACAGAAGCATTACAAACTAGGAGATCAGAGGAGGGAGACAAACACTCCCGACTAGGGGGAGGAGGGAAATATCCATGAAGAAAGTGGAATTTATTTACAGTGGTGTTTGTTTTTTTTCGTTAGGATTTAAATGGGTTATCACAGAAGAAGTTGGCACTGTAGCTTAGAAGTATCCAGGTATGCTACTTTTATCCCTCCATGATCAGGCATAACTGTGAGCTGAGTTTCAACCCAGGGAAGAATGGACCTTCCGTCTCTCTGCAAGTATGTGCCCTCAGGATGTGGGCAGTGGGAGACCTGGGTAGCAGGATGTTGGACAGAAATGAGAAAGTTGTAAGAACCACGGTTCATAAATTGCAACCCACCAAACCACATGCAGTGAAATCTTTTTTGACCACTGTCGAGATCTGCCTGGTGGTGTCATGCCCACGCCGGTCCCTTCTCCATATTTGGAGTCAGTGAAGGGAGGCGGAGATCAGACAAGCTGTCAAATCACTGTTGCTGTGGACTGATGAGCCCAGCTGGGAGAACGTGGATGCCTTAGGACCACAGCTGAGCTCTGCCATCAGCCCAAGCCCACGTGCCACCTTGTCCCCTCCCATCCTGACTGCCTTGACCTCTCAAACCACTGCCCCCTCCTTGCACGGCAGAGCGTTAAGTGAGCCAGGACAGGCAAGAGGGACCCTCCTTGGAACTTAGCAACCACAGAAGCCACCACCTTTGGGGACAGAGCCTGCAGGTGGGGCCTGGGTAGAGATTCCTCTAGTCGAAGCCCGTTCCTGGGGGCTTTGCTTTCTTAAACAGGCTTGCAGTTGGTCCCCAGCTGGAGGGAATCAGTGGTCTGTGTTGTCTCTGCACCAGCCTTGCTCTGATGTCCCTGGGCCCATGGGTTTGCCGTGGTTGTCCTGGCTGTGCCTCCTGTACTAACACAATGACCCCTTTTTGCTCCGGGATGGCATTGTCCCGGGGATCCACATCCTGTCTTGTTCTATTCTCCCTCTGATTATACCCTGCTGTGCAGACCAGTATGGATCGCCAGGCGCTATGCAAGGTAATTGAGAGCAGCTAAAAATACCCCCATTATGTAAGAAAGCAGTATAAAAGTGCCCCAAATTTGTCGATTGTGAATTCCTGCACATTACCATCTTTCTAGGGAGAAAATTATCCTCACCAATTTTCATACTCTCAGCCTCAGCCAGAAGTCTGCACCTGGACTCCTGGTAGCAGCTATCGCCTCAGGTGACCCTGCCAGATGGTACTTCCTTCAGTACCTTAGACCCTAAATGGACTAAAGGTAATGCAAATTTCTCTTGTACTTTCCTTTCTCAAGAAACCAGAGATTTGAAAGGACACATACTACTCCCACCAAAGACACACACGCATGCAGGCACACACACATAGCCACATAGCCATACACACAAGCACGTATGCATTTATGCATATGCGCACACATTAACACAAATGCATATATATCACACATAGACACACACATACATGTGCACAGTGCACATATACATATATGCACAATACATACAAACGTGCATTACATATACACATGCACACACATAAATATGCACCCATGCACATATACAAACACATTCATGCAAATGCATGTGTGTATAACACATGCACATATATGCATATCTATTGTACACATGCATATATGTGCGTGCACATACATGCATATATATGTATACAAATGTGCACACATACATATTAACACACATAAAGATGTGCACTACACACATGCACACTCACATACATAAATGCACATGCACCCATACAATTCACACATCCATACATGTACACACATGCACATACATGAATATATACATACACATGTGCATCTCTACCTCGGCACTCATGCATATATATACATGCACATACACATGCACATACATGCATACACATGAATGCGGGCACATATAAATAGGCAGTACATGTGCATATATACATAAGCACACAAACGTGCATTTACATGCACATTCATATATATACATGCACACGTGCATGCATAAATGCACACATAAACAAATTATGTTGGTGCCACAGTTAACCTGACCTAAAAGGTGTCCACAGAATCCCACTACAGGCACCCACCTGGGACCAGAGAGAAGATTTAGCAACATCCAAGGGAAGAAGGGTTATATACATGCCATATGCATTCCAATCTCTCCACTATGCCAGTCAGTCTCCACCACTGTATGGACTTAAGTATAATAGGGAGAACTACCATCAGGCTTAACATAACTGGGGAAAAAGCTCATCTATGCATACTGTTTCTTCCCAGCATATTCATGCAAAGTTTTGAAATTGGCACAAGCTGCAGCTGCAGACACTGAGTTTTATTGAATCACACTCCTTTCCCACCCAACAAACTGGAGCCTCCATTTGCTGTTCCTCTGTTGACCTCGCGGCTTTGACCTCCTTGAGCCGATTGAGGGCAGGACTCTGTGAAGGACACAGCCTACTCCTCCTCCCCTTTCTCCTCCTGAGTGGGCTGTGCTGCAGTGGCCACCACCACTGCCTCCTGCTGTGGCTGTTTGGGGTTGGACGCCTCCCTCCTTGGGCACGCTCCCCACCATGACACATGTGTTTCCTCTGGAGATAAAGGAACTAAAGCTGAAGCTGCTAAAGCCTGAGCCACGGGATCCTGTTGAGGTCCAAGCCTTTGACACAGGCTTTTCTCAGAATGTTTCCTTCCCCTATCTTATGACTTTTCCAGGCAATGGATAGCTTATCGTTCTTTTATGACAAAATTTTTTCTTTCTGCCATGTAGTTTCTGAAGTAGTAGTACCTCTAGCATTCTCTTTTCTCTGCTGTTCCCTTGACAGGGCATTTTCAGAACACTGGAATTAATATCACAATGTAAACTATAGACCTTAGTTAGCAGGAAAGTTTTGATATTTGATATTCATCAATAGTAACAAATACACCACAGTATTGTATGATGGTTTAATAGGGGAAGAAAGGGGAGGGACTCATGGTGGGGTATATGGGAATCCCTTATACTTTTGATGTAACTTTTCTGTAATCTAAAACCTCTTTAAAATTAAGTTCATTATATATATATATAATATAAAATTGGTCTCTTCCCTTTTCTATAATATGAAAGTCTGGGTCAATTTGCTGGAATTGAGTACTTTATTTGGAGCTAGATATTTCCACATTTTTAGACCTAGATATTTACATATTTTTCTTAGATCTGTATAATGTAGATCCTCATAGGTAGAAATTTGAAGACAAGGAGCTCTGGATCAGCAGGAACACGCATTGTCTCAACACATCTTGCCTACCTTCATGGACGTATGTTGATAATCTCACCTGAGCAACCTACATTCAACCCAGCCCTAGCCCAGGGAAAAGGTTTTCATTAAACCAGAGATTCTTAAAGCGTGGTTCCCAGTACAGCAATAGCTGAGACCTTCTTAGTAATGGCAGTGCTTGGACCCTGCCCCATCCCTACTGAATCAGAAACTCTGGGGGCAGGGGCTGGCAATCTGTGCTTAAATAAGCTCTCCAGATGGTGCTGATGTTCACCCCTGAATCACTGCCTCCAGCAATATCCAGGCTCTGATGGACTCACCCAAAGAGATACAGGAGGAAGACCTTTCTCCTTTCCCTAGCATTGCAGGCTTAATAAGAATGGCAGCACACTTTAGATTCACTGATGCTATTGCCAGCAGAACAGAAGTAGTTGTAATAGAGTCAACTTTTATCTAGTGCAGATCATACACCAGTCAGCTCTTGTCCTTTATATGTGTGAATAGGTATGTGTGCTTATAAAGAGATACATACTTATATAGAGATATATATTTATATAGAGATATATGTTTATATAGAGAGATATATATATACAGAGATATATAATAATATACATATATATTTATATAACTCAATACATTAGTATTAGAGTAATAAGAGAGGTAAGGTACTAGGTCTGTCCTCATTTTACAGATGAGAAAGCTGAGGCACAGAGAGTAAATAACTTACCCAGGGGCACACACCTGGCAGGTGGCAGGACCAGGCAGTTTGCCTGCAGCAGCCACATTCATCACCCACTTTGTGTTATCGACCCTCAGATTCCCAATGTCTTCATTTGCCAAGGGTCACTGTAACAAACATGGCACCCTGCTTTGCTTAAATCTTAGGAATTTATTGTCTCATAATTTTGGAGGTGAGAAATCCAATACTGAGGTGCCGGCTGGATCATGCTTTCTCTGAAGTCTGGAGTTCTAGTGGAAGCCAGCAATCCGAAACGCCATCTCAGCCTCAGTCACAGGGCTGTCTCCCTCCCTCACTGTCTTCTCGGGCTGTGTCCAATTTCCTCTGCTTATAAGATGTCCAGTCATATTGGACTAGGACCCATCCTGACCCAGGATAGCCTCACCTTAACTAATGACACCTTCAAAGAGCCTCTTTACAAATATCCACGGGACCTGGGGTTAAGGACTTGACTGCAAGAATCAATCTATAACACCCGTGACAGCTTGAAATATATATTTTTTGTGAATCCCCAAAAGATAATGTTTTTGAGTGAATCTATCCCTGTGGGTGTGAGACCCTTCTGATGGGACTAAGTCAGAGAGGCGAGACTCAGGTAGAGTGTCTGCCCTCTTACTGGGTCTGATATAAACAGAGACAAAGCGGGAGAAACATGGATAAAGCAAGCCGCCGTACTGTATTCATCTCGCCATGTGAGAGGGAGGGCCCGGAGCCGCCTCCCTCCCGGACGGACTTGTCCACGGTTGGTTTGCCCAGTGCCTTAACCTCAATGCTGTGCATGACAAGAGGTAGCTTTGTTACCTGACTCCCAAGTCCTCAGTGGAGAAAGAACTGCCGTTGGTCTGGTGTCCACCACCCACCTCCCTCCCCTGGACCCTGCCGGGAGCCTGGCCCCGTGGCAACATAATTCGCTCTGCGCCGTGACTCTTGGCCATCTTGTTATGTTTCTGGAGGCTGGAGCCCTGGACCCACTTCTCCAGGCCCGGCCCAGCCAGGCCCCATCTGGAAGAGGCCGCCCTGTGCGCCCTCCCAGTCCCTGCCGGGGAGAAATGAAAGCACACCGCACTCGCGCCATCCTTGCTTGCCACCTGTGCAGCCTCCCGCTTCGCTGAGCGCGGGGGAGGCGCAGGTCTCTCGCCCACACAGGGCTTCCTCACCTACGGCTGTCTGTCCTTCCCACCAAGAAACCCAGGCTCATTTGTATGATCGTGTATAGATTTCAGGTTATAAGATATGAATGTATATAATTGTAATAAATATGAGTTGCCAGAAGGGGCCTGAGAGGGGTCCCAGAGAGAGGCTTCTGAGGGGCTAAGGGCACTGAACAACCCAGGGAGCAGATCACAGCTGAGGAGACAAGCCCTGCCATGTATCTTTTCACCACTGTGGCAGGACACCACACTCACCAGTAGCTGACTTTGGTGAGGAAGCATCGCCAATGGTGCCTTGCTTTGGACATTTCATAGCCTTAGAATTTTAAACTTTTATCCCGAATAAATCCCGTTTATAAAAGCCAACCCATTTCTGGTACTTTGTATCTGCAGCCCTTTGGCAAAGTAAAACACCGATTCCCAGAAGCATGTCTGTTCTTTCTTTTAACAAATGTTTACTGAACACTCAGGAACTTCTTTTAAATGCACCATCTTCTGAGACTAGTTTGTCCTTGTAAAAATAATTCATATACATACTTGGTCAAAATCATATGCTAAAAAATTTCAAAATCCCTTATCATGTCTTTCACTCTGATGAGGTTTCCCTAAGAGGGTCATGAAAGAAAATTTCACACAAGATGCCACACATCAGCTTCTTGCTCACTGATGGTCAGACAGGACCACACAGGTCTTTATTCTGTACCCAACTAAAGACATGTGTCACCAAAAGGGGACAGAGTTGGGAGGAAGATGCCATGGGATTGAATTTGGGCACTTCCACTTATGAGCTCTTAGTTAGTACAAAGCAACTGACTGGCCTTGACCCTATTTTCTTAACTATTAAAAAAATAACATATACCCTGCTGGCCTGTGGAAGGGAAGTGAGCTGATGAGGTGGTGGATCTTATCCTGAAACCTATGAGCTGGGAGGGCCTCATCACATATTGCTTCTCTCTGTCAACTCAAGAGGTTAAAGCAGGACCTTGGTGGCTCCTGGCTACTGTGGCCAGAACTGTACTGCCTTCCCAAACCCGGTCAAGATCTGACCACTGAGCTCCAGCATTTACTAGAATGCTGGCTATTCAAGAAATCCCTCAGGCATGGAAGGATAGTTGAATAACTAAGTGCTCAAATTATAGAGATTAGGAATGTGAGATAGATGCCCAAGATACAAAATGATTTTTTCCCATAGAGTATGTAAAAAATTCTATTTTTTAATTTATGAGAATCAAAATGATAGAATATATATGTATATATATGTGTGTGTGTGTGTACATATATATATATATATATATATATATGAAGGTACCCAGGGTTGCAAGAATTAAATTTAAATCTGAAGACTTCTGGAGAAAACCTCATCAAGGCAAAAGACTGGTGCTTGCTTGGTATCTCTTAATTCCCTGAAAATGGGACTCAAAGTGTTGAAGAGTTAATGGCTCAGAATAAGAAGTGTGGGAGTTCCAAAGTCAGGGTCACAGGTGACTTGACGCCATGGTTGTCTGTGATGCTCAGAAGCATGGTTAGTTGACTGCTAGGGTCATTGTAGCTGTTGTAGCTAGCAGGAGTGGCATTTTCATTGCCAGTGCATGCCACAGCCACTTCAGAAACCCCACAGGATGTACAGAAGTCTCAACTTGGCAGTCTTCTAAATTAAGGTGAATGTTTCCCCTTCGGCTGAATACACCCAGTGAGTTGTTTCTCCTGTAAATATTTAGCTGTTCCTTTGACCAGGCAATGGTCATCCACATTTAATCAGAGTTAAAGATGAGGATAAATATCATCTCTTTGCATAAAAGCTAAAGGGCTTCTTTCAGGAAGTAGCACAGTGTGTTTGGTTCACGCCCTGCCTCAGCTGGCTGGTGACAATAACACTTTTCAAAAGTGTGATCCAATCCATGTCCTCAGTTCCTGCTTTCCTGGAGCCTTTCCTTCTATCTTACCCAGGCATGCAAGGTCTCACTTTTTAAAAAATATCCTTTTTTATTTTTTTAAAAAGATACATAGATTACATAGATGTTACATAAAAAATATAGGGGATCCCCATATGTCCCGCTCCTTACTCCTCCCTTTTGTTGTAGAGAAGAATAGGTAACGAAGCCCCTACCGATTTAACCTCACAAACTCCCCTTTTTCAGGAAACTATGGCACGAATCCATTAGCTGTATCTCTGAATCATTTTTCTCCTACCAAGTGTGGCATTTACCAAGAAGAATAAGGGATGAGTCATAATTCTGGATCAATTCCAAGGTCTAAAAGAAAACTCCCTATGATTCATCCACAGTTCTTTAAAAATAAACATGATGTATGCATTCAACTAAATTAGAATGAAGTCCTTTTACAGTTGGAAGAACAATCATCCAACTTATTTAAGCAAACATTTTTTAACAAAGTATTTTAAGCATCTTAGGGAAATATTTTCCAAGATTATAAAAACCATAGTATTTATAAATTGGAGTATAAATTCACTTTGCTCCAACTTCTGAGATTACTTCTCAGAAAGATACTTTTACAAGGGTTTTTAATACACATTTGAATGATTATTTTTAGCACCCAGACTAGAACACAAGCAGAATTAGCTATCCTTCAGGACTTCCTGTTGGGATGTTGGGAAGATCCTGGATTATAAATTGTCAATCAATGAGTTATCTAAATAACTCTAGTGAATGACAGAAAAAAAAAAGCCTGAAAAAAATGGTAATTAGCTGTGATTGTGATGCCCTAAAAGCCTCCTTGAATGTATGTTCACTTACAAATATCAGAGAGTTTTAAAAAGGTTTTATCCATATCAAATTTAAAGGAATTTATTTTGCAAGTTTTTTTTGAACATGTGAAAAATAAAAACCTATATTTGTTAATAGCAATTATGACAAATAGATTTCAGCTGGTCTGAGGTAAAAAAGAAAATGGAAGAAAATGTGTCAGTGTTTCAGCCAGAGGGTATGACCTGAATTTTTGGTTCTTCTCCTTGCCCTGGTGTTATTTCAAGACTTCTTGTCATGTAATTAAAATAAGTCACAGATGAAATGAAATGAAATGAATGGTAAAACCTGTCATTGCAAAATTTATCTCTATTTTCTGATTTCTTAAGCTGGATCCTAAGTATGTGAATATTTATTACATTGTTCTCAATACTTTTTTGATGTGAATGGAATTACTTGTAATAACAAAAATGAAATAAAATGAAATGTTTTTCCTTCATTTATATTTTCTTTTTCTGTGGGTCTTCCAACAGCTCTTAACTCCAGATATTTGGGTCTAGGGGGATCCCATGACTGGAGAACACATAGAAGAGCCAGGTGCCATCCTCAAAATGGCAGGTAGAAAGGGTGCAAAGAGACTGAATCTTTGTTGTGCACGAGACTGATGTGCTGACAACTTTTGTTCCATTTGTACTATCATTAAAAAGGTTCTTGGGCATTTCCTTCCTTGAAAAGCACAGGGCATGGAATCAAACCATATTATTGATGATTGAGGATCTCATGGTGCTTCATGAAGCTCATGTAGGGTTCACAGGTTTAAAAGAGAGTGGCCACTGGAGGCTCTAAGGAAAGGGAGAGGGAAAATAGGTATAAATGGGGGCATTTTCGGTCCATTGTGACTTTGATTTGCATTTCCCTGATTAATAATGAATTGAAAACAGGGACTTGAACAAATATTTGCACAACAATGTTGATAGCGGCATTATTCACAATTGCCAAAAGATGGAAGCAACTCATGCCCATCAACCAATGAAAAGATAAATTAAATGTCGTATGTATGTACCATGGAATATACTTCGGCCATATAAAAGGAATGAAGTCCTGATA
Organism: Dasypus novemcinctus; assembly: GCF_030445035.2. Classification (NCBI taxonomy): domain Eukaryota; kingdom Metazoa; phylum Chordata; class Mammalia; order Cingulata; family Dasypodidae; genus Dasypus; species Dasypus novemcinctus. The sequence goes on from NC_080686.1 coordinate 14,790,167, forward strand.
CATTTGACAACTTGAATGAGTCTTGAAGACCTCATGTTAAGTAAAACAAGCCAGACATAAAAGGACAAATATTGCATGAGCTTACTGATCTGAAACAATTAGGAAAAGCAAACTCATAGAGTCAGAACCTAGAGTAAAGTTTACAAGGGGACAGAGAGGGAATAGGGAATGGGAAGTTAAGGCTTAAAATGTACAGGGTTCCTCTTTGGAATGATTTCAAATGTTTTGGCAATGTATGGTGGTGGAGGTAGCACAACAATTTAAACACAATTAACAGCAATGAGTTATATATCTGAACATAATTAAAAGTGAAAAATTAAAAGTGAAAGCATGTTAACTCATACTTTCCCCTCACAAAATGCTTCTGTGAGTTGAGAGGCCAGAGTGCAAACTATTCAAAAATTCTTAGTATTTTTTATCTCTATTTAATCTTCTCTTTTCAGAAATAATAAATGAGGTTGTGCCCCTTTTATTTGTATGAGGCTTCCTGCATAGTTTTACCTACTTTTAAACTTCGTGGTTGTTTCTTTTGTTCTATTTCAGAGAACATTATTTTGTCTTCTGGCCACATTCTGCATTATTGCTTCACTGTCTTATTATTTAAAATGAAAGGAAGACAATAAAAGTTTGAGATTCAGTTAGCCTACTGCTTGAAATTTATCCTAGGAGAACTTGATTCCATCTTAAGGCGACCTAAGCAAACTAAGCTTCTACATATTTGACAGTGGGTTGGGTACATGTGTTATAAAATATCTTTTTCTTTCACCATGTCACGTAACATTAAAAAATGTGTAACTTTATAATTGTGTCACCTCTTTCAACATCATGGTTTTTGGGATTTCTAGACGGTATATGGAAGGATTATTTCAAGGGGTGGAGTTTATGATGAAGGCTTCCAACAAGCCCTCTTTACTAAACCAGTTTGATATTTATAAATGCCGAGGGGGTGGGGAGAACTACTGAAACTGCATAACCACGTTCAGGAAAAATTTTAAAGAGCTTGTTTAATATTAATGTAGTATACAATTACTTCTGAGCTCTTGCCAAGAGTGCCAGGAGAGCTGTCCCAGAGTGCTTGCAAATCAGTTTGATTTGCAAAACCCTACTTAAGCTGCTGTTTGTAGATTTAAACGTGAGGGCAGATTCTACACAAAAAGAGCTGAACATTTGGAAAACTATGCAAATTGAAGCCCCAGGCTAAGAGCAAGTCAAAATACCTGAGATCACACGACCCAAGGGGAGGTATTATATCATACTCAGAAGGACAAGATGATTCAGAAGGCTGCAGATTTTGCAAGCTTTCATAAGCAGCTATAAAAGAAAGGGAGAGGAATGTGCTGGCGAGCTCTCACTCGTTAGGTCTTTCTCCCATCCTTGCTTTCTCTGTTGGAGCCTATGCTTCTCAAGCCCTCTCTTCTGATCTCCCTAACCTTTTTGTTAGGCTGTAAAATCAGAGTTCTTTGTTTTTTCTCCTTCCAAATTATACTCCAGGGGACTTTATTTTTTCCTTAAAAAATGCGTTTTCTTGAACTGAGTCATCTGTTCTGAGATGAATGATATATTCCCTAGTGTTTTTATTTTTCATTAGTATAAACAAATTTATAAATTCAGCAACTTGCATATATGTCAACATGTGCTAGGTGGTGGTAAGCAATAAGGAGTTGATGCTTGGTACAGAGTTTCTGTTTAGGATGATGGAAAAGTTTTGGTAATGGATGGTAGTGATGGTAACACAACATTGTGAATGGAATTACACAGCACGAAATTCTGTATTTGAATATGGTTAAAAGGGAAATTTTAGGTTGTATATGTGTTATAAGGTTAAAAAAGGTTTTAAAAAACTGTAAGACTGTACAACACAAACAGTGAAACCTAAGGTAAATTGTGGACTATAGTTTGTAGTATAACATAATAATATTTTTTTATCAACTGTAGCAAAGATACAAGGTCTTAATAGGGAAAACTGTATGTATGAGGCCTGTGTATGGGAACTCATTATTTTCTGCCTTTTTTCCTGTAAACCTACAACTTCTGTAATAATTTTTTAAAATTAGAATAATTTTTCCTTCAATTTATCTGTTATTTTTCCAACTGGCTACTAAGCAGTTAGGATATAACCCTTACTAAAACCTGTGGGTGAAACTACTTAATTAATAAAATTGACTCATTTTTCACCTAGGGTCACAGTGACAAAATTACTGAAATTACTAAGAAAGTTTACCATCAGATTAAAGCCCATATGCACAAAACACATCAAATACAAAGAAATTATGCAAACCTAAGCAGTTAGAGAAAGAACCACAAGATTTGCTCAAGGTTGTACGAATATCTATTGCGTTCCTACAATATTAGTCATGGTAGGTTGTAACAGTGAGCAAAATAATTAATAATCCCTGACCTCATGGAGCTTAAATTCTAGCATCAGAGCCAGAACTCAAACCAGGACTTCTCATCCCGAATATAGTATTTTTGGTTTGTTTTGTCACTACTTATTTGTTTAAACATCACCTTTAAATATCCACTTCATAAAACATAATCTGATGGTTACTGTGAAATTAAAGTATGGGTCATTCAAGTGGCTTAGAGATTGTGGAAGGTGTTTATACTCTAGTGGCGAGAGGATATAATTTAAGTGGTATGTGGTGGGGTGAATGGCCGCTTCCAACATATATGATCATGTCCGAAGCCCAGAGCCTCTGACTTTGACCTTACGTGAGAAAAACATCTTTGCAGATGTAATTAGTTAAGGATCCTGAGGGAAGCTCATCCTGGAATATGCAGGGGATCTCTAAATCCAATGACCAGTGTTCTAATAAGAGTCACTGGGAGAAGAGGAGAAGGCCATGTGAAAAGACGAACTATGTAGCCATAGCCAAGGAACAGCCAGGTTGACTAGAAACTCAAGGAGCCAAGGATTCTCCCTAGAGACTTTGGAGTGAGCATCACCTCCATTACAGACTTCTGGTCACCAGAATGCTAAGCTTTTAACTGCTTTCCTCATTTGCTGCTGTCCCCACATATCTTGATTTTCCTCTTCCTGTCTTTTTTCTCTAGTTTCTTCATTTCTGATTGTTTCTTCTGCCATTCTTTGTCTAAGTGCTTGAGGCTCGGGGATAAATGATATTCTTTTATCATGGCTCTCTCTCAGGATCTCCGTCAGTTTTTCTTCATACCACAGTTGGTGGAGGAGTGCTTTACATCCAAGGAAACAGAGTTTTCTCTGGGCCTGCCTGGTTCATGTTTTCTGCTGGCTGCTGTATCAGGAATCTGAACTATTGGTGAAAATGCTTTTTCTTCAGGAGAGCTGGAACTGTTAGAAGATGTTCTGGGATCATCCTTATTTTCTGAGGAGTAGTGTGTTCTATCCTCTTCAACTGGTGAAAGATCAAGTGTTCTGGGTTGTAAAGGGCATTTTTCGAATCAGGGGCAATTGAGCTACTGCTAGAATTGGGGGCCACTTCCTCAGCTCACCAGGAACTCAACCAGATTTGCCCGGACCCAACGCTTTTTCAGTAGCCTCTGCATGACCTCCTCAGCAGCGACGTCCTTTGCAGGGTAGTCCTCTTCCGCAGGGTGGTCCTTCTGCACAAGATGGTTCCTCCTCTGCAGGTGGTGGCCCCTCTTCTGTAGGATGGTCCTCCTCCATGTGTTCCCTCCTCCTCAGGATAGTCCTCCTCCACAGGATGTCCCTTCTCCACAGGTGTTGCCTCTTCCACAGGGTGTTCCCTCCTCCACAGGGTGGTCCCTTTTCCACAGAATGGTCCCTCCTCTACGTGGTGGTCTGTCTTCCCCATAGTGGTCCCTCTTCTGCAGGATGGTCCTTCTCCATAGGGTGGTTCCTCCTCCATGAGGTGGTACATACCTGTGGTAGTCCCTCTTTTGCAGAGTGGTCCATCCCTCACAGGATGATCCTCCTCAGAAGGATGGTTCCTCCTCCCTAGGGTGGTCCTCCTCCACAGGGTGGTCCTCTTCCACAGGGTGATCCTCCTCATAGGGTGGTCCTCCTCCATATGGTGGCTCCTTCTCCACAGGGTAGTCCCTACTCCACAAGGTTGTCCTCCTCTCCAGGATTGTCCTCCTCCTCAGGGTGGTCCTCCTCCACAGGGTGTCTTCTTCCCCAGGGTGTCCCTCCTCCACATGGTGGTACTCCTCCCCAGGGTGGTCCTCCTCCCCAGGGTGATCCTCCTCCCCAGGGTGGTCCTCCTCCTAAGGGTGGTTCTCCTCCACAGGATGGTCCTTCTCCACAGGGTGGTCCTCCTACCCAGGGTGATCCTCCTCATAAGGTGGTCCTCCTCCATATGGTGGTTCCTCCTGCACAGGATGGTCCTTCTCCACAGGGTGGTTCTCCTCCACTTGATGATCCTCCTCCCCAGGGTGGTCCTCCTCCCCAGAATAGTCCTCCTTCTCAGGGTGGTTCTCCTCCACAAGGTGGTCCTCCTCCACAGGATGGTCCTTCTCCACAGGTGATCCTCCTCCGCAGGCTGTCCTCCTTGCCAGGGTGGTTCCTCCTCCACAGAACGGTTCTTCCTTCACAGGATCATCCTCCTCCACAGAGTGGCCCCTGATGAAGGTCCATAACTGCCTGCTTGCTGGGCATCTTGGATTCTGCAGAGACCCTGGCCACCATCCTGTCCTGGCCTACTGGTTTAAATAAGTTTCCTTAGAGCTATATCATATCACCTTATATTTTCATATTTAAGTGAAAAATATTAATAGTCTGAAAGAAGTTAAAATAGTACTTAAAATTCAAATAGGAAAGCTTGAACTTAAAATTCTAGATTGATACTATTATATTTTTGTAATTACCTTTTTTTAAAAGATTTATTTTATTTATCTCTCTCCCCTTCCGCCCCCCCGCCCAGTTGTCTGTTCTCTGTGTCTATTTGCTGTGTGTTCTTGTCTGCTTCTGCTGTTGTCCGTGGCATGGGAATCTGTGTCTCTTTTTGTTGCATCATCTTGTTGCGTCAGCTCTCCGTTTGTGTGGTGCCATTCCTGGGCAGGCTGCACTTTCTTTTGCACTGGGCGGCTCTCCTTACGGGGCACACTCCTTGCACGTGGGGCTCCCCTATGCAGGGGACACCCCTGTGTGGCAGAGCACTCCTTGTATGCATCAGCACTGCGCATGGGCCAGCTCCACACAGGTCAAGGAGGCCCAGGGTTTGAACCACGGACCTCCCATGTGGTAGATGGATGCCCTAACCACTGGGCCAAGTCCGCTTTCCTTGTAATTACCTTTTGGTTTATGCAGATAGTATTTTGTACAGGGAAGTAGAACTTCAGTTTTCTTTGAAGTCCTGCGACCTCTTGGCTAATACATGCAATAGGGTTTAATTTAGCATTAATTAACAATGACCACCTCAAAAGCTTTCAAGGACAGAAAATAAGGTGCATTCTTCATAGAATTATGCAAATTTTTCAAAAACTGCCTCTACAAGGAAGGTTCTAACATAAATTTTAGTGCCAATAATTAAGCGAGTTATTTTTGTTAGACGTATTTTGTTTTACAGAAGTTGTGGACAGAACTAAAAAATAATTGAGTAGGAGATTGATAAATATCACACTATTACATTTAACCTTCATAAAATGATACTGTATTGGTATATATATTATTATTCCTATTTTACAGTAAAAAGGAGATGTTTACAGAGAAGTTAAGTCAGTTATCCAAAATCACACACAGAGCAACCAATAAAGCCAGGTTTTCCATCTGAGTGTCCAACTCCAAAGTTTAAATTCCCTGTAAGGTGAGCGACATGGGAGTAATTCACATAGCTCCTATCCCTCCTAACTGTACTACAGAATTTGTGCTGTTTGTTCTATTCTGGGGTGGGTACATAGTGCCTGAATGTAAATTATGAATGCGCCCCAGGAACTTCCAAAGTTTGGATATCTATAAAATTCCCACCGCTGTATCCCTGTGTACCATGTCTGGGATGGACAGACACTGTCTCATGTTATTTTGATACCCATCTGTATTAAAACAGTCAAGAGTTGGGTCAGGGTACAAGCCCTTGCTCAATGGTAGGTCCAAGTGAAGCGATGGGTAGGAAAAAACAGTTTGTAGGGATATCCTCTATTCCTATAACCTTTACTTCTGAGCTTGTTTAACTGCAGGTCATATAACCTCAGCCAAGGATTACAAATAAAATGCAGGGGTTCCCTCTCAGCAAAGAAGATATACCCCAAAGAAGCCAAAACAGTTCTATAAACAACCAATAAAAATAAATCCCTGTTACTGTTCCCACTTCCCTGTATTCTCATCCATAAAACTCCCTTAATTCTCAGATTGAGGAAACAGATTTGAGCTTGCCTCCTGTCTCCTTGCTGGTCTACCTCTTTACTCAAATCCCTGAAGTCATGGTATTGGCTTCTGTGTGCATCGGGGAGTGAGCCCATTGCTAGGTAACACAAGCATTATCCAGCACTATTTGTTGCGTCTGCCTGACACACTTCACTAAAGCCTCATCATCTTTCCAGACAACTCTCACCCCTTGCTTTCCTCCTGGAAGAGAATGCCCTATAACGTCCTTGGTCTAGTTAATATATATTATTTTCCTTCTGAATGCTGCTCCTCATTCAAAGCTAACTCAGTTTGTCCCAGGATGCCTAGACCAATTTTCTAAAGCCTTTTTCTGGAAACAGTTGGCAATGCATGCTGTTGCCACTGTGTGCTAATGGCCTGAATGCAGTTGGGCTTCTTATTTTGAGCTTAAAACCCTGGCTGGTTCCACTTACTAAGGATAAGTGAGTGTTAGTCACACCTAGAAGTAATTTCATTTGAATGTGCTATACAGCTTCCTGTGGCCTTCCTGGCCATTTCCTTGGGGAATTTGGACCCACTGCAGGATGCCTGCTGCTTTAATCCAATCAAGAACTCTTCCTTTTCTTTTCTGTTAGCAGTTTTCCATCCACAAAACAAGGGTGATATATATTTGTGCATAGCACACTATGGCATTTTGGGCATATCGCTACTATACAACTGTCCACAATAACCAGGGACCTTTCTGAACATTCAGTCATCAAGTTTTTATCATTTCCCAGAGATCAAACTGTCAAGAGCTGTGCACCTTCCAGTTCATCCTAATGGAAATTTCTTCCTAATTGATGTCAATTTTAGTATCTACAATCTGTGGAATAAGAGAAAGTGGCCATGGTGGCTGCTGGGGTAGGGAGTGGGAGGAAGAGATGTGATGTGGGGGCATTTTTGGGGATTGGAGTTGTCCTGGGTTGTGCTGCAGGAACAGTTACTGGACATTGTATGTCCTCCCATGACCCACTGGGTGGACTGTGGGAGAGTGTGGGCAATGGTGTGGACCATTGACCATGAGGTGCAGAGGTGCTCAGAGATATATTCACCAAATGCAATGAATGTCTCATGATGATGGATGAGGTTGTTGTTATGGGGGGAGGGGTGGAGTGAGGGGGTGGGGAGCATATGGGAACCTCATATTTTTTTTTAATGTAGCAGTAAAAAAATAAATAAAGACCAAAAAAAAAAAAAAGTCAAAGGTACTGTCCCAATCCTTGAGTTCCATTCAGTCATCAACAATTTGTTCAGTCCATCATCATAGCGTATGACCCAAATGTCTCCCAGGGTGATGTCACTAGGTTTGCAGGCAGCCATTTGACCTTGTCAGGTTCTGAAGAAGGGGTGGTCTTGGAAATCAAGTGGCTTCACCCTTTGGAGCACCTGGTATAACTGAGCTAAGAGACAATAACATTCTTTGCTCTGAGCTCCTTTCATGTCACCAATGTAACATGATTTCTCTCATGGTATAACCTCATTCCTTTACCCTCAGCTACTATGGGTCCTTATCTTCATAAACCACAACCTTTCCACTTTTAAAGATAAGCTAAATTTAGCCACAGTGCTGGCCCAGATTGTGAGCAACAATACCAATTCAGCAAATGCCCTCCCCAAGCTTAGTCTCCTCCCATTAATGTAGGGTAGGATTATAAGAGTGCTTAATCAGTGGGCTAGCTAAACCACTGATCAATGCAACTGCGTCACTATCAACTCTATCTTTTCCAGGCAGGCTGAAGGCACAACCACACTATCAGGCCCTTAGGAATTCTGACATAAAAGCTTAAAGGTTTAGTTGTAGCTTCTAGTTAGGGATCATCCCTACTTCCAGGACCTGCAGTTGCAGCCCTAGTTCCAGACCTTTGAGGTGCTGTTGGGAAGAACAGTTTAGTTGGACCAGCATCCTCTCCCATCTTTACTTCCCCAGATCCCCCAGAAATGCATTTACTCCAACATGCTCCTCCATTCTGCAACATTCAAAAACCAAAGTGTGGTGACTTCTCCTGAGTTAGTACCTCCACAACACATTTTAGTAAAAGTTCTTTGGAAAGCTAATGATATCGATCCATAAAATGAGACCGTTTCTTCACACCGTACTTCCTGGTTTCAGAACTTTCCTGGCTTTGACCTCTGACACCTGGACTAACTTCTTGGTGATGACAGATTGTAGAAGAGCTATCTCTTATTCTATCCTACTTTTTCCCTTTGTTGATGACATTGAGGCTAATGGCCGTAGCTCAGACCGACAGGGATCCAAGCTTGGTGAAGTGCCAGGGTCTACCCTGATGTTCTCCATTACTTTCTTTTTAACTACTACAGATGTAAATAACCAAGGGATTGTGTTTAGCTATTATCCCATTATTTTGCATTTCTTTATGTATTCAATGAGCCAAAACCTTGGGGGTTGGCCCTATAATTTCTGAATCCCATTGGTAACTCTTACCAGGAGCAACTGACCGCAGCACAGCTATAGTCTTAAACTATGTTTAACTCAGTAGCCATCCAGGCACCCACGGTTCTTAAGCCCCATCCCTTCTTCCTTCCTTTGTGCAAACAATGCTTAACCTCATGTTTCAGTGGGTCAGGGTTGTTCTAGCAAATCTAGCACTTCTGATGCCAACTATGCTGGAGTCCCCCGAACAAGCCTCAGGTTGATGATTTGTTAGGAGTCACAGGACTCAGAAAAGCTGTATACTCATGGTCACAGTGTGTTATAGTGAAAGGATACAGATTAAAGTCAGTAAAGGGAAAAGGCACTAGGGATGATGTCCAAGAGAAGCCAAGAGCAAGCTTCCAGGGTTCTTTCCCAGTAGAGCTGCACAGATGCACTTAATCCTCCAGAAAGGATGTGTGACAATGATTTCAAACTATTGCAAACCAGAAGCCTCCCCCAAGCCTTGGTGTCCAGGATTTTTACTGGGATCAGTTACATAAGCATGCAGCACCTGCATGAAAAAACTTAGGCTACTTGAAGTCCAGCCACCCCCCACCCAGAGCAAAAAACAGGCATTTACCATAGATCACACTGTTTGCATAAATCTCTGATCAACGTGGTACAGTATGATCTAAGACCTCAGGCATGTAAAACCACTCTTATCAGGCAGAATATTCCAAGGGCTCAGAGCTCATTTCCCAGGAGTCGGTCAAGGGCCAGCTCTGAGGAAAGGCCTTTCTTTGGAACAGTGTTTGAGTAACCTAGACCCGCTGGTTTAACCCTTTCGTGTACAGCCTGTTTCCTGCCCATAGGAAGTTGGAGGCTTCAAAGCCTCAAATATGTTTGAACTGTCTCTGAACTTTTAGTTCAATAAACTATTATTTATTTAAAAATTTATGTTTTTAAGTATCAAATTGTAAGTCTATTCTACTTGATAAATTTCTGTCTCTACTTTAGGCTGAAAGTCAAGGTGATGTGGCATTATGCTGTTGATATTCTTAGAAGCCATACTGTCTTTCTGAGTGGGTCACCAAGATATAGTATCAAATATACATAGATAATCTTAAGATACTTAGAGGTCTGACTTATGTCTAACTGAGAGTCTGAAGTTTTGCCTTGAATCTTTCTGAAGTCTTAACAAAAGGACTTACAGGATTTTGTTCCTGATGCTATGCTATTGCTAGTCATACCCTCGAGTTTATCTTCACTTTGAAATTGTATCTAACTTTGAGAGTTATTTGCTATGAGATGTGTATGAGGAACAGTTTTCTTTTGGAACCCAGCAAGTCCTGGTTCTTTTGTATTTCACCTAAATTCTGCCTGAAAATAAGACAATTCCTTCTTTTGCTCATTCTGTTCCTCTCATGGTTGATCATAGGTAGATAAAAGATGCCATTTGTAATTTTTCTTTCATAGAAACCTCTTTAGCTGGATGCAAACTGTGTTAGGTTGGACTATGTAACTCAGTTTAGGCATGCTGTTATTCTTAATCCACTCATTATAAATAGGACCTTTTGATGATGCCGTTTTTAGCTCAGGTGTGGCTGACTGAATGAGGGTGGGCCTGAATCCTATTACAGAAGGCCTTGTAAAGAGAAAGCCAAGGGGAAAAGCAAGAAGTAGGAAATCAGCAGGAACCTGGAATGGAAAGGAGAGGACTTGGCCATGTGATGGGAAAGCAAAGGAATCCCCAAAATTGCTGACCAACTAGAATCAGAATGCTGCAGTCAAAGGGGAGAAATCCTTGCTGAGATCTTGATGTTACCTCTGGTCAATGAAACCATGAGACAATAAATTCCTGTTATTTAAACCAAGCCATTGGTTGTTGTTTATGATAGCAACCCAGATAAACTAAGGCACATATCTTATTAGGAAATATTTCTATTGTCCATTTACTGAAGGCAATAGTTTGCTTCTTATTCTCCCAGTACACAAATTATGTCCCCATTTCTTCCCCCTTTCCAGCTTTCACTATCTCTTGTGGCCCTTCAGGCTTGCCTCACAGCCTTATCCAAAGTCAAGGTCATGTGGTTTAGTCTTTTGCTGTTTGACCTACAACTTTAGATGTGTTAAAGTCTCACACCATGAAGGCATTTCTGACAGTTTCCTTAAAATGGCATCACGTCTTGATATATATATCACAAGACCATTTTATCATTTACATAAGTAAATGATTTCATTATGTTTTCTAGCTTGATTGCACTTTTATTATTGTATATCATCTCACATATCTTGCAATGCTTTATCTTTGAAGTTTCTTTTTTCTGGTGTTACTATCCCTACACTATCTTTCTTTTGGTTGGCTGGGCATATCTTTTTCCAACTCCTTATTTTCTACATTTTTGAGTTGTTTTGCTTTAAGTCTCTCTTATATAAGCAGCCTATTGTTAGACTTTTAAAAATCTCTTTCTAGTTGTATTATTACTGATACATTTAGACATATTTCTAAGATCTCATTTTGCATGTTTGTTTGACCATCTCGGATGATAGACCATTTGATGTGAGACCATAAGGATGAAAAGAGGCCTGCTATGGGGCAGAAGAAGGGAGGCAACTGTAAGGATATGGAGACAGGAAAGATCTGAACATGTTTGAGGAAGGGAGGAGATCTTATGAAGTGCATAAGAGTCCCATGAGGTGAAGCAGAGGAAGGACCAAGCGTAGCCATGGTGACCCTGTGGAGGGAGCTCTCCATTAGGAATGCTTTGGCTTCTTCCAATCCTGGGAGACCAGTGAATTAGCCAAACAGTGAGACTGTGAAAAGCAGTGTCACATATCCCCTGGGCTTTCGCATTCTTGGGAGCACCTTCCTGCCTGCAATGGTCTCAAGGTCATGTCTGCACTCTGCCATGTTTATGAAGACTCTTGGCTTTCATTGTGCTATGGTCCAATTCCATCTACATGTCAACAACCCCAAGTGGCCCATGCCTGGAAGCTGTATCTTCCAAGCAGTGTTATCAGAAGTGAAGATAATGCCTTAACTTCCATATGCCAGACTCCTGTGTCTGGCAGGAGAAGAGATATTATTTAGTCAACCCATGCAAAAACAACATTAGGAATTTAGCATTTTTTCAAACAATAATGGGAAGATTTTGAAAGGTTTTAGGCAGACGTTAGGGGATGGAATAATCTGATTCATGTTCTAGAAAGATCATTTTGCCTGCAGAGACCAAAATGGAATGTAGAGGACAAAAATAGAAGCTCATTGGCAGTCCAACCAAGAAGAAAAGTGGACAACTAGAGACAGGTTTACATTGCATGTGTGGTATGAATTGTATGGTGATTGGTTATCCTTTTGTTTTCTAGGTCGAGTAGTTAGGCTTACATTACTGTTAGGTACAGGTGGAGAGCTTGGGGGGATAATATATACAGGGGCTTTCTGTATTTGGGGTTTGGTGAGTTTGAGATGTCCATTAGATATTCAAGTATAGATATGGAGTAAAGTTGTATTTGAGGCTGAACCTTAGGGTTGCATCAGAACTGGAGACATAAATGTGGGCGTCATCAGTGCAAAAGTGGTATTTAGTGCCTTTGGACTGGGAGTAAAAAAATAACAGGTGTTTGAAAACTCTAATTATGTAGTGGGTGAGTGTGATGCCATAATAATATGAGGTAAGGGAGAAAACGAATAGAGTACAGATATCAACAATTACAACATAGAAATAGTTTCTTTATAATCTTATACTCTCCTCACAGTTGAGATAACTGGGAAAGTACAATGAAACACAGCTAGAAAGCAATGTCAGAAATATTATGTCTAATCAAGAGGATGATCTACAGTCTGATGTGATCTGATTTTATTTAAATATGGTTATTTCACTATTTTGCAATTTATGCTAACACATTATTTTATGTGTTTTACACATTTACTAAAAAACCAAAACATAATTCTGGAAAAGAAGAAATTGCATATATTATGTTCAAACCAGAAAAAAATAGATTTTCATTTTAATTCTATATAGCTTTGACAAAGAATAGGTCATTGCATTTGGAGAAAATGCTAAAATCTGAGGGAAGTGAAGCAGGTGCAAATTTTGTGGGTAAGTATATATATTTTTTATTATTAAAGAAAAATTTTCATTCCCATGAATGAATAAATAAATGAAAAAAGAATGAATAAAGGTAGAAGGAAAAAAGCCCAATGTTTTTGCCCTTATGAAATTGCAAGTATTTTTTAACTATAAAATAATTAGCAGCTTGATAATAACATAAAAGGATGGAACATTTTTTTTTAATGATGGAAAGTGGACTAAAACCATCACAAGCACTGCCAGGCAAATACTTCCAAACAGATTGTACTCCTATTATTAGATTGGTGTTAATAATTATCCAGGCGCCAAATGGCAGTTTGGAGAATTGCTGAGGGAAGACTTTCAGACCAATTCTTCCATTTGAAACATTCAGGGACTAAGAAATGTGTGGAATTGAATTAGAGCAGTGATGAAGCAACTTGTTTTTCTTTTCCTTTCCAAATAAGTGTACCAGAGCACTGGTTGAGCAGAAGGGAGTGGAGCAAAGGAAGTGACTTAAACAAGGCTAGATGTACATAGTCGAGGTCAGTTGATTGGGAGTCCCGTCCTCCCAGTGCGCTCAGCAGCTCCCCGAGACAGATGCAATTGCTCTTGTTGAACAAGAACTTGCTCCCGTGGCTGAGCAAGAAGGAGCACGAATGAGAGAATTTGCCCCAGATCTGTCCCAAGCATGTGTGGTGGAGGGAGTCACACCCAGGTCTGGCTGGAGGCCATGGATCGGAAGTGGTAGAAGCTGAAGAGGTGGGCTAGGTTTTGTGAGAGGAAGAGCATGAGGAGGTGTCTTCTATTTAGTAATTCACTCATTGAACAAATACAATCCAATGACATCCAACATGTGGAAGGAAATGGAAATATGGTAGCAAGAACGGATTCGGCCTTCTCTTTAGAGTTTACAGTTTGCTATGAAGCAAAATGAAGTGTGGAAAATAACCATGAAAGTGACAAGAAATACTGTGTGGGAATCTCACCTTAATTCCTCAATGTATCTGTTTTCCCATATGTCAGTAACTTGGCCCAAACAGAATTCCAGAGCCCTCTAAATCCTTTTTGATTAATATGAGTATTGATTAAGGGCTTATATCCCAACTTGAACAAATATATATTTGTAACTGATTGGTTATTTGGGTATCTATATGATTATTCTTGTTCTTGTTTGCTCAACACAACTCCCCAAGTTTCATTATCTCCTATTTCTTAAAAGTTGTCAGGGAATACAAGGAATTGCTGAAATTAAAATCAGTAATGGTATATCCTATTTGCATATTTGATTAAAAGGAAAGAATATGAGGATAAGCTTTAAAATCTGTAGATTTTAAATTATTCATGCCTTTTTTTTGGGCTTCTTGTTTTTTCCTTAAGAGGTTTATTTGCCTTTCCAATAACTTGTCTCAATATTATTATGGAGTAGGTACATTTATGATGTCTTTTAAAATAGAGTCACCTACAAAGTTTAAACATTAATTTTGAAAAATATAATAATATAAGTTATGGTAATAAACTCAGAAAGACCATATTGAAAAAGAAATTTAAAAATATTTCTACTTTAATCTCATTAACCAGAGGTAGCCACTGGTATCATTTTGCTTTATTTTTATATTGTGTTTTAGCTTACATTATTTTTTTTTGAACAGTGTATCTGTAAATATTTTTTTTATGTTAGTACACATAATTTTGCATCATCTTTTAATGATGATCTATTATTATATTGTATGATTTTGCCATAACTGACTAAACTACTATTGTTTGACAACTGTTTGAATATTAGTCAGTCAAAGGGGTGCTGATGCAAAATACCAGAAATCTGTTGGCTTTTATAAAGGGCATTTATTTGGGGTAGAAGCTTACAGTTACCAGGCCATAAAGCGTAAGTTACTTCCCTCACCAAAGTCTGTTGCCATGTGTTGGAACAAGATGGCTGCCAACATCTGCAACGGTTCAGGCTTCCTCTTCCTCTTAACTCTCCATGGTCCCAGCTTCTTCCAATATCAGCTGTAGGCTGGGATACGTCTCATCTCTCTTCTGGGGCTGTTTCTCTCTGGGGTCAGCTGCTCTGCTCACTCCACAAGGCCAGCTGTAAACTATCAGGTGAACAGTTTTGTCTCTCTTCCCAGGGCCTCTGTCATGTCTAATGGAGCTTTCTCTCTTTCCTCATGTATCTGCTTCTCTCTGTATTTACTTCCCAGGGCTCCAACATAAAACTTCAGCATCAAAACTCTCACTTTCTCCTCTGCCATATCATTTCCTCTGTGAGTTCCTGCCCACCAAGGGCCTGGAAGTCAAGTTCCTACTGACATGGCCCAATCAAAGCCCTAATCATAATTTAATCAAGTGAAAGTGAATAAAAGTGAAATCTCAGACAGACCAGTTTACAAACATAACCCAATATCTATTTTTGGAATTCATAAACAATATCAAACTGCTACAACAATGAAGATATTTCTTTTTTTCCCTTATAAACAATGATGCAATGAATATCATTACACACATCTTTATTTTAGTAGATCTAAGTTTTAGAATTAGAATTGCCAGATCATACTAATATTTTAAAAGTTTTGGATAAAAATTACCAATTTTTTCCTTCAAAAATGTGGCAGAATCTTAGAAAACTTAATCCCCAAATACCTTGTCATGACTGATTCATTGTATCTTTTTTTCATCTTTACCAGTTGATGAGTAAGGGCAACTCATTGCTTTAATTTGCATTGTTTTGAATACTTGTATGTTACCACTTTAAAGTAGAATCTGTAACAATATTACTTCTGATTTTTTTTTTTTTTTTTTTTTAGTTTTAAGCAGATGATCACAAAACTGGGAAAACTATACATATAGTAAGTATTGGGCATGCATGAGTTTAATGAATGGCTTAGGGAAGATCTTTTGGATTTCATTCCAGGAATGAAACGAGAACCTCTGAGGGCTGGGTTTACTGAGTTTGAGTGAAAGAAAGTGAAGGGACCTGCAGCCTTGGTCAACATTACCACTGGGCTTGTTTGACAAGGAGTCTTCCAGAATTACTGAAACTTTGTTCAACCCTAGTATGACTTGTCAGGAGATATTAGGGAAAGGTAATTAAAGTGAGTGGAGGCAGATACACTGGGACAGAAACCCAGTAGGAAATTATGGCAGGAGACTAATTACATCATGATGAAAGGCCTCAGAAGTTATAGAAGACGGGTGAACTACAGTCCATTTGTTTTGGTCCTTTCATAGTGCTAACCACATCTTTCTATCTGCTTCAGAGACCTCAACCACTTGAGATTTGTGAAGGAAAAATTCACTTAAACCTTCCTATTTTTTAGTACTATTACGTAAGCATCTTTTAATGCCACCAGACTAGCATTAACACAAGTTTTAGTCTATATACCATCTCTATAAGATGAATATAATGATGGACTGTAGTGAGCTCTATCTGGAGGAATGATGAGAAAACAGACCAAAGGTGGCTGATACTCCTGAGGCAGGAGAACAACAAAGGCTGATTAACGAGGGTGAAGAACAGTGTTTTTTCATCAGAGGTTAAAGCTTGCGATGAAAGGTGTCAAACACACACCAACTGTGTCCATGCCAGGCAGTCTGGAGAAGGCACAGGGAAGGAGCTGAGTCCTGGACGAGAGGGTGGCATCCCATTCTTCCTCAGACAGCGTCCATACTGGAGGGAAGAACATGACCTCATTTTGGGGCGACTTCTTACTATCCACCCAACAGCCAAGGCAATGAAAGGCGTATTATGTTTGTTGACAGATTGGCTGGTGAGAAAGCACTGGCCAAGAGTAAAAACAGGTTTTTTTATCTGTCCAGATTCCCCTTCATTGTCTCAATTCACTAGTAATAATACAGATAACTTTTATATTACTTAGTGTTCTTAGGCTCTTTATGGGCCTAATCTTTTTACTTTCTCATGGGAAACAATCATGTGGGTTGAGCAAATATGATTATTGTCTATGGCCCTTAAATTAATCACATAAAAATCTGTTAACATCTTTCTCTGAAAAATTCATTGCCTATATTACAAAAATGAAATGTGTAATTCTTGTGGCTGTTTTAATATTATTAGATCAAAGTGAGAGATCTGCCTATTGAACACTCCTTAAATCTGCAATGATCATTATTTCTTTCCCAGGAGAAGTGATATGTGGATATTCAGAGCACTCCTCTTAAATACTTCTATGATTACATGTCAAACCTGTATCTGCCCTCCAGAGGAAGGCAGCATGTAGAATCTGTTAGGAGTTTTGAAAGAAAGAAGTAATTTCTCTAGCAGATGGCTTAGACTCTAGCAGGAGGTATTACGCGTAGCAATATCTAATGTGTAATAATATTTTGGGTAGAGGACAAATGGGCCATTAGAAAACCCTTGACTGGCCTGAATTTCTTGTTGTCTCTAAGTGTCCACCTCCTTGTTTGTTTGGAAAGAACCAATATTTAGCATGTCTGAGAGAGTTGGGACACCATCAATTTTGACCAACAGGACATCTAGCCCTAGTACTTTAAAACCCAAATTTGTAGCAGTTGAATTAAAAAACAAACATTACTTTTTCTCTATGTAAATACCACAAAACCGAATTTCTTAGGTAGGATATGGATCATAAGAAACCTACCACTTACCATGCAATCAGTTTATTATTCAAAAGTTAGAAAGTACCTTTGAGGAACTACAAAATATACTGCACTGTATTTCTACTGTGAACTTGCATGTTCTAGTACAGCCAGTAAAAGCTAGAATGAATTACATTAGGTCATTTTAGAGAAGTAGCTAAATAATCTAGAATGAAGATGTTGATTTGATCTGTTCTTGCTTAAATAAGCTTGCATATGGCTCAACCCTAATAGAAAATAATATTAAGTGAGACTTACTATTTCCAGAACATTTCTCTTGCTGGTGATAAAATTTCTTTTGTTCTTGACAGTGTATTTTAATGTCCATTCATTTTTTTCTTTATTAAAGAAGTTGTGGGTTTACAGAGCAATCATGCATAAAATACAGGAGTTGCATATACTACCATACCACTAAACCTTGCATTCTGTTCAAGTCCCTGATTTCAACTCTTTGGGGTATATACGGAGTAGTGGGATTGCTGGGTGATATGGTGGACCTGTAGTGAACTTTCTGAGGAACTGCCAAACTGACTTCCAGAGCGGTTGCACCACTTAACATTGCCACCAGCACTGTCTAAGTGTTCCTATATCTCTGCATCCTCTCAAACGCTTGTTATTTTTCTTTTTTATTTTTTTAAATAGCAGCCATTCTAATGGCTGTGAAATAATAGCTCATTGTGGTTTTTTTTTTTTAAAGATTTATTTTATTTATTTAATCCCCCCCCCCGGTTGTCTGTTCTCTGTGTCTATTTGCTGCGTCTTGTTTCTTTGTCCACTTCTGTTGTCGTCAGTGGCATGGGAAGTGTGGGCGGCACCATTCCTGGGTAGGCTGCGCTTTCTTTCGCGCTGGGCGGCTCTCCTTACGGGTGCACTCCTTGCGCGTGGGGCTTCCCTACACGGGGGACACCCCTGCATGGCAGGGCACTCCTTGCATGCATCAGCACTGCACATGGGTCAGCTCCACACGGGTCAAGGAGGCCCGGGGTTTGAACCGCGGACCTCCCATGTGGTAGACGGATGCCCTAACCACTGGGTCAAGTCCGTTTCCCTCATTGTGGTTTTGATTTGCATCTTTGATGGCTAATGATGTTAAACATCTTTTCATGTGCTTTCTGGCCATGGGTATATTTTCTTTGGAGAGATGCCTGTTCAAGTCTTTTGATCATTTTTTAATTGGGTTGTTTCTCTTTTTGTTGTTGAGTTGAAGGATAACTTTATATATTCTGGATATTAATGCATTATTGGACATGTAGTTTCCAAATACTTTTTCCCATCGTGTAGGTTGTCTTTATACTTTCATGATAAGGAACAAAAGTTTTCAGTTTTGATGAGGTCCCATTTACCATTTTTTCTTTTGTTGTTTGTGCTTTCAGTGTAAAGTCTAAGAAACCATTTCCTAACAAAGCACTGAAGATGCTTCCCTACATTTACTTCTAGGAGTTTGGTAGGTATAGCTCTGAAAGATATTTGATACATCATTTTGTGTTAAGGTTCTTTTTTTTTTTTTTTTTTTTTCCACAAAAGGAGATCAAGTTTTCCCAGCACCAAACATTTGTTGAGGAAAATATTCTTTCCCAATTGAGTGGTCTTGGCTAACTTGTCAAAAGCCAGTTGGCCTTAAACTGAGGGTTGATTTCTGCACTCTCAATTCTATTCAGTTGGTCTATATGTCTGACTTTGTGCCTGTATCATGCTTTTTTTTTTCCTGTGGTTTTGTAATAAATCCTAAGATCAGGAAGTATGAGTCCTCCAATTCCACTCCTACTTTTCAAAAATGGTTTTAGCTATTTTCCATCAATCTATTTGTATCTTTGACTTTAAGATGAGTCTCTTGAGGTCAGCACATAGTTGGGTCAGGCTTCTTAAATCATTCTGCCAATCTCTGCCTTTTGCATGGGGCATTTAATCCTTTTAAGTCACTACTGATAATACAGGTCTTTCATCTGCCACTTTGCTATTCACCTTTGTAAATCTTGTGCCATTTTTGTCCCTCACTTCCATTAAAGCCTACTTTTATATTTATTTGTTTTCATGTGCTGTGTCATATTGAGTGCTTTGTCATTTCTATTTGGATATATTTTTCATATGCTTTCCTTGTGGTTACCAGGGGTTAAAATTTAGCATCCTATAAAAATAATGATTACATTTGGTTTGATTCCAATATAACTTTAATATTATGCACATATAATTTTCCTATACTCCTCTGTCTTCCCAATATTTTTTGTACTTGTTATCATGTATATCCTTGCACATTATATGTCCAAAACCTAGGTTTATCTTTACTTTTTTACCCACAAACCACATGACTATATAGCACAGCCACCTCCCATTGGGCGATATCCTTCGTTCTCATGTTGTTTGCTAGATCCTAGCTGGATCTCATTGTTTTGAGAAGTGCGACTTAAGAGTTTGAGGGAAGGTAAAGTCTTTAGCTGTTCTGGTAGGTTGAACTATGTACCCCAACAAACTCGTGTTCTTAATCTTAATCTGTATCACTGTGGGTGTGAACCCACTGGATAAAGAACCTTTGGAAGATGTTATTTTGTTAGGCTGTGGCAAACCGAACCAGGGTGTGCCTTCATCTGGATTATTGGAGGATTTAGAGAGAACCTGGAAATCACAGAAGTTAGAAAGGAGAGGACATCGCTATGTGACAGGAGGCAAAAGTAAAACTAAGGAACCCCATAGCTTGCTAGAAGCCAGCACCAGAACACTTGACTCTGGGGGAAATTGGACTTCTAGCCTCGTAACCATGAACTAATAAATTCCTATTGTTAAGTCAAAACCAGTTTGTGGTATTTGTGATAGAACTTCTAGCAAACTAAGACAGCTGTACTATAGCTTTCCAATGTCTAACTCATACCCTTCCCTTCTACTCTGATAAAGAATGCACAAAATGACCTTAAATTAAGTTTTCTCAATAAAATTACCGATTTTTCCCTTGTTATAGTTTATCAGCAAGGTTGGCACTGACAAGCTTGTCTTGTCTTCTCTATACCTCTATCTAGATAAAATTTTAAAAGAAATACCCAGAAGTTAGGAAAATTATTGGGGAAATATTGAGGGGAAGTGAGAAGGAATTTGTTCCATCAGGAAATGGTTGCTAATGATCTCTCTATATAAAGATTAATATTTCTTAAAATCTGTTTTTAATGTTTCCTGGTTTTCAGTGAAATTTTTTTTCGATGTTCACTTGCTAATGTATTTAGGGATCAAAGAAGAATCATTTGCAAGAAAAAAAATATAAATAGATACTAAATGACGATGAAACACATCATTGCTATTTCTACTAAGGGCCAGGCAAAATAAGTGCATGGCAGAGCACAGAATAAAAAAGAGCTATTTCTAATACATGCTAAGCATAGTCATAATCTTTGCATTTCTCTGAGTTTTTCTGTGAGTCTATTACTATAAAACATATAGTTGAAATCATCACAATTTATTACCCTGACTTCTGACTTCTTAAAGCAAACAAAGAGTTTATGGATTAGTAACTATTGGGAACTGAATCATCCCCCCTACAAAAGGCGTGTTCACGTCCCAATCCCTAGATCTGTGGGTGTGAACTCAGTTGTAAGGAGGACCTTTGAAGATGCTTTTGGTTAACATGTGCACAGACTGAAGGAGGGTGGGCTGAATGAAGCCCAACCTGGCTGACGTCCTTCTAAGCAAAGGACACTGGACCCAAGAAAGAAGCCTTGGGGAGCAGCTGGAAGCTAGAAGTCAACGGAGCCTAGAAGAGAAAGGGAAGATGCTGCCATGGCATTGCCATGCGACCGAGAAACCAAGGAGCCCCGAAGACTGTCAGCCAGCCTGAAGATACCAACCCCAGAGGCAGCAAGCCTTCTAGATTCGGAAACCGTGAGCCCATAAATTCCTGTTGTCACGTGAACCCATTGTACTGGTGGAGCAGCTAGGAAACTAAAGCAGCAACTGAATCATGAGCGTTTGTAATGTTATATTGTCTGCCCAATTGTTGCTAAAGTGACTCTTATAAAGATGACGTTTCATATGTTTTTTGCTGCTTTTTAAAAATTTATTTCTCTCCCCTTGCCCCACCCCCCCACCTTTGTCAGCTCTCTGTGTCCATTCACTGTGTGTTCTTCTGTGTCCGCTGGCATTCTTGTCAGGTGGCACCAGGAATCTGTGTTTCTTTCTGTTGCATCATCTTGCTGCGTCAGCTTTCCGTGTGTGCGGCGCCACTCCTGGGCAGGCTGCGCTTCTCTCACGCAGGCAGCTCTCCTTGTGGGGCGCATTCCTTGCGCGTAGGGCACCCGTACAAAAGGGACGCCCTGGCGTGGCATGGCACTCCTTGCACGTGGCAGCAGTGCATGTGGGCCAACTCACACACAGGCCAGGGGGCCCTGGGTATTGAACCCTGGACCTCCCACAGGGTAGGAAGACGCGCTATCAGTGGAGCCACGTCTGCTTCCCTGTTTCATAAGTTTTTAAAAAGGAATACAGTGTGAATCAGAGAAAGGGATTTGTTCAAAGTTCTATTACAACAACTAGACTGCCATACATCTCATCTACCTCGTATTTAAGGACTTCCAGTAATGGACATGTGTTTTGGAGAATACAGTATATATTCTGCAAAAGACATGTTCGCCCCCGCTCCCACTGTTACCTGTTGGGTCTCACTGCAAAATCCCAGGCCCTGGGCACTGGGAATAATGAGAGGTGGGGAAGACTGCCAAGCCCTGCTTGCAGGGAGACCACCTATCCCTAACAACCAGCCTGTCACCCCTTACCTCCCTGTGTCTCCCCTTTAAATAACCCAGATCTGTGGCCTAGCTGTTTCCAAGCAATACCACTCAAAGCTCACAGGGATGTCTCACGGGGAAGGAGCCATTTACGAAGCTGCTGCAGGGAAGGTGGATGCGGGGTGGGGCGTCAAGGTAGCTAGGAGTCCTGACACACCTCTTCAGGCTTCCCAGGAGCCCTTGCAGGGTGGGCTCCCAATCCCCAGAAATGGAGCTCCTGGCCCAACCCTGATGGGACCTGTGGGCAGGGCTGAGTGCTTGTTCACCAGAAGCTTTAAAGGAGGGGCGGAGAAGGGCCCTCTGTGACGCTCGGGACACCCAGTCTTTCATGCTGGGCCTTGAAAAAGTCACTGGCCTCGAACCAGGGGTTCCTAATCTCAGCACCAATGCTAACTTGCTGTGTTATTCTAGCCAGGTCCCCTACCCTCTCTGATCCTCAAAGATCCTTAGTGTTAGGAAGTTTCCTTTGATGAAGGGTGGGAAAGAGCCTTGCTCACAGTTTTTGGTGGGATCTGTCCAATAATAAATACACAGACCCTCTGCCTCAGCAATTCCATTTCTAGGAATTCAGCCTAAAAAGGTACTTGCAAGTGTGCACCTGACAAACGTACAAAGTTATTCATAGCATACAATGGTGAGAGACTGGAAATAACCTAAATGACTGTCAACAGAAAGAAGATTGATTAGATAAACTGTGGCACCTCCAAAATATATATAATCATGCCATATAGCTATTTTAAAATAGAAGGCTAACATAAAATAAAACAAGGTATGCCACACATCAAAATCCTGGTAAAATCTGTATATAGTGCCAGGGATTCTTTCACCTTTAAATTAATTGATGTTGCAGAGATTAAGCCAGAAGGACCTAGCTTTGGTTCTTGGTTTGACACTTACTAGCTGTGTGAACTCAGGCAAACTAGTTAACCTTTCTGAAGGGTCCCTCCAGTGTTTAGGAATGGGAAGAAGTGCCCTAGAGTGGAGACAGCAGCTGAGATTGGTTTCGGGGTGGAGATCAGACTCAGGGAAGGGGGAATTTAGAGTGGCAGGTGACCAGAAGAACA
Organism: Dasypus novemcinctus; assembly: GCF_030445035.2. Classification (NCBI taxonomy): domain Eukaryota; kingdom Metazoa; phylum Chordata; class Mammalia; order Cingulata; family Dasypodidae; genus Dasypus; species Dasypus novemcinctus. The sequence continues at coordinate 14,813,359 of NC_080686.1, forward strand.
CAATCCTTCTGGGAATCTGAATACCTATTAGAGAAGGTGCTGGAATACGCACAGGATATGGGGTAGAGATGTGAATTGAATCACAATTTCCTTTCATATCCACATAATTTTATGGAAGCTAGAACTCGGAAATATTTACTAGACTGAAAAATAATGTTGCCCAAAGCTATTATTTTATTGTATAGTAAAACTCTCCTTATAGATTAGATTTGATTCTTATTATTAGATCATTCAACCTCATTTCCTGAGTATAACTGACAGGTAATGATTCATTACTGTAGACTCCAGAAAGTCCCCCCATTCTTAGTCTTTCTTCTCTCACCTTTGTGTCAGTCTCATACACATGCCTTTTCTCCAATTATTTTCCTTAGATTACCTTCTAAGGACCCATTAATATTTGCCAAAGGAAACAAAGAATCCTGCATTCTCTTTTCCTTATTCCTGTTTTCATGCTGATTCCCTCACTTAGAACACCTGTCTTCCATGTCTTTTTCCAAAATTTCTACCCATTCTTCAAATCCCAGCTCAACTATTACTGCTGCCATGAGGCTTTTTTGAGTCTCATTGGACAGGTTGATCTTATCTGCTCTTAGGGCATACTGTTTTGTTTTATTCTGTTTTTCTCCTCTTCATCACCTGACACAGTCTGCTTTGTAATAAAGTGGTTCAGAAACAAATCTTCCTGTTGCAGATCCCTCACTCCAAGACCCCGACAACCTCAGCTGCTGGAGTGTTGGACGCCAACGGCTCTCACCTACATCCCTCTCCTGAAGTGGACCACCTTGGCCAAGGTCATGCTCCCTCCCTAGGGGTATCTAATGGTGGATATGGGGTGGGATGGTTACAAATGCCCAGTCACCTTGCCTCAGAGTCTAGCAGTTCTGCAGGGCTATGCCAGCTGCAGAGGCTCTTCAGGATGGGCTCATGTCTTTGCATGATCGCATCACAGTTCAGCTCCTCCTTCTATAGTCCTGCTCCTTTCTTGAGGGCATGCTCCAGGAAATCTTCACCTGTTTCCCAGGATCTAACCTCTTGATTATTGGATGTTGATGGTAGCTCTTGGTAGGGATCCATGAAGTGTAGATACTGAGAATGTGCTTGCCAAATGAACAGAACAGAGGTTTGTGGTCCCATCCTTTATGCAAAGACCAACATCAGTAAGGAATCCAGTCCTGCTCTTCTTCAGGTGATAGGTTAACTCAAGCTGTCTAATGGATTTCGATAGGAAACTAAGTCTTTTATTCCTAGTGGGGATGCAACAAATAATGAATTAAACACATGCCTTCTGCAGATGGGGACACTGAGGCTGAGAATGGCTGAGCGACTCATCTGAAATCATTGTGGCCACCCAGGCCTTCCAGGATTACGGACAACTTCCCTGTCATCTCATTTAGAGGCTGTGGCTGGAAGTCCCCAAAAGGCTTGATTCTAATTCAATCATTAGAGAAAATACTGGAAAGAAGGAAAAAAGAAAACCAACTTTAGCTCCACATTGGATTTCCAGTTTCAGAACCTTACTTTGGGATTCAGCTAAAATTGAAACATTCATTGTCGAGTGGCCAGATGGCATCTCCTGGTTCCTCACTACCCCTTGAAAAATCCCTCAGACTACTCTCTGCAGCCCGAGCACTTTTGGGGGTAGTCTTCAGTGGTGGTTTTGAGAATTTCCTTTGACGTCAGGTCCCGAGAGGCCCTGTCTTCCACGATAGATCCCTGAAGCTGCAGGTCAGGAAAGCCTCAGTCTCCCAGTGGAAACAGGCTCTTCTCTGACCTCTGTCATGTTGAGGTTTCAGACCTCCTAAAGCAGCAGTGCAGTCTAGGAGGAAGAGCAGCCATGAGATACTGGGAGAAATGGAAAATAAATTTAATAGAGTTAGGATTCCATCTCCAGTCCTATCATCCCAAAACCATGTTTAGAATCCACGATGCCCTGCCAAAGGCCAGCATGGTAACACGGCAGGGACAAGTGGATGGTGGGTGTAACACTAGTCATATGCCAAGACAGGTGATCTGCTAAACGTACCAGCTCCATCTTCCTCTGTGGTAGGGGCACTGTCACACACCCTAGAAAGGGGGAGGTTGCGTCTGTTTGACAGCTTCATGGGAAAATTTCGTGGATGATGTTTCCCACAGATTTAGTGTGAAAGTATGGAAGGTAGAGGGTCTTTCCTTCTGATTTGGGAGGATCCATTGCAAACACTGAACCCCTAAAGAAGATGCAGATAACAAGGTGATGTCTGTTGTGTGTTTGGTAATTTTTGAGAGCATTGGAAGATACTTTATAATTGCGATTTGCTATACTCTTTTCTGATCGGTTCTTCAGATTTCCCAGAGCTAAAAAAGTAAACTCTATCATGTGTATTTTTAGAAAAATCCTTAAAAAATGTTTCAGGGGCTATTAAAGGACAGTATTGAGAGGAAATGTTGAAGAACTACAAAAGAGAAGAGTATATAAACCTTTTAAATAGGGTTTTTGATGAAACTGAATCAGAGAATAAATAGAACTAATTTTCAAATAGAATCATTTTTAGGCTTGACTGAAAGACAATTATGAAAGCAAAAGAGACAGAAGAAAAACAAATTAACATGAGTTTTTGAAAGATAATAAAGTGGGCCATGGTCCTCATTGTCTATGAAATATGTGTAAATTCCCTTTCCCATTTTAATAAGTTTTCTCTCCTCTGATCAGGCAAAGCAACCCTTTTATTAAAGAGTTAAACATTTTATCTATATGTGAATAAGTTCTCCTCACACTCTGTGCCCTACTGAAGTCAGGTGCCTGAGGAAGCAAATGTAGAAACAGCCTCAAAATCATGAGGGGACATTCAGAAAAATGATATGCACTATGATAGGGAATGAGTTTTGAAATTAAGAGCATCGTGGGAAATGTGTATAATTCAGTCATAGGAACAGGCTAAAAGAGGCTATTGAAAAGTTGATTTACTCATTGTTTAGTGCCAGATCCAAATGTAATTGCAGTGGAGAAATTAGCATTAAATTATCGCATAGCAGTTTTGAAAAACTGTGCCTTAGCCAGTTTTTCTTTTCCTCTAAATCTATATAACATTAACTAACATGAGTCAGGCGGTACTATTTTCCAGACTCTGCCTTCTTAAGTGCCAAAGTGTCAAAACCTGTAGATGAAAAGTAAAAATGATTCATACAGGCAGAGATGTTTTTAGTTCTATGACATCAAAGATCTCACCTAAGTACCTTGGAGATTTTGCTAATATGGAGGATAGTTTTGCACAGGTTTTGGGTGGAGAAACCAACCATTTGTTTATTGAATAGGATCTTGTGAGGTGGAATATAGAGGATGAGAACCCTTTTTTGGCTGTGTGTGTGTGGGTGCCTGGTCCCTCTAATGTCCTGTAATTAAGGGGTCAGACCTGGGAGAAATCATACAGTAGATATGCCTAGTGTTTGACTATCCCTCCTTGGCCCACCAGCTGCCTGCCTTTCTCCATGCAGTGCTTTAGCTTTGGTCCTCCAGAAGTCCCCAAGACTAGAATGAGACATTAGGAAGTGTTCCCAGGAGAAACTGGGAGGAGAATGGGGAAGAAGGACGGGGAAGGGCAGGAGGCCGGGCTTGGCCGGGCCCATGGAGGGAAACCCGGGCTCCACCCATTGTGAGCTCTGGAGGCACTACGAGTCACACTTGGGCTTGTGCAGATTAAGAGTGAGAGAGCAGGCGTAGTTATACCCCAGCACCCGTGCACCAGTCAAGGGCTTTGGGGGAGGAGAAGCAACCCCCTCAACACCTGCAGATTTGAAAAGCTCCAGTAGCCTCCTAGAGGGCAGAAGTGCTGAGAGCGCTCCAGCGCAGTGCGCAGTCATTCCCGGGATCTACGCTGACCAGCTGCAGTCGTTCTCATCTGGTCTCAGAGGGCTCCACGTTCCACCCCACCCCTAAGCTGAGATTTCCTGGCCCACCTGGACACTCAGGACCTCCTCAACACCAGCTGCTCAGCTCTTCCCATCAGGGATAGTAGAGCAGGGCTTCAGAGTCTCCTTAATTTAATTTCCTTTCTGTCCACACCCATGGATTTAGAAGAGATCTCAGAGCATGTCTGGAATGATGACTGAGAATGGATGGAAATGTCCTTTGGGTGTGAGGCACGGTATTTGTCACACCCTTATCTGTAAAACAGTCTTATGTTCGCTTGACTTGATAGTTGAAGAAATGGAGGATGGACCTGTTAGCTCAGGGTTGCTGAGAAGTCGTCTGCAAGACAGGCCGAAGCAGGCCTGAGACTTGGTAGGGGCGCCCAAGTACAGAACGGTAGGGGTATGGGGCAGAGGAAGAGAAGAACAGAGTCTTCAGACTTGTGGGAGGAAGGAACGGGGCTGCAGCGCAGTTCCCTGAGGGGGACCACCAGGCCAATGAGGATTGCAGGGACCAGAGCAGCCCCATAGGCTCAGCATTGGGGGAGCAGCCCAGGGAAGGGGGCCTGGCGCAGGGGGCTGGTAGGTCCTGGGGCAGCAGCTGGGCTGAAGTCTGTCATGCTCAGAGGCCCAGTTTCACACCCCCACATCGAAAGGTTCAATGAGTTTTCCAGGACACCCAGTTGGTGAGTGTCAGGCTAGAATCTGAACCCTTTCCATCAGCCGAGGCCTCTATAATTTTCATCATCCGCATTTCTGCTGGCCACTGTCTTCACATTTTCTAGGATTTAAAAATATGTAATTTCTTTATTTCATAAGAGGGAATTGGGGTCTAGACAAATTCAGTGATTTTGCTCAAAGATAACACAGTATAGAATGGTAGAAATGGAAAGAAAACCCAGAACGCAGGTTATATCACATAATGTACTAGACAGTTTTTTTTCAGGACACTTGAAATGTTTCTTAAACTAAAAAGCATTACCATACCAAATATTAATAACAATTACAACTGATATATAATAATATGAAATGATGTAATATAGCATAGCATAAATATAATACAAATGCATGATATCACTCCACTTTTTTTGTTTTCCAGATATTCTCACTTCTCATCATCTAAGAATCCTGAAGAAAACTGGGTCATATATTGTTGACTCAATGATACATTTGGGAAAGTGCATATAGCAAAGACTTAGTGACATTTTAGGTGTCATTCAATCACTCATTCAGTCAGCCCTTTCTTCATTCACTTGTTCATTATTCAGTCATTCAAAATCCTTCTATGTACTGAGAACTACACCTAGCTTTGGCAAACAATAAGAAGCATGGAACAGATCTGGCTCCCTTTTGTTTATATTTCTGCTTGGTAAACCATCATTAATGAATTAGGAAGCATTTGTCTGATATTTTAAAATGTAGGCTCATCCCATTGGTGGGTATTTTAGGATCAACGTGGTATGGAATCTTGTGACATTGGTGTCTACAAAAAATGGGATTTTAACCCCCTCAAACCAAATCATACTTACAAATGCTTATCAAACTTTGGGCATCTGCAATCCATTTAATGAGTGTCCAACAATCGCAGACTTCCAATTTCATAGAGAAAAATAATTCAGCACAATTTAAATAAATGATAAAATGAAAAGAGTGTTTTTTAAAATGATGATTTTTAAATTAGAGAGGTGTTATTATTTGAGAATGTTCACCCTATTCTACCCTGAGTAAAGGAGCTGAAGGTGATGCTCCAGATCTATTTGGTTTCTGCAGTAGAGAACATAACTTGCCCGACTCATCATCCATTTATTTCTTCCCATTGTGTAACAGAACTCCAATTCTTCTCTATGTAAATTGTTGCCCAAAATAAAAGATTTTCTGTACATTTAGGTAGACCAGGTCACCAATTCTGGCCACTGACAAGTAAGTAGAAGTGTTCCTGTAGTATTTGGGATGGCTGGTGGAAGGGAACAAAGTCAGCTCTGTGGAGTCCCTTTTTTGCTCTTCTACCTTTTCTCTATCTTTTGACCTATGAGGTGAGATAGCTGCATATCTAGCAGTCAAATTGGATGATGTAGCAGTTTTGAGAATGCAAGCTAGTGGTAGGATGAGGGATTAGAAAGGCAGATGAAAGTAAGGCATCTTGGACTGTAACCATGAAATTCCTTTTATGAAAGAGAGCAATAACTTGCTATCTTTTTTTCCCCCAGTTTTTAAAATAGAATTTAATTTTAGAGAGGCTTTAAGTTTATGGAAAAGTTGTGCAGAAAGTACTGAGAGTTTCCGTGTTGTCCCTCCCCACCCCTGCATATAGTTTCTCCTATTATTGACATTTTGCCTTAGTCTGATATGTTTGTTACAAGTGACGAACCAAAATTGATGCATTATTATTAAATAAATTCCATAGTTTAAGGCAGGGTTCAATCTGTGGTGTATAGTTCTTTGGGTTTTGACATATGTCCAATGTCATGTAGCATACAGAATAAGTTCCACTGCCCTAAAAATTCCTGGGTTCCACTTTCTATCTCACCCTTCTTAACCCTGAACCCCTGGAAAGCACTGATATTTTCAGTCTTTTGACTTTCTTAAAGTTTTGTCTTGTCTAGAATGTCATATAGTTGGAAGCACACAATAGGTAGCCTTTTCAGACTGGATTCTTTCACTTGGTAATATGCATTTAAGGTTCTTTCAAGTTTTTTCATGATTTCATAGCTGCTTCTTTTTTATTTCTGAATAACATTTCATTGTAGGGATGTACTACAGTTTGTCCATTCACCTATTGAAGCACAACTTGGTTGCTTGTGATTTTTGGCAATTATGAGAAAAACTGCTAAAAACATTTGTGTGCAACTCTTTTGGATGAATACCTAGGAGTGCAATTGCTGGATTGTATGATAAGCCCATTTGTAACTTTGTAAGAAACTACCAATCCATCTTCTAAAGTGACTGCACCATTTTGCATTCCCATCAGCAATGAATGAGAGTCCCTGTTGTACCACATCCTCTCCAACATTTGGCATAGTCTGTGTTTTGTATTTTAGTCACTCTAATAGGTATGTAGTGGTATCCCATTGTTGTCTAAATTTTCAATTCTCTAATGACATATGATGATGAGCAACTTTCCTATGCTTCTTTCTCATCCATTATCTTCTTTGGTGAGATGTCTATTCAGGTCTTCTGCCCATTTTTTAATTGAATTGTTTGTCTTATTGTTGAATTTTTGTATATTTTGGGTACAATACCTTTGAAAATATTTTCTCCCAGTCCCAAATATTATCATTTCATTTTCTGAACAGTGACTTGACCAAAGAAGAAGTTTTTGATTTAAGGAAGTACAGTGTAGCAACTCTTTCTTTTATGGATTGTGAATTTGGGGTTGTACCTAAAAAGTCATAGCCTAACTCAAGGTCAGTGGAATTTCTCCTATGTTTCACATCTTATGAAGGTTTTATAGTTTTGCATTTTACATTTCTAGTTGCCTTTGATACATTTTTAGTTAATTTTTGTGAAAGGTCTGTGTCGAGAATCTTTGGATGGCCATTTGTTGAAAAAACTATCTTCTCATTTGTTGAAAAGACTATCCTTTCTCCACCAAGTTGCCTTTGCTTCTTTGTCAAAGATCAGTTGCCTATATTTGTATAGGTCTATTTCTGGGCTCTCTATTCTGCTCCTTTGATCTATTTTTATATTATATCACTAAGACCACACTGGTTTGACCCCTGCAGATTTACAGTAAGTCTTGAAGTTGTGTAGTGTCAGTGCTCTGACTTTGTTCTTCTTCAGTATTTTGTTGACTATTTTGGATCTTTTGCCTTTCCATTTATATTCTAGAATCAGTTTGTCAATACCTGCAGAATAACTTGTTGGGATTTTTATTGGGATTGTGTTGAATCCCAATCAACTTTGGAAGAATTGACACCTTATCAGCACTGAATTGTCCTACTCTTGAACGTGAAATATCTCTCCATTTGTTTAGATCTTCTTTGATTTCTTTCATCAGAGTTTTGTAGATTTCTTCATATATATCTTGTACATATTTTGGTAGATTTATAACTAAGTATTTCTCTTTTTACTAGTGCTAATGTAAATGCTATTGCATTTTTTAATTTCAAATTCCAATTGTTTATTGTTGACTTTCTATCTTCTTAAAGGTTCTCTTAACATGTTATTTATATGTGTAGATAAACCAAATCAAATACAATTAAGTGTATTGTTCTTTGTTTATATGTAGTCAGAAATCTTAACATAATTATAAATCTTGAAGAAGACAGCTCTTGTTTAGTGGCACTGGCAGGAAGTTCCAGACATTAGATTGAAGATGGATACAGAAATTTTCATGAGATTTCCCATTCATTACTAATTTCAAAGTTTCAAAGGTATTAAGGTGACAGATGCCTCACACTCAAACACTAAGAGGTTAAATATTAACTTGACAAATAGCTATAATTGCATTTTGAATCCATTCTTAGTTGTATATGCCCTGAAAGCATTTCGGAAAGTATTTGATCTTAGTATAATCTATATTTACTTTCAATAATGGGGTATTGATTTCTTTTTGCAATGACTGAAAAATAATCAAATATTGTAAAAGTGACTGAACACTTGATCCACATTTTGCTTGATTTAGGAAAGTCTGCTATCTTATCCTAAACATTAAAATTGTAATATTTTGACTCCAGAGTGATAGGTTCTACATGTATAAGACAATGGGTATCTTTGTGAATCAAACCTAACAAAATCACATGAAATTTTAGAAATGGTCTTAATTAATAGCAGGGAAATAAAGAAATATATTTATCTCATTCTTCATTTAAAAGTTCTAGAATAATACCATTTTATTAAAAGTGTACTTCAGTGGGAGATTCTCTAATTTCTTCACAAAGCATGCTAAAAATAAGCATATCCTGTGCCCAAAGATAATTTTCCAGTTTTCACTATTTCCTTCAAGAGAATTAAGATCAAAAGGCATATTGTAATACCAAGTGTTTTCTGTGAATAGTTCATGGACTGGCATTCAAGTTTAGCTGGTTTTATTTCTGGACTAATGCCCTTTTGTATTTTCATACTTAGCAGGTGTATAATTGCTCAAAAAGAGTCATTAACCCAACATAAATCTCGAAGGTTTGGATACTAACAGAACAAGTCTCCCTTATATGTGAGGAAGTGAACCATCAAACTTACAAGTGCTGGCTAAAAATCCAGAATGGTAGAGTTCAAGACCTACTTCTGCCATTTTTAAGCTTTGTAATCTTAGGCTAACTAACTTTTCTCACCTGTTTCCCCAATCTGCCAATAGAGAGCATTTCAGTGCCTCATGGTAGTGAGTTGTAAGTTGAAATATTTGTGTTGGAATTGTTATTTCCTCATTTTCACATCATTGAATCAGTTTTGGGCCCTCGATTTATTTATTTATTTATGTATGTATTTATGTGTTTATTTATTTATTTATTTTTGTACCAAGAAAGTACTACATCAAAATAAGAACAATGGAATTTTAGTTAGTTTAAACATTAAAGTACAAGTAACATGAAGACACATTTCTGGAGACAAACTACACTCCATTAAATAAATGCTAATCTGTGTAAACTAACGTGGGCCATCCTAAAGCTCCTCTGCAATTCTCAGTGACAAATGGAATTTCTTTGAAAATCATAATTTAGATTATACCTCAGATTTGTAAAATACATCTGACAAATTTGTTACTCTGCCAAACCTCCTACAGGGTCCTTCCTTGGGACTCACTGAGGTCAACTCTTCACACTTCAAAGATCCCACGTTAGTCGGTCAGCTAAACTTCAGGTTTATTCACAAGGAATAAAATCACCATTGGGTAATGTACAAATGAGGCATAGGTTAATTTTCTCTGTTAACCTAAAAGTTATAATCATTCTACTTTTGCAGTGTACCACTGAACAGATTCCCGTGCACCTGACCTTCCTCCCCATTTTCAGTGTAACCTTTTTGCTCAGATGTACCATCTTTTAGTCATTGCAATAAGCAGCAGCCTTCTCAACCCAGACTCCACCATTCAACTCCTCCCCCACAGGTCTTGGGGTTCTAAATCATGGATCAGATCACATTAGAGACAGAGAGTGGTATGGGAAACCAGGACATTCGGAGACAGGCAGACTTGGGTTTGAAATCCAGCTATTCCATTTACCAACGCTGTGATCTTAATCAAAGTGAAAACACTGCCTCTTGGTGAGAGGCTTTTATCAGATCACATATGCTAAGCATTTCACAGCATTTGGCTGACACTAGGTATTCCTCCTTCATGCTGGCCCATGGCACATTTTTATCAGTTTTGCTGTAATGGCAGTTTATGCATCTCTCTCTTCTTAAGGGCAAGGGCAATGTGCCTGTTTTCTGATGAGCACTTTCCCAGATGCACACGGCAAAGAAATCTCAGATTAAGGGCTACCCCTCAAGGTATTCTGGCTGATGCTATGATCACTAGAAGATTCTGAGATTGCTCCTGCTGACTCTGGCTATCTAGTCTACCCTTTTCCTTACACCTTCCATATTCAACTCCATGCCTTTGGATTCCTCAATGCCACAGTCAAAACTCTGCAGATTTGCCTTTGAGAGCTGGTACCATCTAGGTGACTTTACCCATCCACTGTCTATCAACACTGCCTTACTATTCCAGAAAATTTTGCCCAGTAAGATAAAAAAGTTGCAAATCATTTTATTGTTAATTTCAGGGATTTCTTCCATATCCCTTTCAGTGAACATCAGACATAACTTTTAGTAGAAAGCAACAAACAGCTGTTTACTCGCCAAGACTCCTTTCAGAATCCTCACCTTTGAACTCTTCCCATATCTACTAGCGTAAACTACGACATCTCGACAACACTAGCTTTAAAAAACCTCTCTTAAATTAGAGTTCCCTAAAATATAAATATCCTACCCACTCTAAGAATCTGTTATGTCTTTCAGTGTAGAATGACAGCAGTAAACCCAGTTTCCCTTCATCAATGGGTTATTTTGGCAATATTTTTGGAAAGCCTATATATTTGAAATATTTTCTCATTTTGTCTGGGTATTTCCAATTTCTCAGGCATTTCATTTTGAAATTTTGTTTTGATAGTTTAAAATGTTTAAATGTGATTAGTGTAAAATTAGGGGCTTAAAATATTTTTGTAACAGGTTTGTGGTTTAGAAAATAAGTTACTTGTCAACTGTAAACAAATTTTTTTAAAAAAGGTGAGAGCACATCATGGTGTGTGTGACTAGCAGAGCTATTATATGGGAATGAAAGTGGTTGAAAGGGAAAGCCTAAGGACATTTATATTACTAGAAGGAAAGCTAAAAAATGTAGCATGGAACTGTATAACATAGTGAAACCTCATGTAAAACATGAATCTAGGTGATATAGCATCTATAAGGTGGTTTTTACAAAATATAAATGAACTAGAGAGAAAGAAACAGATGGCAGTTATGTGCAGTAGGGAAAGCAAAGAGAGAGTGAGAGGTAATGAGTTTTGTGTGTTAGTTTGTTTATCTGGCTTTTTGTTTTTAGTATTATTATTATTACTGGAATAATGAAAATGCTCTTGAAATGATTGAAGTGATGAATGCACAACTATGTGATAATCCTGAATACCAACGATTGTACACTTTGGGTGAATTTATGCTTTACTTATACATATCAATAAAATGAATTTGTTAAAAAATTAAAAAATAAAAAATCAAACAAAAACAAAAGAAAACAAAAGATTGTTTCCCAAAACCAAGTCTGTGACTCATTATAAAAAGAAGTGGATACAGAGCAAGAAACAAAATAAATTGTACCCCAACATCTCAACATTATAAAAAAAGAAACCTTATTTGGAGAAAGCTTAAAAAATGATCCATCATTGTAACGTCAGTTGCCCTCAGGTTTTTATATTCTGCATCTCCAGGCTTTATTTCAATTAAGAAACTAAGCTACTTGGGTTATAAACGTAGTAACTAATACGGAAGGTACAGTACAGAATTCTATGTGCCAGGGAGGGTCTAGGGATCTTCCTAGAGCCCAGTTTGTCACTGAGGCTGGGCTCTGCATTCAGGACAGAAAGGCGCCCATCTCAGCACCTGCCTAGGAAGACCTGGCTTGAACCAGAGACCACCCCCCAATGGTGAGAATATCCTTCCTTTGCCTCAGCCTCCAGGGCTTCAGGGCTGTCAGTGCCGTGCGTTCTCTGGGGTGGGAAGCAGTAACCGCACTTTCCCTGGATTGACTTTCCTTTTTCAGCAAAAATGGCTCCCGCGTAAGGGAAGAGCCTCTGCCTCCCATGGTTTTGCTTCTCCCTAAGCTCTATTATTTCGGATGTTCCTGGGGTACTAATCCTGTGTTACATACAGATGTGCACTCTAAGAATTTAAAGGAATTTGGTTATGGGGATTGGTAACTGCAAACACAAAAGCTGAAAAGAATTGATTTTCGGGGTTTGCTGGCACATTGGGTACATTATGGATTTTAAAATAATGTGATCAGCTGCTTCGTTTCTTTGTCTGAACCCATAAAATTATAATAGTTCTCAGTTATTTTCGTATTTGGGGAATTTCTCCTTAAAAAAAAAGAAAAAGAAAATGGCATTGTGAGTATAATTAACAACATGGAAATATATATATCGGAATGTGCTTAAAAGGGGAAATGCTAGGCTAAACTGTGTTACTAAAATAAAAACCTTAAAAATTCTGTGGAACTGCACAACACATACTGGGAACCCTAGGTTAAAACCATGAACTATAGTTACTTGTACAATGCTTTCATCAGTTGTGACAAATGTACCATACCAATGCAAGGTGTTAATAATAGGGTGGTATATGGGAATCCTGTATTTTATGCATGATTGCTCCATAAACCTACAAGTTCTTTAACTGGAACTTTAAAAAATATTTTACTAATATCTTGCTTATTACTGGAATGTGGACACAATATGTCAGTTTTCTTGATGCTTGATTTAATTTAGGAAACCAATATTTTTGGTGGCTGTTTATCTGATTTTAATTTTAAGAATAACGTTGATCTTTTCTTTTTCAAAAGCATTGTGAGATCGAGCTGCAGAAAAGGTATAAAGAATATTTTCTTTTTGAACATCTTTCTAGCTTCTGTAGAAGCAAAGTTCAGATGGCACTCTCCAATAGAAATGTAACAAGAACCACACATATAATTTTATATTTTCTAGTAGTCACAGCAAAATGTTTCAGTGTCTGTACATCAGGTATAGCAAATATAACATCCACATGTAAAATGATCATTGCTGGGGAAGGGGGAAAAGGGTTTGATGTTGTGCATATGGGAGTCTCCTATATTGTGTATGTGACTTTACTGTGATCTAAAACTTTTTGGAAAACATAATAAAAATTTTTTTAAAAAAAGACTGTAGACTCTGAGGAAGAAATGGAAGATATTGCCTTGCCACTGTACATATAGGGCAACACCAATTACAGTGGTGAAAGGCAAAATGTCAAAAACAAAGTTTTATGATATTTTTCATCTTTTAATACCCAATTTTTTAAACTTTATTTTAGTTTTTCTAAATTATTATGTATTCTATGTCTAATCTTTAAACCTATCATTACTATTTTATTTTCCTACTAATTGAATTTGGCAATATACTAGGCTTTGTTCTTGAGGACTTTTTGTTCACAGAGGGGTTCAATTATGACAGGGGAGGAGCACAGGTGTGGGGTGTCATTGAAGGGGGCACATGTCTGGGAGAGAGTTCTCCAGGGCATGCATATAGGGCATATAAATATGTTCAGATGTTTTTTGGGTATTGTTATAGTAGGTAGAGTTACACACAACAACTGAGTGCTGAGTTTCCATCTAGGGGCACTCTGTCACATTCCCCAGTAGAATAGCAACAATTCCCCAAATACAAGGGCAAAGAACAGTGAAGAGGGTTGGTCCAATGATGGACCCTTGATACTGATGTTATGCTTATGAACCTTTGTGCTTGAAATTTCAACTAGGCCTAGAGATGCAGGGTGCCTCAGGGTTATCTCCTGAGAGCCTCCATGTTGCTCAAACGTGGCCACTCTCTAAGCCAAACTCAGCATGTAAATGTGTTACCTCCCCCCCCAGCAAGGGACATGACTCCCAAGAATAAACCTCCCTGGTGCCAAGGGATTACTACCAATCACCATCTGGTGATGCAACTAGAAAAAGACCTTGAATAAATGGGGGAAATGGTAAAGACAAATGAGTTTATACAGCTAAGAAACTTCAAAATGCTTTGGGAGGTCATCAGAAGGATCATGCTTACACACATCTCAGCAGAGTCTCAGAGATGGCTAGAGTGGATACAACCCCAAGTAGTGGTGCTCCTGGGGGCTACGGAGATACCCAGGTCCTACAGTCATGGCAGACGGCAGTTTGGTGCCTTGCCAGTGAGCCCTACTTTAGAGTTTGTACTCCTGAGTATGATGGAGTTGGACTCAGATATGACCTCTCTATGCATGTCTTTTCTGTCACTTTTACTGAACCTGTGGTTAGTGCTGGGGTTGGTGTATGCTTGGGAGACTTGGCTATCTGGACTCTCTGTGTGCTGGATGGACCCTGGGCCACAGCAGAGTTGTAAAACCTGCTGTCTGGTTCATTGGACTTGTTCAGGTTGGCTAACAGGGAGGTAGGGATGGTCAGCCACCACATGAAGGTGCTGAGAGAGTCTGCAACTGCAAGCAGGAGAATTGCATCCATCAGCCATCTGGGATCTAAACTCTCTCTTGATTTAGATGTGGAGTGGACATCACCATCCCAGGGTCTGCAGGATGGAGGAATAAAATATGGATTAGAGTGGTATTCTACTATAGAACTCTTATAGAACTACTATAGAACTCTTGTGACTCTAGCAATGGAAGAAACAGTGTGATTGATGTGAAGATGGTGGCTACAGGAGTTGCTGAGGGCAGGAAGAGGGAGGAAGAGGTGTGATGGGGGATATTTCGGGACTTGGAGTTTGTCCTGAATGATATTGCAGGGACAAATGCAGGACATTATATATCCTGCCATAACCCACTGAATGAACTGTTGGAGAGTGTGAACTGCAATGTAAACTGTGGTTCATGTGGTGGAGCAGTGCTCCAGAATGTTTTCATCAAATGCAGTGAATGTGCCACACTGATGTGGGAGGTTGTTGATGTGAAAGGGGTGTGGGGGTGGGGGAGTATGTGGGAACCTCTTACATATTTTTTTCTTGTTTTTTAAAAATAATTACTTATTTTTTTAAAATTGTCTTTTTTTAAAAAAGAGAAATAGATCACACAAAATGTTACATTAAAAAACATAAGAGGTTCCCATATACCCCACTCCCCACCCCCCCTTGCTCCTCCCACATCAACATCCCCTTTCAACAGTGAGGCCCGTTCATTGCATTTGGTGAATACACCCTGGAGCACTGCCACACCACATGAGTCATAGTTTGCATTGTAGTTCACTCTTCCCCCAGTCCATCCAGTGGGTTATAGCAAGATATACAACGTCTTGCATCTGTCCCTGCAATATCATTCAGGACAACTCCAAGTCCCCCAAATACCCCATATCACTCCTCTTCCTCCCTCTCCCTGCCCTCAGCAACTCCTGTGGCCACCATCTCCACATCAGTGATACAATTTCTTCCATTGCTAGAGTCACAAAAGTTCTATAGTAGAATACCAGCAAGTCCACTCCAATTAATATTATATTCCTCCATCCTGTGGACTCTGGGATGGTGATGTCTACTCCACCTCTAAATTGAGAGGGGGCTTAGATCCCAGATGGCTGATGGATGCAATTCTCTTGCTTGCAGTTGTAGACACTCTCAATTCTCTGGTGTGGTGGTTGACCATTCTCACCACCCCCTCCGATGACCTAGGTAAGTCCAATGAACCAAAAAGTAGGTGTTGCACCTCAGCTGAGGCTCAGGACCCAGGTTGCATATAGATAGTCCAGAGAGTCAAGTCTCCTGAGCAAACACAAACCCAAGCACCAATCGCAGGTTCAGAAAAAGTGACAAAAGAGGCATATGTAGAGAGGTTATATCTGAGTCCAACTCCATCACAATCAGGAGCACAAATTTCAAAGTAGGGCCTACTGGCAAGGCATCAAACTCCAGAGCCATGTGTCATGACCATAGTGTCTGGGTATCTCTGTTGCCCTCTAGGGCACCACTACATGGGGTTGTATCTACTTTGGCTTTCTCTGAGTTCCTGCTGAGATGTGTGCAAGTGCCACCCCTCTAATGACCTCCCGACTCATTTTGAAGTCTCTTAGCCATATAAACTCATTTGTCTTTACCAACCCCCCCCCCCCCCCAGTGATTCAAGGTCTTTTTCTAGTTGCATCACCAGCTGGTGATGGTGGTAATCCCTTGGTGCCAGGGAGGCTCATCCCCAGGAGTCATGTCCCATGCGGGGGGAACGTAATGCATTTACATGCTGAGTTTGGCTTAGGGAGTGGCCATATTTGAGTAACATGGAGGCTCTCAGGAAGTAAGTCTTAGGCACCCTGCAGCTTATATTTTTTGATGTTACATTTTGTGTGATCTATGTATCTTTAAAGAAAAAGACAATAGAAAAATTTCATTTAAAAAAACAATTAAAAAAAAGGTGAAGTTAATTTTAATTATAAATTTTATCCAACCCAATATAAACAACACTTTTTTGGGGGTATGTGGCATTCACCACAATTCAGTGTTTAGAGGCTATGTGGCTGGTGATGACCATTTTGTACGGTACAGGAAGGCAGAGCAGAGAGATGAGCGGCAGTTCAGATATGAAAAGTGGTGAAATTTTAAAGCCACCTCCAGCTGTGCATCAGTTACTTAGCCACTTTGTGAACTCTCAAAAATATGTGATGACTACAATAATTCAACACTCACAGAAGTGTTGTGACAATGAAATAAGTTAATATGTAAAAGCACTAGGAAAATTCTTGAACAGTCAACATGTTAAAAAGTGTGCTTGTGTGTGTTTTTAAGGACAATTGTATTTAAAGCTTCAGAGTGCTTTGAAGTACCTGTGGGAAGAGAGGGCAGACATGGAACTTTTCTAGGCCCATAAATTATCTTATGCTATTGACATTGAGGAATTTTGATTTACTTTTTAAAAATATAGATTACCAGGGACTGATCATTTCTTTTTGTGTCTTCTCTTTTTCTCTCCCTTTCTTCTCTCTTTCTTCCTTCCATCTTTCCTTCTCTGGTTCTGTTGATTATTTACTACTGATTCTGTTGATTATTTATTTTACTACTACTGATTAAGAGGATTCTCTGGAGATAAAAAGGGAAAGTAGGAGAGAGTAAAAAAAAGTTTTTCTTTATTTTAGCAGAAGCATCCAAGCTTTAAGGTACTTGGTGGTTTAAAATTGTACCATGTATGTTCCTGCTTAGCAAAAAAATTGAGACTATAGATTGAAAATATGCATTCATGAGTGTGTGTAAAAATTACTTTGGGTCTGTCTATTGAATTTTGTCTTCAACAAAATTCCACCCAAATAATCTGTTGATCGAACAAAACCAAGTTCACCTTGACAGAGTCTTAATAGCATATGCTTTGTGGGGTGGTGGTGGGCAAAGTTGGAATGTTTATGTGGTTTGGGTGGTTCTGATTTAAGGGGGGGTTTTGAATGTGGGAGCTTAATTATGTTTGGGCAAGTTCATGACTAATCAGCAGAACCAGAGTTTTAAAGTGAGTCTTATTGCTAGGTATTGTCCTGAGAAGGAGTATTTACATTGTGTTCAGATAAATGGATTGTTGGCAAGTCCATGAAACAAATAATGAAGCTATTTCAATTTCTTCTTCCTGGGCAAGAATTTCCTGAAATAGTAAACTCTGTTATGCAAACAATCCAATAGTCAAGAAGTCATGCCTGTAAAAACACCCGAATCCTAGTTGAAGCTATACAGTAAGCGGTGTGAGTATAGATGCTTTTAGTTAGCAGGTCTTGGATGGAGTACAAGCTTGGAAGTTCTTTCTCATGTCTTTGAAATTCAAATATACTAATCATGGGGATGAATATTTCCAATGATTTTCGATGGTTAAAAGTTTGATCCTTAAAGAGCATTAATAGTTATATATCCTCAAAGTACCATTCTTAAATTCTTAGTTTAAAATGCCTGGTCAATAAATCCAACTATGGATTTCATTTAAACCTGAACAAGGCAATCAATCACAGAAGCAAATTCCCATCCTATGAGCCAGAATTAAAATGACTATGTTTCTATATGGCAATGGAAAACCCTATGAAAATGACGGCTGTTTCTTAAGATTATGGTACTTTACCATCTTTTTTATGTTTTAAAATATTTAATAGCTGGTAAAGGTCAGTGGAAAGTGTCCTTATTTTTAGTAAGGGCCAATCTGAAACTGTCAAGCATACACAAACCAGCTAATGACAAAAAACAATAATTACGTAGTTTTGCCCTATGAAGAAAAGAATAATGAGTTATTTACATTTTTTCTTATTTTGGATTTGTTGTTACAAGTACTAAGATTTCCAATCCTAATTCATCAAAGAAGTGATTAAAGTGTCACAATTTTACGATATGCCTTTACAAGAAAAATGCATCACAACTGTGTGGTCTAAATGTGAAAATTATGCTTCTTTGGACAACTTTTTTTTCTGAAGTGGTGATTAAACAAACTGACTGTCATTTGCCCAATGGTTATGTGACCCAAGAGATGTTGGGAGGATGGCCAGCATGTGTCAGAGGGTGGCCAAAAGCGTTATGACAGCCTAGAGCAAGGATAGGGCTGCTCTCTGTGTCAGACCCGCCCTGAATCCTGGAAATTGTTATTTCTGAGGCTTCAGGCAAATTCTTCATGCTGATCCTGATACGTCCGTTAGACTGTGGCCGTGACATCTATGACAGAGGATATGGCACTCAGGAGTAAAATGAGACACTCAGTGCACTGGATTTTCACAGGCTCATTTCTGAAAGCGCACGTTGGTGAGTGCCGCTCTCCTCTTGATTATAATAAAACAATAAGACATAATAGGGCAGTTTTCTTAAAAATAGTGGGAAGAGGCTCTGGGGTGTTTTTGATGAAACATGTCCAAGTTCGAAGCCTGGCTGTAACTGTTCTTAATTGTGTGGTCTTGAGCAAGTGTGACGGTTAGTTTCATATGTCAACTGGGTAGATTATGCTGTGAAGTTGTTTGGACAAGCACTGGCCTGCTTGTTGCTGTGAAGGTATTTCCTAGAAGGGATTTCATCTGTGATCAGTCCATTGCATCTACTCCTAGTTGGTTGCATCTACAACCAACAGAGGAGATTGCCACACACACCGCCCACTCACCGCCCCAGCAATGTGGAGATTTCTTCATTCAATCAGTTGGAGGTCTTAAAAACCAGAACATCAACTTTGACTCTTGCCAGAATTGTCAGTCAGCCAGCCAGCTTCCCCTGTAGAATTTGGACTGGAAACCCCAATGGAGTTTGGACTTGCCAGGCCCCACGTTTATGTGAGCCAATTCCTTGTAATAATCTCTTTTATATCTCCTGTTGCTTCTATTTCTCTGGGACACCCTAATACTATAGCAAGTTACTAAGTTTTCTGAGCACTAGTTTCCTCATCAGTTTAATCGGGCACATTGATATGTACTTCATAAAATGGTTTGACAATTTAGTGTGATGAATAAAGCATCATTTTTATTGAGGTGAACAAGGCATCATGGATTGTGTCTGACAGTGTAGACAGTTATTAGCCAACTAAATCTGCTTACTTCATAATTATCTACTCAACAATGAGAGGAAATAGCAGGGTACTTTGTCCAGGACACAACAAAATGTATGTAATGAATATTAAGCTAGGATGTAGAAAACACTCACTTTTACTAATAGCCATAAAATATTTATGCATCATAATGAGTTATTTAAACTCTTTCCAATGGGGCAAATCAAAGAAACAACCTTCTCATCCAGGGCATTGCTTCAGGGAGGAGCATTTTAAGTACTGTGTCCCCATTCCTGGAATAAATCATCTGCAATAGAAATTCAGTCCTGTCGTTCTGAGTTTAAATCTTTGGCATTCTGAAGTCTGAGTGTGGATGCCAGAGCCCCTTCACATGGTAGGACCCTGTCTCTCCCTTACCCGGCCCTTTTGCCTCTTACCTACTTGCTTCTCACCCATTTCTTAATGTCTTAAATATGTTAAACTGCTCGGGCCATGCTTTCTCTCTGTTGCCCCTTCGCAACGCTGCTCCCTGTATCTGCAAAGCTTTTTATCTCAGACATGCCCATATCATCCACCCTCCAGCTTTTTCCAGGAAATCAAAATTAATTAGGTAGCTGGGTTCCTAGAGGACCTTTGTGACCTCGGTCAGAACACCTGCCTTGAATGTCATTGCTGAACTTGCTCTGAGGTCGGGACGGGTTTTGCACAAACGTTCTCCAGTTAAAACACCTGCTGCTTGAATGGGCGAGTCCAATGCGTTTTCTTTCTCTTCCCTATTTCTAGTAGGGCAGGCACACCTCTTAGGTCAGGCTGGGACTCAGCACTGCAGACACGGATGTAAAATCCCAATCAGGACGGGAGGCATGCACTCTGGAAGGCCCAACCTGATAACCCAGTCCCAACATTCCCACCCTGGGAGCCACTTTCTCTGTCTGCATCGCATCACGCCTTGTGCTTGTAAGAATGAAAGAACGTTACACTGTGCCCTAACTGCTGTGTGTCAAACCCTGTTGGAGGACGCTCTCTCCAGGCACAGCTCTGGATTTTCCCCAGGGACCCAGATTCCACTTCAGTTCATTTGCTGCATTATATGGAGTCTGCCATATTGGGACTAAATGGCAACTCATCCCAGAGATGTCTAATTTGGGGTAGAAACTGGAAAAATTAAATTAGGCTGACCGTTTGGCATTAGACAGGAAAAGCACGTGAGTAAAAAAAGTGCCGTTAAGAATTAATTGCTTTTCTTTAATTTGAGTTCAACCGGCAATTTTGGAACCAAGAGTGTAGGGACTTTCTCTTACTCCTCGCCAGACGCAGATGCATTTCCTGCCGGTGCTTGGAATGGTTTTCTTTACATCACAGTCATCCGCCAGTGGGGACAATACCAGGTGGCCAAAAATCCAGTTGACTTAGGAGAGAAAAATAAGCCAGACAGACTGATGGACAGAATAGAAATGTATCAGAACCATATTTGGACTCAAGCGCTCTCTACCTAGAAGAACCTGCTCTGCAGCGCTTAGAAGAGGCCAGGACTTTTCATGGATGGTGGCAGTATTCTCCACAAAGTAGCCCGAGAACAAGCACAGCAAAACTCATTACCAATTTTTATTTCCTACCATACACCAAATGTACAGCACTGAGCACAATGTTGTTGCTTTGATGTAAGAAATATTAATTGTTTGAGGAAACAGTATACAAACAAACTACTTCAAATTAAAAAAAATGCATACATCATTGCTTTTTTTGTTGTTTACAAAAGACCCAATTTACAGTGTCGATTGTTAACAGAGTTGAAATGAAAAAAAAAATTCAGTGCACATCACAAAATGCATCAAGTACAAAGGAGGCAAATAATACAAACATATTTCACAAAACATCCTGCTCAAACAATCCAAACACAAATAAATTAACCCGAAGCCATAGTAAATTATAGTAATAAATACATAGGTTGGTACAAGATTTATTTTAAATAAAATAAAATATATAGCAAACTTGTTAAGATATTTAGCAAATTAAACTTTCATCTTTGTAATAAGTGAACTCATTTGTATGCATCTATCAAGTACTGTATAGCAAAATGTTTGCAAGTACATAACTTTAATAGAAAATTTTGTTTGGTGTCCCATTTATAATAGACAGCACGTATGGTAGCTCTTTTTTTTTTTTAATTGATTTTTAAATAAACACCGTTCCTACCTAAGAACAGACATCTCATCTTCACTAAACTAAGATTCAGGGGTTCAAATGAACCCCAAACCAAAGATAAAGCCCCACTTACTGCATAACAATACCACAGTTTCATGAGAGTGGAATTACCGTTGAGTATTACTTGTAATTTTTGCAGGTACACAGGTAATAACAGTGGAATATATCAAGCCTGTGAATGCCATCACATTCAATCTAAATATTCATGAGGTTAATAAAAAATAAACACTTTTGTTATAGCACAGGAAATTAAGCCCACACTAAGTTCATGTGTGCATTTACACAGAGGCACATCTGCACATGAAGTGTGTGTGCATACCCAAAAGGCAGTTTAGCTGGTTGTCTATACCTTTTCCTTAAAAAAAATAAATATAAAAAAACCTTTGAAACAATGCTTAACTACTTACAATCCCTGAAATAGACATTGCCTTTACTATAGCAACTATTAACCTCTCTGATCCATTTGAAAATTCAAGATTTGCGGGATCAAATTTTAAGTGCTTATGAACGTGTATGTGTTGTGTGTGTGTGGATGTATATACTTTGTAGTAGTTGGAATTCTAAGGAAAGATTTTTATCGAATTGTACTTTGTCTTGTTGACTAAAGAAGATGAAACCAATGTTGCCAGCGTTTGGAGTAACATGGAGTTCTGATTAGAGTAACATTTTTTTCATGTGTTACTGTATTTTCGGCAACTTTCCAGCCAACCCAGTAAGATAAATGCTATTTCAGGGGATATGGTATCTACAAATTTTTCCATTTGGATGTGTTTGTATTTGCTAAGTACAAATCTACATCAGTATTATCATTCATACATTGTACCAGCATATGGCAGGAAAGCCTGGCTGGTCACATAGTCTTATTTCTTGTTGTGGGATGAGTTGCCAACTATATGATATGACTTGAAAAACAAACAGACAGCTCTGCATCATGAAAAAAAAAGCTTATGTTTCTTTATAACATTTTCAAGTAAATAATTCATATTAACTGAAACCGTACAGCCAAGTCGAATACTTTGCTGATTGCTATATTTAATTATTGCTATCAAATTCTGAACAGGCTGTTTTCCAGCGTACTGTGCTTTTGTGAGTGCGAGCTTGCCACTAGGGGGCGCCATCTATCTCCTTCTTCAGCATTACTGCAAACTCACCATACATGCCGAAGCCAGAGAAACGGGGGAAAAGTGTGCAATAAAAATCAAACCAAACCATAGTGCAGTCCTTGGATAAGGATTTCCTTCACACATTATTTTTGTTTTTGTTTTCTCATTCAAACCCAGCCAAGCTATGTACTTTGAGAATAGCATTTCTATTTAAATTCTATTGGAAAATAAATTAATAAACACATTTGTAAAAATATGGCGGACTTCAAAAGGCAGTTAAAAGATAAAAAACTCTTTGATTAGAAATAAATAAAATATAAAAATGTCACATTTATTTTACATATCTTACAAAAACAAAACAAAACAAAAAAACAAAACAAAACCCAAAAACCCAAAAGAGTGCAATGAAGAAATAAAAGAAACTATATGAAAATAAATAAGATCTAATAGTTGCCTGCATTGCTTTTAATTCAAATAGTCTAGCATAGTTTTTCTTTCCTTTTTATGTCAGCTGGGGAAAAATAGTGCAATGTTGCCATTGTAAATGCGGCGGGGCGCCCCGCCTGCCTCAGCAGGACACGAACCCTGAACCGATGGTCTGGGGTTCCCTGCGGCTGGTCGTTTCTGTGGCCCAGCAGCGCCGGGATCTTACACATGGATTCCCTTCACTGCCTGTTTGATACTTTCCAGCAGAGCTTTGCATTCCGGGGAATAGTCTCGTTCCAGATTGCTGTACATCTCTGTGAGTGTATTTACATAGGCTTCAAAATTCTGCTCGCTGATGGGCCCCTGAATGAAGACAAAACACATTGGACCCGTCACAGTGGCTCAGGCTGAGGCGAAAGGAAGAATATTGGGGACTCAGGAGGCTGGGAGAGAAGGCAAGGATCTGAGTGGCCGCTGGGGTTTGGGGATAATGAAGAGAGATCTAGAGTTCAGCGGCTCACTCTTCACTCAATTATTGGGGCTAATGGAATTTGTATTTTGTGATGTTGGAGCCACATAAAGTAGACATGTCTGGCTGTTAAGCTGGGCCCCATAAACCTGCAGTAGTTCTCTTGGGAGACAGCCTTCATGTGCATTACACATGCTCAGAACAAATGGACCTACTGTGTGCAGGTGAATGTGGGGGAAGCTGGTGAACTGGACTGGGAGTAAGGACTGTTAAGATTTCACTAAGTTGTTCACTAACCAAATGTCTGGTGGAAAAACGTCCTCCTCAGTCTACCGTTAGGTGCGCCTTGGTCCATTTTACTCTTGAAGCTTCATTGTAATATATTTTTTAATTTCTATATCTTTCTCTCCAGGTAGAATATCAGATTTAGAAATCAGGGTCTATCCATTTCTCATTCTCTTTTTTTGTTGTTTTTGTGTGCTCCTTTGTCTAATGTGCTTCAAAGACAGTACGTCTCAGGATGTGGAAATGGAATGCACGAAGGCAAGGAAGTGAAGGGGGCAACCATTTTTGGGGTGGGGGGTCCATCTTTTTTTAAACAAAACAAAACAAAACACGCCCTTGCCTTACTTCACCAGTGCTTGGAAGAAGGACTTTAAGCAGAATTACACACTGAAGATACATAGAACACCATTGATACTGTTGCTGTTTGGATGGGAAGCTTCCTAAATTTGAAGACTGTTCTCTTGTGCTCAGCAAAGTCCTATCTGCACAGCACCATGATTTTCTCCTCCCTCTTAGTTTCTGCCATCACTGTGACGTGTTTCTTGGGGAATCACGAAACCGCCTAGGACCCAGATAACTAGGAGGACAGGGGTCCTGCTGTGAGGACAGGTGCACCTGACATGTGCCAGCTTTGGAATCCTGATCAAATTATGTAAATTCTCTGTGCCTCAATTTCCTTAACTATAGAATAGGAATAAAAATGCTCCTCCCCCATGTTCTTGTGAACATTTAATGTAACAAATCTGACACATCACCACATAAAATGCCTTGTAAAGTAACTATAGAAGGTACAGGTTACCTTGCATGCTATTATTTTTATGGCACTGGTAAAGGAGAAAATATTAAGCAATAGAAATTTGAATTCAAAGGCAGACAAATGTTAATAAATAATATGATCAATAATATCCAATAATTGTTTCAATGCTGTCCATAAAACAATCATCTATTTTCCTTTATTTTCTTTACAGACATATATACATATATATATATCTATCTCCTCTCTATATATATCTATCCTCATTTTGTCAAGAAACACATTTGAAATTGGCTAAGATGAAGGCTTCTTATGCCGGGAAGTTGGGTAAACTGAGGGAATTTTTAAAAAGAAACCCAAGTGTATTTCTTCAATAAATTGCTTCTTTAAACCATTTTGTATATAAAATTGGAAATTTTAGAAAACTTGCTCCAAGAATGCAGGTACTGAGGAAATTAAAAACATTTAGTAATGTTGCCCCACTTTGAAAGGTTTATTAGTATTTATGAAATATAAAGGAAATGAATTTTCTATGAATTCTAAAGAGGTGCCTTAAGTGAAACACGTGTTTAGGTTTTGGAAATAAGGATGGCTTTCTCACTGTGGTGCTATGTGAGGAGAACTGAAGCAACATTCTTCTTACTTCAGTATGAACGAAGGAAACGGCAAACCTGTTGGGAATTAAACATTTTTTCCCCCAGTTTTTAATTAGAATGAATGATACAAATGGCAGAGTCTCAGGGAGTGCAAGCTACGGAATGTTCTATTTGGAAACCTCTTTTCAGTGGAGGACTTTTGGCCATTAACTTTCAAAGCAAGCCTCAAATAAACCCTCTTCTTTAAATGACTCCCATGGTACACAAACTCCTTGGCCTTACTGGTATGTATATATATATCATGATCGTGGCAAGGAAGTTGACTGCAAGTTAGAAGACGAGGGAATGTGGTAACTCTGCTGCTGCCAACAGGTTCCTTCAAAGCTCAGCACTTCTAATTGGCGGCCCTCTTGGGAATCTCAAAATGACATGGCTCTGAGGGGAGGGAGAGGGAAGAATAGGTGCGACACGCGGCGTTTTGGGGACTCTGGAATGGTTCTGCATGACATTGCAATGACAGATACAGGCCATTATACATTTGTCAGAACCTATAAAATTGTGCAGCGCAAAGCATAAACCATAGTGGGAACTCTAGGCCGTGTTAGTGGGGATGCCTCCATACGTGTTCCTCAGTTGTAACAGATGTGCCGCACTAAGGAAGGATGTGGTGAGTGGGGGATAGCGCGAGGGGGGGGGGTAGATGGGAAGCCCCTGTATTTTTGATGTAACTTTTGTGTAATCAAAAATTTCTTTTTAAAAAAAGAAAAAAGAAAAGAAATGACATTGCAAATGCTCAGAACAGAGCTGCGGAGAGCTTAGCCCCCGACCTACCATCTGTGGGAGCTGGATGTCCGCAAGACTTGAAATGAGGGCCTGGCTCAGACCTGCCAGCTCCTTCAACAGGCTTTCGTTGTTCTGCTCTATAAGTTTGTTCTCCTCTTCTATCGTCTTTAAATTGCTCTCCATTGACGTGATCTAAAATGGAAACAACTCCGGAACATGAGGAACAGAGTTGAAAGGGCGTACACAAGGTTTCTTCCTGACGGAGAATTCTCCGGCCCCACCCAAATGCCAAGGGAAACGTAATCGGCAGCTAGTTCTCGTCATCAGCCCGTGACCATCACCCCACCCTGTTGCTGGGAGGTTTAGAATCACACCCCCCAGCTTCACGTCTTCAGCCCCACTTCTCCTGAGAATTCTGGACTCAACACCTGCACATGACTGAACGCCAGATATTTCAATTGCAGTGTTTTCGAAAGTAAACCTTTGGCTTCTAGCAATGGATGAAAGTGGCCACTGGAGTTGTGGAAGACAGGGAGAGGGAAAAAGAGGTGTAATATAGGGGCATTTTTGGGATTTGGAATTGCCCTAAATGACATTGCAAAGACAGATATAGGACATTATATACATTCTGCCATAACCTACAGAAGGGAGTGGGAAAGAGTGTAAACTACAACGTAGACTATAATCCATGCTCAGTGGCAATGCTCCAAAATGTGCTCATCAATCACAGTGAATGTATCCCACCGATGAAAGAAGTTGTTAATGTGGGAAAAGTAGGGGGTGTAGGAGTGGGGTATACGGGAGTCCCCTATATTTTTTTATGTAATCTATGTATCTTTTCAAAATAAATAAAAAATGCATATTAAAAAAAAGTAAATCCACAGAATGGAGGAATAGAGTATGGATTAGAGTGCACTTACTGATATTCTATTCATGAACTATTGTGATTAGTAATCAAAGAAAATGTGGCCTTGCTGTGGAGAAAGTGGCCATGGTGGCTGCTGGGGGTAGGGAGTGGGAGGAAGAGATGAGATGTGGGGGCTTTTTCGGGACTTGGAGTTGTCCTGAGTGGTGCTGTAGGGACAGTTACTGGACATTGTATGTCCTCCCATGGCCCCTGGGTGGAACGTGGTAGAGTGTGGTCTATGGTGTGGAACATTGACCATGAGGTGCAGCGGTGCTCAGAGATGTATTCACCAAATGCAATGAATGTCTCATGATGATGGAGGAGATTGTTGTTATGGGGGGAGGGGTGGAGTAGGGGGGTGGGGTGTATGTGGGGACTTCATATTTTTTTAATGTAATATTAAAAAAATAAAGACCAAAAAAACCCCAAATAAATAAAAAGTAAACCTTTGCTATTCCTCCCCCAACCTTCTCCATACTCAGCCCTCTCTGAACCAATTGATAGTGGCTCAAGCCCTCGCACTCTTACATGCCCATGCTCTCTCTCTTCCACCTCCAACCCACTGGGATCCGTCTTTGAAAGACTGGCAGCTTGCAGGATGAGAGCACGGTGCCCAAACCCCTGCATGGGACCCCCTGGTCCCAGCCACCACCCCGGAAGTCTGCATTTACCTTTTCACCTGGCCCTACTTCTCCCTTGGCCCCAGCTCTTCTCAGCATGCACTCCACACAACCACAAAACCTGAAGTCAAGTCACGAGCCCCTGGCCCCCACCCCACAATGGACAGCAAATGAGGCAAAGTGTGAAAAGTTGGAAAATCTGGGTAGGGACCGTTTTGAAGTTTCCTGTATTGATTTTGTATTATTTTTTTGCAACTCTCCGGTGGGTCTGAAATTATTTCAAACCAAAAAGTTAAAAACCAAACCAAAACAACAACAACAAACGTAAAAAACCCCCACAACCACCCCACAATGGTTCTGCATTTCACTCAGAATAAAAACCACAGAGCTTAAAGGGCCTCCACAGCGCGGTGTGAAGGGCAGCTTGCCCGCCAGGCCCATCTCCGCCTCCGGGGCTGCAGCCACACCTGTTCTGCTCCTCCTGGAGTGCTCAGGCCTTCTCAGGACTTGGGCTTTTTGACTTGCTTTCAGTCTGGAAAAGCCTGTTCCCCACACCTGCCTGGCTAGCTCCCTCAACCCCTCAAGTCTCCTCTGGTCTCCTTCCCCAGGCCCCGCCTGCCTGTCCTACTCAATCCTGAAATCTGATTTCCTCCCCTCTCTCTCCACGTCCTCTTACCCACTTTTATCTACTTCTTTTTTTCCATAGCACATATCACCTCCTAACAGCTACAGACTCCGCTCCTGCAGGGTCTTTTTGGTTGTTGTCTGTCTCCCACCCCCTTTTCCAGACTCTAAGCTCCAGGAGGCCAGAGGCCTTTGCGTTCCTCCTGCTTGTCAGGAGGAAGTCCCATGATTTCTCAAGCCAGGCATGAAGCTGCTAACCGGGGACCTGATTTTCATTCATCGATGCCTGGGTAAGGAGATCAAAACAGAATTTCAGGTGGATTAAAATCCATTTAACAACATCCTGTGTGGACAGGACATCTGAGAGTCACGGCATAAATATACCCCCCTTCAGATGATAAACTTTAATGTAAACTGTAATCCATGGTTCGTAGCAACGCTTCAATGTGTGTTCATCAATCGTCACACACTTACTGCACTAATGAGGGATGTGGTTAATGAGGAAGGTGTGGGAGGGGGAGGGAGTGGGACACCTGGGAATCCCTTATATTTTTTTATGTAACATTTATGCAATCTAAAGCTCCTTTAAAAGTAAAAAATAATTAAAAGTATAAGTAAAATTTACTGTCTTTAAAAAAAATCCCTCCCTTTCAGGAGAGGGGAGAATCAAGAAAAAGCCTCGATTCTGTGCTTTATCCCATGGTTCTTTTCCTTCTGATTTGGTTCAATAAAGTCAATTATTAGAGTTTAAAAATCCTGGACTGAACTTTTCATTTCCATTTGGATATATTTGATCAGGGGGTGTATTTAAGAGGACAATGTAGAATTGAGAAGTTGATTAGATTTTTTTTGAATAAAGAATTCAGTTCAAGAGACCCTACATTAAGATCTGTTTCCAACAAATACTGGCATATTCAGCAGCGTTCTAGACAAATTAAAGAAAATTAAAAGTTGTTATGTTTTATTTGGATTTTAAGTAAAACTAAGAACTCTCTTATCTCCTCATCACATTCTTTTCTTTTTTAAGACTTATTTATTATTTCCCCCTCCCCCTCCCCCACTCCCATCCTGCTGTTTTTGCTGTCTGTGTCCATTCCCTGTGTGATCTTCTGTATCTGTTTCTCTTTTTTGTCTCTGAATCCTAGAGGAGAAAGATGAGAAGACGTTCTTTTCTAAAGCACCATTACTCTCCAGAATTCTTTAATTCTGAGCCCATCTGCTTAATTTGCTTATAAAGACTTTAACACATCCAAGACAAAAACATGAGTAACTTTGCCTGCCAAATCACTGGTAACCAGGATAATCCACCTATTTAAAAATAATTGTGTAATCAAGAAATTCCCAGTGTATTCACTATAGGATATCAGTTTATTTTAAACCATTAGGTTGAAAGTTCAAGTTTTTGTTTCCATTAAAGACTATGATTACCATAAAAAATGAATTATTTTTTTTTGTTTGTTTTTTTACCTGGGTCTGAAGTTTCATCATATCTGCTTCAATTTTAAGGTTGGATTCATTCAGTTCTTTGATTTCTTCATCCAAATGCCTAATTTCTTCATCACTCTCTATACCTATAAAGAATCAGGCTATCTTAGTTCATACTGAAAATATGTGCATCTGAATGAGAGTTTGGCAAATATGAATCATTTCACATTGAATTTGTGATTTGTTAGGTGAAAATTAGACTTCATTTAAACTGTTAAATTTTTACCAAAACCACACATATCCAGGATTCTGAAAAAAATAATGGGCACAGACAGTTGCAGGACTTAGTTCCTTTGTAAGAAAGAAAGGAGGGAGTGAGAGGGGCTCCAATGATGTAGCTCCATTATGTCTCAGACATGCTCCCGGACACGCCAGCTTCTCCTCTGAACCCTTCTGCCATGCTGTGGAGCAAGTCCCACTCTGCCTTGTCACATATAAAGTCCTGAACCTTAGAGAGGGTTTGCGAGGTCAAGATACAGCAGATACTTTGAGTGCTATCAAGCACTTGGCATTTTTCTGATTGAAGCACTGACAGAAGATAAATAACCTGCCCAAGTTCAAGGTAAGTGTCAGAGCTGAGATTCAACTCCAGTGTCTGTTCATTCTCTTATATAAGGCCCGGGAAGACATGTGTGACGCCAAGGCACGAGATATTCTGTATAACCGAGCTGGACCACATGAACCACAACCGGTGGAAAAGCTGGGGGTGTGGGCACGGGGGTTAGAGTCCAGGGACACACAGTAGGGGTCTCTGCTTGTCCTTGGATAAGGAGCAAATGCCTTATGGAGGAAAGAACACAGGCTTTGGAGTTTGAATGTCGGCCTTGCCTCTTGTTCTTGAACTTGGGTGACTTGACTTTGTGCTTCAGTTTCTTCTGTGAAACAGGCATAGTATCTATGCTGTCAGAAGTTAATGCAGTAAATTGTAAAGTGCTCTCAATAAATAAGACCTAATTTCCCATCATTATTTTTAAAACATGAGTATAAATACATTCAAAGACTACAAAAAATTGGAAAAGGTAGCTAATACGAACGATGCCAGAAACTGGATTTAAGGTAATCACAAGAGTCCAGAATGATGAGTCTAAACCAGTGATGACAATGAACTGGGGTAATTATAAACTTTGGCATTCATTTTTAATAAGATCAATTTCAAGAGAGCAGGAAAAAAAGATCTAGGCATTTATACTTTCCTGGGATAATTATTTTGGAAAATAGTTTATCATTACTTCTCCATTCTCTATGACCCAAGACACATGTGCAAAAATATGCAGAGCAGAAATATGAAGCACCCTGACAGAAACAAGCAGGGCACTGAGTGGACTCTCTCTGGAGAACCCTCATTTAATCTGAGACTTCCAAGATGAGAAAGAAGCAGGCATGTGAAAGACTCAGAAACAAAGTGAGCATTCCAGGTGGAGTAAACAGAAAGCGCAAAGGCCGACAGGGAGAAGGGATGGGAAGGGCTGCTGTGTGAATGGCCAAAAGGCCATTGATGCTGCCAAACGAGTGAGCAAAGGCAAGCAAGGAGCTTGGTTCATTCCACGTTGTTCATTCTACACGTGGAATGAACCACTGGGAGCCAATGAATGACTTTAAGTAGGGAATTGAGGTGATCTGGCTGACTTTGCAAAAACATCCTCAGATGTTTGGGTAGAGAATGAAGGATGACCCTTGAACCATGATCATGGACATGGAAGGAAAGAGAAATAGATAGACTTGAGATAGGATTTGCAGTTAGAATCTGCAAGACTTGTGATGTGTTGGAGGAGGGGATGAGAGAAAGGGAGGAATCAAGGATGGTTACCCAACAACTGGGAGATAGTGGTGCCATTTTCACTTACGGGAAAGCCCGAGGGAGCAGCAGCTTGAAAAGAAAATTTAAGATTTCACTTTTGGCAGTTTTGGACAGATGTTCATGAGCACCCTCTAAGCCAAGAGCTCAGGTACTTGGTACAGAGATTTGGTTAGGATGATGCTCCCTGATGCTCAATATCAGTGAAGGGATCTATCTCTCTTAATCAGGAAGGAGGCTTTGAAGAGCTATTTGGAAGATGCAACATAGCCAAAGATGCTAAGAGTCAATGGGGAAGAAATGATGATAAGATTGGATCTCAAGAAAGAAATACCTATCATAGGATCTATCTAATATTTTAAATATTAGATAATTTACTCTCCATTAACTTTTGTTTCATAATTTTCATGAGATTAGTAAATGAGTGAACTAATCATGTTTATTATGATTACTGGGATTTAGAGAGACGTTTTGGCTGTGGGGACACACTCAGTCAAGCTCTTTGTCATTTTTTTCCAGGGACACATTATCATATCTATTTCCACTGAAGCACACTCAGTGGCCAACCTGCACCCCATGTTCCAGAGCCTTCTCTCGTCCTTCGGAGAGCATGTTACCACCTGAGGATCTGAGAGAATGGTGCAGATTTGGAATTTCACTCTGCAATTCCAAACATTAACACATTCCATCTTCTTAAGAATCCTGGGAGGTAGATACTCTTATAATGCTTCTTTATGGATGGGAAAACTGAGGAGGCACAAAGGCATTACTTAGTAAATGGTAGAGATGGGATTCAAATTCAACTTCTCCAGTTTCAGAAAATGTTCTCTTAACCACTGAAATGTTATTTTTACTCATCTATTTAATCTGCTATGAGCATATAAATAAAAAGTGTGGGAGGAGAGGATGTGGCTCAAGAGGTTGAACACCTACCTCCCACACGGGAGGTCCCGGGTTCAGTTCCCAGTGCCTCCTAAACAAACAAACAACGAGCAGACAATAAGCAAAAACAGCAAGCAGACAACGAGCAAACAATGAGCAAAACAACAAGGAAACAAGTGAGGAGGCCAACCCAGGGGAGATGACGTGGGTCAGTCTCCCACATACAGTTCAATCTCCAGTCCTGGTACCACACAAAAAAAGTATTCACTTATCTTCCTTTACAGGCATACTTACAGTAGACTGTGAGATAAACTAGGCATTGCTGCTTATCAAAAAGACCTTTTCACCTTTCCACTAAATATTTTACTGAACTATTCAATGACTCTGTTTCCTTCTGGAGCCCATCTGTTTAAGATCAAAAGAACATATTTTCTTTTCATTCAATAGTTCTAACTTTAACTCTCTACTAATCTGTGTCTAATTTGCAAAATTTAAGATTATATAATATATAATATTTATATCCCATATAATTATGCACGTGATGTATATATCTGCATATAGCAGGTTGTAGCAGTTTAATATAGTTATGAATTTGAAAAACAGATATTGGATTATGTTTATAATCTGGTCTATTCCTGGGAATGATTGAGTTATGATTAGGGCTTTGACTGGGCTATGCCATTAGGGCTTTTAGTCTTCACCCCTTGTTGGGTGGGGACTCAGAGATAAAAGGCATGGCAAAGAACAGAGTTGGCGGTTTTCTGATGTTGGAGTTTTGATGTTGGAGTTTGATGCTGAAGACTTAAGCTGGAGCCCCAGGAAATAAGCTCACAAAGAAAAGAGAAGCCAGCCCTCAGAAGAAAGGAATCTTGAGCCAAGAGAAAAGCAAGCCCCAGGCATGTAGGGACCCAGGAATCCTGAACTCTCGCAGAGGTCGGCCGCCATCTTGCTCTAAAGAGACTTTGGTGAGGGAAGTAACTTATGCCTTATGGCCTGGTATCTGTAAGCTCCTACCCCAAATAAGTACCCTTTATAAAAACCAACCAATTTCTGGTATTTTGCATCAGCACCCCTTTGGATGACTAATACACTGGTGTACTAGCATAGTAGAAGACTTTAGGTAGTTATTTTTACTATTATCCCTCAAAAAATTTATATTTCTTGACTGAACCATTATTTTTATAGTGAGGTTACAGACTAACATGTTACTTCTATGTTTTGCTAGAAGAAATTGAATTAATGTACCATTGACTGGCTTAGCTATGAAAGGGATAAAGAAACTTAATATCCAGAATGGAGTGATGTATCACTATATTTCAAACACACTCTTTTGCCATACCGGAAGGACTAGGTAGATCTACTAAATGTATTTATATATACATAGGTCAGCCATCATAATTTTTACTTGCTTCCACAAAGAATCAAAAGCCAAGCATTTTTTTTTTCACAAGCAGATGAACCAGTTTTTATTATCAAGAGCTAGTAGAGGGAAGCAGATATGGCTCAAGTGATTGGGATCCCATCTACCGTATGAGATGCCCCAGGTTCAGTTCCTGGGCATCCTGGTGAAGGCGAGCTGGCCTGCATGGCGAGCTGGCCCGAGTGGAAACTGGCCCATGCAGAGAGCTGGTGCAACAAGATAATGCAACAGAAAAGAGACACAGAGGAAAAGGCAATGAGAGACCCAACAAACCAGGGAACTGAGGTGGCTCAAGTGATTGGGTACCTCTCTCCCATGTTGGAAAGCCCCAGGTTTGGTTCCCGGTGCCTCCTAAAGAGAAGATGAGAAGACAGACACAGAAGAACGTGCATTGAATGGACATAGAAAGCAGACAGCAAGCGCAAGCAGCAAGGGGGGTGGGATAAATAAAATAAATCTTAAATAAAAAGAACAACTAGTAGTGATCTTAGGAAAATCAGAGTAGCAACTTAATTATTGCAAGAAAGAAGACCGAAAGATCAATGGCCTTTGACGTTTGAACTGAGTTTTAGGCAATAGTCTCCTAGCATGCTATCTAATTCAATTACTTGAATATGTGATCTGTTCCTAATTGAACTCAGAATACTACACTAAGAAGTTTAAAGTCATATGTACTTGGTATTTTATTATAATTTGATTTTACACAATCATTGCAGTTATTCTTTAAGGTAGAAACCATGAAGATGGACATTGTTAGAAGAGACACCAAAGTACTTTATGAGGAGTTTCCTTGACCTTCAATGAACCACCCAACTGGAACTCAGGGAGGTTTTTCTTCAAGCACAAATCAGTTTTACGTTCTTAATGTTCCCTTCCAAAAAGAGTTTTGCCCTGAATTTTTAAACTCGTCATGTGCCTCTCATGGTGATTCGATTCAGCTTTTGCTTCTAAAAATCTTAGAGTCAAATTTGAGATCCTTATTTATGCAGTGTGAAATACCTTGTTTCACACACTTTTATTTTTTCATTAGCCTAAGGCTTGCTCCCTCTTGTTTTTTTATCTTTGACTTTCTTTTGCCCATTTTGACTAGCTTTAGCTCTCAATTTATTTTATGTAGCTTTGCACTCCCCACCTACAAGCACCACTTGAAATAAAGCAATGTATAAATAAATAAGTAGCTACCAAGTTGTTCCAATTTCACTGACAGCGTACTAAGAGTTATTTGAGGGAAGCAGAAGTGGCTCAAGCATTTGGATGCCTGCCTACCAATTGGGAGGTCCAGGTTTGGTTCCTGGTGCCTCCTAGAAAAGACGAGCAAGACTGCAAGCTGATCTGACGGGCTAACGTG
The DNA here is from genome assembly GCF_030445035.2 of Dasypus novemcinctus. Lineage (NCBI taxonomy): Eukaryota > Metazoa > Chordata > Mammalia > Cingulata > Dasypodidae > Dasypus > Dasypus novemcinctus. The sequence goes on from NC_080686.1 coordinate 14,848,588, forward strand.
GCGACCTGATGCAACAAGATGACATAACAAGGAGACACAAAGAGGAAACACAATGAGAGACACAGCAAGGTGGAAAGTGGAGGTGTTTCAAGCGATTGGAGCGCCTCTCTCCCACATGGGAGTTCTTGGGTTCGGTTTCTGGTGCCTCCTAAAGATAAGACAAGCAGACACAGAGAGCATACAAGGAATGAACACAGAGAGCAGACAGCGAGCACAAACAACAAGGGAGTAAATAAAACCTAAAAAAAGTTATTTGAGGAATGGAGAGTATTTCTAAGAAACAGTCAAAGCATCTGGAGTAAGAGAGTGTGCCCCAAACATCCAGGACTTTATTTCTATTCTCCAGGATTACTAACCTAACTATTTCATTCAAAGTGAGAAAACCCCCCAGAATATTAAATAATTCCCAGTGAGGATAAACCTTAGTCAACAAGAGTAGTGAACACATGTGGCAGAGAACCAGGTTCCCAACAGATCATTTTAAATAAAATACCTCCCAGTAGGAGGCTCCATAGTGCTTTCCCCTCTTGGATACTGCACACCTTCTATAAAAAATAAAAAAGTCACGCACAAATTAAAAAGAGTAAGCAATGCTTTCAGAGAAATAAAGTAACAATAGTTCAAAGAAAAGACACCAGTGTAGTTCTATTTATGTGCCATCAAGTAAAACATCCAAAGCAAAATAATGCTTTGCCAGGGTTTCTCAGATGCATTAGGATGATCTCTGATAGAAAACAACACGTGCCTTAGATAATGCTGGTTAGCAATCTGAAGAGAAGCACTCAAGAATCAAAGGAAAATTGGAGGATCCAGAAACAGAGCTCAGAAACTGGGTGTCTTAATGTTGATAAGCGATTGACGTAGGGAATTGTTTCAAGAAGTCGACGTATAAATATAAACACAGATGCTAAATATAAGTCATTCAGAGTCATCATACAGTATCATTTTGGACTGGAAGAGAAAATTTAAGTATTCAAATATAGATGGCAGAGACTGTTTCTTGAAATTTGATAAGGAACTTAAATCAGAAAACAAACAAGTTTGGACAATAGAACTTAATCCATTGTATGTCAGAGCCAGTCTTTCTCTTTTGGAAATCCCTATTAAAAAGTAAGAATTAAAAAAAAAAGAACGAGAGTTTTTTTTTAAAGATAAAGTTATATTTTAGTTCAAATTTGAGGAAATCTTTCTTCTCATATATTAAAATTACATTCCCGTATAAAGTATAACATGGCATGAGGAACCCTTTGGGGAACTACAGCCTAGACCTCTGGGAAGACAGCTATTTCCAACCCTATGTTCTTACCTCCAGTTGCTTTGAGCTTGATGGTCATTAGTTCTTCAGAGACCTTCCCTTTTTTGATGGCTTGTGCATTTAGAGGGCATCCAGATAAGCTGTAAAAATAGAAATTATACTGATGTGTGAAATGCATATTTATTTCTTATAAAAATGAACAATTTTATTCATTTCCCACTATTTAAGGTTTTCCCTGCCTACTAAATTATAACCTGCAGTCTCTGTGAAAAGTAACAAGTAAATGTTTATTAAAACAAAAACCAAAGACCCTCTAATAATGTAAAAGTTTTTTTTTCTTAAATCAAAAAACAAATAGCTACTGGTGACATGCAATCATGATTTAATTTATTTCATTAAAATGCTACTGGTGTGCGTTCATATAACTGCCCTTAATTTGTAGTAGTAATTTTCTTTTCTGTAAATATGAAATGACACATGAATATTATGAATAGGAATTGTTCGGCATTAGTCAAAATTCCATAGGTAATTAAAGCAGTATCTAGTTCTTCCTGACTTCATAGTCTGAGTTAGACAGAACAATTCAAATGCATACAAGTCAAAAAATAATACTCTTTTGTTCCATGTCAAAGTCACCATTTGGGCATGGAAGAGTTTCTAATTTATTCTTTGACTTTTCAAACATTAGTTTTTATTTTTTAAAATTTCCATCCTGCAAAGAGAAAAGAAGGAACTGAACAAATATATTCAGATGTGACCCCATGTGGTGGAGTCTGTAACCTTTTTCATTTAATAGCTGCAGTCCTCAGCAGTCCTTGTTTCCTTTAACCCCCTCAGCTTTATTTAAATTGCATCGGTGTGCTAAGGACAACATTAAACATAACTTGTTTTCCACTGTATATGATCAGTGATTTTGTTGCTTTAAGCAGCTGTTAATTATTTGCAACTTGGTTCCATTTTTGGAGATACAATTTACAAACCAAAAGTGATCACAAGCAGTTGTTTAAAACATTTTTCTCACAGAAATTTGGTTACAAATTCATTTCTGAAATAATCACTTTCATCCTGAAGACTGGAACACTTAGTAAAGAGAAAGCAAATATTTCTGAAGCAAAGCCCTCCATAACTGTTTGCTGAATGAAGTTTTTTAAGACTACTAGATTATTCCATAGTAACATTATAAGTTATGGAACATTATTCCATAGTAACATTATAAAAGATGGATATGTAGTTTCATATAGTGAGACATCATTATGCAGTTTGCCGAACTTTGATAAGCTGTAAAATATTTTACAGAGGAAAAGAAAATAAAAAGTACAAACTGAACTTTGAAACTTATTCTATTTTTTTTAAGCTTCTCACTGTAAATTGTGGTCTATCTTTTTTTTTTTCTGAAAATTTGGTACAAGTTTCCCTTATTTATGCCATAAATTGTGTCCTCAGAAAGTGGACCTGAACTGGATTAGTATTTAGTAGGTAAACTGGATATTTAAGAGTAACTCTTAGTGAGCCCCATTGGAATATAATAGTTATTATCACCCCATTAGAAACTCTCTAAACTCCCTCCCCTAATGATTTCTTTGTTCACACAACAGGGCAGTAAATTTCCTGTTGACGTATAATGGTGTGGAAGGCTAAAGAAGCATCCACACACGGGGCCACGTAACCCGGTGAAGCCCGTGGGGAAAGATCGACTGTGGTTAACAGCATAAATATGAGAACATTCTCTCATGAACTATTACAAATGTATAATACGAATACATGGTGTTAACAATAGAGTGGCTTCTGGGACAAATACACCAAATGTAAGCTACGGACTACAGTAGGCAGTAGTGTTTTGATCACGTGCTGCCATCACAAATGTTCCACAACACTGCAAGGTGCGGGTGGTGGGGTGATGGGTGAGAATCCAGTATGTCATGCATGATTGTTTTGTGAACTCAAAATTTCTCTAATAATTTTTTTTAATTAAAGGGAAAAAAAGCCTCCATAATTATGTGACCTAGAAACATAGACTGTAGTTGTTATTAAAGTGGTGCTTTGGTTTCAAAACTGCCACTTGATATATTACATCTTCCTATGTAGTTATATCTTCCAGGATGTAAGCCAAATTCTAAATGAAAAACAATTTTTTTTTCACGAATATTCTAAAAGTTCTTCCTTTTGAGGCTGGGGAGCAACTCCACGAGGCCCTGCTTGTCCTCGTCAGGGAGAGGGGGCGGCGGGCGGCTGTGGGCTCACCTCCCTGGCCTCGGGCTCCACTGAGCTGTGCGCCCCAGCATAAACATGTGCTCAGTCTGGACTGCATTTCCGCAATCCCCCTATAAATAGGTCCTTTTGGAGACGTTATTTTAAGTTGAGGTGTGGCCGACTGAGTGGGAATGAGTCTTAATCCTATAACTGGAGGCCTTATAGAGAGAAAGCCACAGAGAGCAGGCAGAAGCAGGATGTCAGCGGAAACTGGAAGAGAAAGGTGCTGCTCTGGCCATTGCCCGGAAAGCCGAGGGAATTTGGGATTGCCGGCTGGCCGGAGCGCTAACGACCCGCGAGGACGCCAGCCTTCCAACTCCAAAACTGTGGGCCAAAGAATCCCCATTGCTTAATCCAGCCCATTGGGTGGTGTTTGTCACAGCAACCTGGATTCAAAGACAGGCTTTGTTTTGCAAAGGCAGAACAAGTGTGCCTTTTAGGAGACAAGGCATAGCCATAGCGAGGCAGTGTTAAAAGGATCTTCATCTGCCTTCATGAAGTAAAAGGGCAGGTGACAGTGTAGCGGGCACCATTGTTTGTGACATATTAATAAACCTCAGTAAAATTACAAAGATATGGCGTAGCACTAAATTGACACTATTAGTCACAGAACTTCTGGGGTCTTAAAGCTACACACATCCACGTGATGTTGTATGTGTGTGCTTTCATATATCTGTCTTCTCAGATGGCAATTTTTCTAAGAAATGAAGTTTTAATATAAAGATTTAATGCTATATATTTGAATAAATATATTTGAATGGGGCTAAAAGGGGAACTTTTAGATTGTATGTTACTAGAATAAATTTTTTAAAATTCCGTAACACAAGCAGTGAACGCTTAGCTAAATCATGGACTACGGTTAAAATTACAATTATAAAAATGTGCTTTCCTCAATTGTAACAAATGCGCCACACCAATGCAAGTTGTTAATAATAAGGTAGTGTATGAGTGTATTTTACACATGATTTTTCTGTAAACCTGCAACTTCTCTAATTAAGAAATTAGTTAACTATGAAAAAAGATTTAGACGAGTGGGTGTTGCTCAGTGGCTGAGCGCCTGCTTCCCATATACGAGGTCCTGGGTTCAATCCCCAGCACCCCCTAAAAAAAAAAGATTTAACACAAGATTTCAAGGTAATCATTATAAAAATATAATGTTTATCTAAGGTTAAATTGTTCATCTCTTTTGGGATTTTCTTTTTATCACTTTAAAATAAGTGACACTCAATGGCCACAATATTCAGACCTGCTTTTCATTTACTCCCAAATATTTTTAGAGTGTGTGTCGGAATTTGACCTAAACAATGGGAGTTCTCTTCTCTTGTACAAAAGTGATTAAGGATTAGTAACCTCTCTCCTGAGACCACTCTTAAGGCTCATGAACGTGAATATTATCCCCAAGCTGGAAAAGAGAAATACACTGTAAGCAGTCTCTAAGTTTAGGGGTGGTGGAACTTTCTGGAAGTTCAGAGTTCGCCCAGACCCTCCAGTAGATAATAAAGAAACCAGCCAGGAAGCCGCACGCCTTTGGTTGCCAAGTTAAACGCTAGCTACTTAGAGGTTCCCAGGAACCATCCACCATACAAGCTGCTTCGGAATCACTTGGGAAGATTCATTTCCAGGAAGCAGGGCTGGAGACCTGTATTTTCAGAATGTCCCGGCATATTCTGGTGTCTGGCATGATTTATTGTTACAGATATGGAATGTACTTGTCAATGAACGAACATCTTAAGTTTCCCCCATTAATCACTAGCGACATTGCATTCAAAAGATGGATTTAAGACAAAGCGCTTGCCAGCCTGGCTTCAGGGAGAAGAGTGCTAGCCTGCAGGCACACAGCTGCCGTGTGCCTCCTAGGTCCTCTGCTCGGGAGCCCTGGGCCTTGGACGAGCACTTAACTCTATTAAGATTCAGTCCCCTGGGAATCATTCTGGAACCAATGTTGTGGAACGGTTGAGAAAGTTCCATGCAAACATCCCTTGAGTGTTAGCCCAGGGCTTGGCGTTTGGTCGGAAGGCGTTATACGCCAAGGGCTGCACGTCACACAGTATCGAGGAAAGGGGCTCTGCCATCCCGGTGCTGTCTTTCCATTCCCGTTCTGCCATTTCCTGCCTGTGTGACAGTGGAATATTCCTTAGCTTCCCTGTACTCGTTCCTCTTCTTCGAATAGGGATAAGAATGCCTACATAGTTCACAGCGTTTTGTAAAGTCTCAATGGAATGAACTATATACATTACAAGAGAGCCCTGAAGCCATTGGCTATTATTGGGTAGCTAATGTACAGAGAACCAAACAACTTTAAGGATTTTAGATTAAAGTACGCAACAGGTGAAAGCCCGTCATGAGCTAAAACATGCTATTCCAGTACAGGTCATTTTACTTTAATGAATTCCTGAATATATACATATATATGAAATATTATTTTTACAAAGCGGAAATGAAATGGTATTTCTCGAACACCCACTACATGCCAAGCCAAGACCCATTTTTTATATATTTCATTAAATTCTACATACTGTAGAGAAAAAGCATTCCATTTAAAGAGAGCATCCCAAATTAAATTCAGTCACTTAAATCTTTTAAGTAACAACAGAAACCTTTAGCAATTCTTTAACCTTTAGTTACTTGTCTAAGTTTTGATTGTTTCCTTTCTCCTAGAAAATATCTCTGCATTAATATCACAGCTTATTTTTTCCAACTCAAAATTTTCTCTTCCTTATTATGAAATGTATCATACCTGCAATGCACACTTGCAGTTTAAAGAGTACTATTGAAAGTAATACCATTTACCTTAAAACCTACAGTATGACTTGAAGCTCCCCACGGGCTCTTCAGCAATTGCTTTCACTTGGCCCCCTGGAGATAACCATTAACTTACTTTCCAGGTTAGTAATTCCCCAGCTTTTTGAAATGTGTATTTTTGCCACACATGCATGCATTCCTGTTTTTGAGCTTTCTGTAAACAGAATATTACTGCATTACCCTGCATTACCCTTCAGCAACTCCTTCTGCTCAGTGCCGCATATAAAATCCACCCTCCCTGCAGTGAACAGACTTGCACACTCATTCTCACCACTGCGTGGCGAGCTCCTGTATGCGGACACCGCTGTTGGTTTCCCACGCCACCACTGGAGGATTATGGGCTGCTCCCTGCTTGGAGTGGTTGAGGCCAAGCTGCCACTGAAGTTCTCATCACGTAGTCTCCCAGCTCCAATGACCAGGATAGTCTGGGGTACCAGCCTAACGGCAGGGTAGGGCACGTTCACTTCCAGCTTGACTCATTAAAGGCAATTTGCTTGCTCAAGTGTCTCCCCCAAGTCCATGGTCCATGTCCAGTGTGAGACTTGCTGCTGCTTCTGCACAGCCTCCCCAAACCTCGGTATTGTCACTTAAAATGCCCACGCAATTTTTCAAGAGCACCCCTTTATTGCTAAGGGGGGTAGCATTAGCATTTCATTACACTATCAGCCTGGGGTCACCGTGAGAAAGTAAAGCAGTGGCTTTCCTACAGTTGTTTGACTCCATCTATACAAAATGTAAATAGAAATGAATTACAGAGGAAATAGCAGTTATGTATGACACAGGAAGGATAGAGAGATTTGACAGGTGACTACTAAGGGGTAGGGTTTTTGTTTTAGTTGTTAGTTTTTAGTGTCTTTTGGAGTAATGAAAATTCTCCAATATCGATTGAAGTGATGAATGCAAACTCTGTGATTGTACCGAATGCCAGTGACTGTACACTTTCGATGGAATGTATGGTTTATGAGTACATTTCCATAAAATTGATTATAACTCATCCTGTTGTCCACTATTCATCGTCATGCCATTCTCTTTCTGGCTGCTGGTGATGAGCGACATCTTCCCGGCAGGGAAATAGCTACAATTTTGGCTTGAAATTGTGCCAGTTCATTTGGGGGGGGGGGGGGGGGTAGGGAGTGATATAAATATGCAAAGTGAAAGTTTACAATTGCAGAGCATAATAATGCAGATATCGCCACGCGGAGCTGGCCAAATAAAAAATGAAGCATTAAAAAATAGCAGCGTAAGCAAATATTTTAGAACGTGATAAACAAACGCACAGTTTCTAGAGACCTTGAAAATTGTGTAGTGAATTTCCAGGAACGGAGAAAATGTGACCTCGTCCATGGTCCAAGCTGCTGAAATCTCTGTCTGGCAACATCGAACGTGGTGGATTCTAGAGTATTCTAGGGTGGCTACTTCCCAGACAGTCCTCCCCGCCTCTCTCCCAAAACAACCCAGCGGAGAAGCCACCGCAGCAGCGACGGAAAGACAGAAAACAAAACTCACCTTCGGTGGGTGACAAAAACGTTATTGACGTGGCCGAGTCCGTTGCAGCCTGGCAGGGGACAGTGCGGCAGCTCCTGCTTGTTCAACTTCCAGGCGAGGGGCGCCCCGTTGAGCGGGCTCTCCTTCTGCCTCTTGGCAGCGAGGGGACAGCCCGAAGCTGTGCGGTGGGACGTGTATTTGCCTGAGATGTGCCCCTGGCCATCACAGCCCATCACAGGACACCTAAGGGGACAGCAGAGCAGCACTTGCTGGGAGAGACCAGCAATCATCAGGGTCGTTCACTGGGTGAATGAGGAGGCAGTGGCGAGGCCACTCTCCAGGAGGCAAGGCGTGCAGTTAGGGTTTTAGACGACACAACGAGCCAAACAGCATTCCCATCAGCAGGGAGGATGGCTCCCAGGCTCGGAGCTAAGCGATGTTCATGCCTTATTTCGTTTATCTTCAGTACAAACCTACTGGGCAGAGAGTGTTATCATCCCATCTTACAGGTGGGGAAAAACGAGGCTTCAGGAGCTTTGGTAACGTGCTACCCATTTTACAAGAAGTGGGGCGCCTGCACACCTGGACTTGCTGTTTTAGGGCCACCCACTTAGGCGCTGTTACATTGCCTCTGACATGACATGCCAACCGCCTTGCTTAGAGCTCCATTGCACATCACTCCTACAACGGGGATTTTGGCTCCTAATTATCACAACATAGTATTGAGGAATTGTAGAATGAGCAGTTTTCAATTTATGCATCTATACCTGCATCTGTCACCTAAGACTAGGTAGTGTATTTCTCAGAGGACAGAACTGAATCTAGATAAAATTTCACCTTAACCCCAAGTTATAGTTTCTGGAGGGAAATCCTGCCCTATTTGTTATTCTATTTGTTATCCTATTTGTTATATATTTGTACATCCACACAAGGTACTCTCCTTTCAAAGAGTGGGGAAAAGTATAACTTGCCCCCTTTTCTTATGCCTCATCAAAGAAGTACCGAAACAGATGGGAATGGGAACATTTTCTCAGACCTCCCAACAATCGGATGCTTGCTTCAAGGGGTCGAGTGCTTAACGGGATGTACTGTCCCCAGGCTTCCACCGAGGCTCGGGGCATCCCAACCAAGGACCTGTGTCCCACCCATTATCCAACAGGGTGCAGCTGGCCCTGATGCCCGATCTCTCACTTACTTAAGTTCAGGATCTTCTTTTTCTTCCTTGGTAGGGGTCATTTTGACACCCCCTTTCCTGGCACGGGGGCAGCCAGACAAGCTAAAATATGTACCCAACAAAACAGAACAAAACCAGTGATCAGTGCTGCTGACAGGCTGATTTCCATCTCTCGGGAATGGGACGAGCCTACCTTCTGTGGGAAGCGTAGTTTCCAGTCACATGCCCTGACCCATCGCAACCTGGAGTTGGGCACCTGGAAATACAGGAATAGAGCTGGGTCACGGGTAGTTGGTGGACGGAGGGGAAAGGGGATGTGATTCAAATAGAACTACATGGAAGGAGTTGCTTCCTGCCAGATTCTCTTTGCTTACCTAGAATTAGCTTTTGGTTAAAGAGCAACAGTTAAAGACAATTTTAAGATAAGTAACTGTAGCCTGATGATGCTTGGTAGACAACGTATGAGTTGTGATCATATTTTCATTTTCTTTTTATTAAACCTTATTTTGGAAGGAACTTGAAAGTCAGCCCACAACTTCATGCGGGGCTCTTGTCCACATCATGCAAATTTCTTATCTTTTGCTTAAGAAGATATGTTTTCCAAATTGCTTTTGTGCGTAATTTATTTTTCCCAACTTGCTTCTCCGCCACTATGATCCATTAATTTCAGATGAACAGCACTGGTGTAGGTGAATTCCAGAGACTTGGCACATTAATATGATTATCATCAAACCCAAATAATTTGCACCTGGTCTGTCCTGCCTCATGGTCTAACTTAAACGGCCTTTTGGAAAATCCACGAATAACTTACTGACAATCAACCATTAAATTTGGAATGAGAAGGGTGAAAGGGGAATCTAATTCCTATGTGGAAGGCTAAGTAGGAATAGGTTTCCAAATACACTTGAATACTCAATGTTATACAGATTCTTATACCTTTGTTGCCTTTTGTCTAACCCCAAAATTAATGAAAACACAGAGGCTATTGCAAAATATTTGCTTTTCTGAAGGTTATTGTAAGTATTATCTTTATTATTTCACATTTAGGCTCACCAGGGTTCGGATCCCTATGCAAACAAGGGTTCCATTTGAGAGACACAATCCTCCCAGCGGTAATGTAATACTGTCTGCCTCCTTAAACTCTCTCCCTCCCTAACTTTCGCGGCCATGCTAATGGCTAATCCTGAGGCAGGGAGAACGATAGGGAGGACATGCTTCTTTTCCAACGAAATCAGCACACATCTCTTCAGACTAACTTGAGACGCCTGTGCTGGGCTTCAGTCGACCATTTAAAAACAATCTGTATTCTATATTATATGAAAGGCTTGAAGGCCAGTCCTTTTGTTTTTAAGCAACATTTTCAGTAAAATAGTGGTCTAATAGCAATATTGCAATTATGGAAACATCTGTGATAAATAACATTGTTTTGGATGCTTTTTGAATATCTAGAAGACTTCTCAATCTGCATGTTATTAATGTATTGCAAACACTTTAAAAAAACGGTGTTTAGAGAAAATATTTCAGAGAACAGATAGCTATCATTAGGATGTGGCAGTGTGGAAGTTTAGAGTAAGATATTCCAGCTCTTGTTGCTTTCAATCTGATCATTATTAGTCTCTGCTTAGCATTCTTATGTGTCCATCTACAAAAATGGCAGCCAATAGAATGATTTCCAGAATCTATCCAAGCTTGTATTTTACATTTTGAGAAGGACAAAAGTTGTATGTTTCATAATTTCCTTTACTGTTTCTGGTACTAAAACTCCAAATCTTTATATTTGTTATCATAGCATCTTTCATAAATTTATTATTTTGTAATTTTTAGATAAAAAAAATCTCAAACAAGTTTGAAAAAAATGAAACATTAACAAAATAGTATTATGAGAATATGATATCTGAAATGTTAAATGTCTTAGACACCAAATGTTAATTTTGCTGTTGTATAAACATTGTTTTATCAATATACTTAATAACACTCATTTTTTCCTACAAGACTATTATTTACTTACAAGTAATTTATATTAATTTTGTTTAATATTATATCTTTATCCTTTTCAAAAAAGTTTTTGTTCTATCATATTTTAAAACGGGTATAAGGTGGATTATAACTTATTTTAACATTCTATCTGTAAAACGAAGTATGAATATAAACCAGGGAGGAATTTGGAATATGTAAAAATAAAATCAATTGACAATTAAAAGTTAAGGTACTTGTGACTCTGAGACCCTGGAGACTAGGTAAAAATGAGCCTAAACTGTGTCTAGGCCCCAAAATTGAAAGGCAGCTCTATGATACAAAACATCTATAAGATAAAACATTATGCAGCTCTCTTAAAATGAAATGAGAATGCTTTGCTCCTCAATGGGTCTGATTTAGTATGCACATTCTAATTTGATAGAAAAGATTATTGCTTATTACATCATTGCTGTAAACATTATTATAAAATACAAACCCCACTAAGCAAACACGTTTACTAAATTCAATCGAAATGATTTGCTTTCAGTCATTTCAACTTTTTGGAGAAAAATAATCTATAATTATAATTTATAATTTGGTCAGGCTCCATTGATTGCTTGCTAGTATCCCGCCGACACTGACTGAGGAAAACCCCGCCACCGTGCAGGAAGGGTAAGCGGGCCAAGCTTTCAGGTACTTACTTGAGCTCCTGAGAGTTAGCAGCCATGAGCGATTTAAGAGTCTTATCTGCTAAAGGACATCCAGAAACACTAACGAGGGATTAAAAAAACAACAAAACAAAACAAAACAAAGTATTGACATACGCATATCTGACTCAAATGGCATCCTGAGATTGTGAACATACATTTAAAAAATTTTTTTATTTTTGTCTTTATTTTTTTAATATTACGTTACAAAACTATGAGGTCCCCATATACCCCCCCACCCCCCTCACCCCACTCCTCCCCCCGTAACAACAATCTCCTCCATCATCATGAGACATTCATTGCACTTGGTGAACACATCTCTGAACATACATTAAATTTGCTGGAGACTGGGGATGGGGGAACTGGGCTTGACTCTGGATTTGCTCTACTAACCAGACTGGATTTATGGTAATTTCAATTATTTCTCTTAGCTTCAGATTCGTTATTTATGAAAGGAAGGGCTTTAATCCAATGAGACTCCTCAACTCTAAAGTTTGGTACTAAATTAAAGGTTTCAATGAGTCCCCAAAAGAAAAAAAAAGTCCTATCGATGAAGAAGGTAAAGTGAAAAGGTCCTTGATCTGCTGTTTGCCCAGAACTGAGGATGCTGGAAACTGCAAGGGGAATGGCCAAGCTCACTCACTCCTGACCCCTTTGCTTTGCTCCACGTGAGTCCTAAAGCTGGACAATATCCCAACAGGAGCATTGACTTTTGTTTTCAACATGCATGACAGAAGAGCTTTTTGCATCCAGTAACAATGATTTCTTTACTATTACGTGAAAAGATTGAAATTTTAACTTAGCTGGGATTCTGACAAATAAAACAAACCAGAAACCCAATTCACTCACTCTCAATTTCCTAATTCTGTTAATATCTTGCTAGAATGGGTGAGGATAGGTATTTGAAATTAGAACAAGGCAGTGAAAACCTAATTGCATATGAGTATGATGAACTTGTGCATGATGATGAATTAACCTAAGGTAATTAAAACCTGACCACACAAGTCCCATGGCACATGGTAATATTAACATATGCCAATATCATAGTTACCTGCGATGGGATGCATAATTCCCAGTGACGTGGCCACTTCCATCACACCCAGGGGTTGGACAGCTGGGTCAATTAAAAAAAAGTATATGTTATGGTCAAGTGCATTTATGGATATTATTTGCTCTGCCTGATATATTTTGAGGTAGCATCTCTTCTCCAGATAAGTTAACACAATGCACTAAGTTTTCACATTGTTGAAAACCAGTGGACTAGAAACATCATAGCACTATGAGTTACTTCCTTGGGTGTATCTTAGAAGTGATATTTTGAGAAAGTTGCTAACAAGATTAGCTAACATAGTTCATCGGCAATCTCATCCAAAGCTTAAGCCCAACAAAAGTAATTCTTAACTAATGATTAACCAAAGTAGTAGGTTCTCCAGGCCATCTGCTGAAGACACTCACAACCCCTTCCCAAGAGCCCATGCTGGTTAGTGGCATGTCACCTCAGAAGTTAGACGTGTCACATGCATCTCATGTATGTGTTAAAAAGAATGTAAGGTGATTACCCTTAGCAGTTTTCCTTCCACAGTGAAAAGACCCCTTGTTTCTCAGCTGTTTAATTTTCTTGCATGCTGTTTGAAATTTACTCATTTGAAATAAGAGGTATATCTCCCGGCCTACTCAGCTCTATTTGTGGCCATGTTAACAGGCATTGGAAGAAACCAGTTATGTCATTCATGCATCTACCGTTCTCTGCCGAGCTGCCTAACACAAAGGCTTGTTCTTATGTGCAGATTACAGACTACAGAGCACTTCCATCCCTCAGAGGGATTTTTCATTTCCAGCACATGGCCTGAGCTGAGGCATATAGTTCTTCTCCCACCCTGTGCCTGGACAAAGGAAGAATGGAAACTCAAAATAAATAAAAGTAAATAAGTGAGCAAAAATTAAGGGATTAGCATTTGAGCTGAATTATCTTGCAAGTGCCAGGCACCCACTGAATGGGAAAACAACTTTTTCTGAACATCACACAACTGTAGTGTTAAAGAGAGGTGGTTGGTTTATAGGACTTGGTTTTCCCACTTTGGAAATACATCGCCACCTAGTGTGCCTAGGAAGCATTGCATCTATTCTATTTTTAATTTTTATTTCTATTTTTAAATTATTCCTATTCATATTGCCAGAAAAGGCAAAGAAGTGTCAATAGTTTTTAAGATTATTGTTGTAAATTATATGGGAAATATAATAGTAAATTATGCATTTAGCCAACTGGTAGTTAACTGTTTTTACGTTTCTTGGTATAAAGAAGCCAAGGAAGAAAGAATGGTTTGGAGGCACTGTCATAAAGTTTCTCCTTATGATTTTGATAGCTGGTTTTAAAGCCAAATCTGCAGTGAAAAATCTTACATAATAACATGTGCCAATACTGGTTGGGTGGTATATTCTAGGGAAGTTTGCAAATGAAAATATCAGAATTAGAGAAAGGAAAGCAACTAGTTCCTTTAGTAAGTGGCACTCAAACTCTAAATAAATTCTAGGATAACCAATGACACTAAAAAAATTCTTTTCCAATCCAACTGTTTTAAATATAAGGCAAAGCAATAAGGAAAGGATGAAACTATTGTGTAAAGAGACTTACAAAACAAATATATTATCACTGATAAATTTAAATAAGGGAGCTCCATCAAAGCATTCACATTATCTGTGATATGAGGTCTCTTACAGAGCTAACTTCCTAGGAATGGATGATTACATTTCAAAAAATATTCAAAATCTTTCTGTTTACCTTCACATCTAGTATACAAGCTTCTCAATGAGAAGTCCCCATTTTGTCATAGTCCCCTATTACAAAATAGTCACACTTCATTTTTCTGTCCTAAATGGCACTGCAAGTTAATTATCAATCTTTCACACTACATTTAGTTTGGAATGACTTTGGTCAATTTCCAGCCATCTACCTTCAAAGGATACAAGCTTGCCGTGTTTGCAGATATTCCAAATAATATGTGGAAAAGGATTCCATAAAAGGATTAAACATTTTGAACATCAGCCCCATGTGGAAATAAGTGTGTGGTTGAACACAGTGTCTTCTTGGGAAGAAGTGTTCAGGGAATTTAAGCTCTAGTGTGTTTGGTTACCTATCACATTGCTTTAGCCACAACCCAAGATGAGTATTAAACTCATGAGAGAGTATATTTGAGCTAGTAATGTGTGTCTCTGGAATCCTTAAAGGATGAAAAGTCTAAACATATTTAAAATGTTATTCACATACCAATACAACAAACTGATGCCAGACTGGGAATGGTTTTTACTGAACTATGTGCAAGGTTCTGCCCTAAGCACTGGTATTTGAGAAAGGGTCCCTGACCCCAGTTTGTATTACATTCATTTGGAGAATCAAGAGGCAGCACAGTAAAAATAATTCATACCAAAGATAAGGAAAGGAAGAGAAAAATGCAGATGAAAGGAAAACATTATGCCCTCCTGGAGGCTCTGTTCTAGTGCAGAGCAAATAATAAAGAACAGAGGTAAAGCAAAATGGATAAATATGTTAGATAATGATAAATGCTGAAGAACAAAAAGAAGATCTGGAAAGGGGATACAAGTATGAGAGCTGGGCACAGGGGGGCAGTGACAACAGGAGCTGGGATGTGACACTGGAGAGAAGAACTGAAAGAGGTGAGGATGGTGTCCTGCAGATAATTTTGGGAAGAGCTTTCTGGGCAAAGCAAACACCAAGTGCAAAGGGGTGCTATTGGGAAAAGGCAAAGACAACAGAGGGCTGGAAGAAAGGGAGGGGTGGGGGCCTGAATGAGGCATCTCACTATCCACTGGACCATTGGATATGTCCTTGCCTGAAGTTCAAATGAGAAGCCAGAGCTGGGACGTCAAGTTGGGACTCCTGAGCATTGAGATGTTTTTAAAGTCAAGAAACAAGATGAGTGAATACAGAAAAGCAAGGGAAGAGGTTCCATGACTTGCTCTAAAGTATCTTAACATTTAGAGGTCTGCAAATGAGTATAAGATGGTATAGCGAGTGATGGGGGAGAAAAAGTCAGGGGAGTGGTGTCCTAGAAGTCAAGTGTAAAAATAAATGAAGGAGGAGGGAGAGATCTGCTATGGTAAATCCTGCTGCTAAGTCAGGTAGGATGAGGATCCAGCACTAATATTCAGATTTAGCAAGGCAGGGGCCACTGGTGAACTTCACAAGAACAGCTTTTGTGAGTGATGGGATTAAAAGCCTGTCTGGGAGGGAGGCGTCAGGGACCGGAGAGGAGAAGTTGGAGTCATACAGTACAGACAACTTTCTTGAGGTGTTTAGCTGCAAATGGAAGGAGAGAAATGCAGTGGAGGGGGAAATGGGGTCAAGAGAGTTAAATGCAAGCCTATTTGACATTGAAGAGAGAGTAGAATTGTGTAGCAGAGTCTGAGCCAGTGAACGGGTATCGATGCCAGGGGATAAATGGAGGGGTCACTCTTTGAGACAAGAACCTTATTTACTAGGCAAATTTAAATATGCTTGTTTTAATGTATGAAAAGTTGCTCAGCATCATTAGCCATTAGGGAAATGCAAATCAAAATTAAATAAGCACACCCACAAGGATGGCTATTATTTTAAAAATGGAAAATAAATGTTGGAGAGAACGTGGAAAAATTGGAAATCTATTGCATCGTTAGTGGGTATGCGAAATGGTGTAGCCACTGGGGAAAGCAATATGGCGGTGTCTCACAAAGTTAAACAGAGAATTACCTTATGACGGGGCAATTTCACATCTAGGTATAAACAAAGAGCGTGAAGACAGGGCCAAAAACAGGTCCTTGTGCACCAGTATTTACTGCAATATTATTCACAGTAGCCAACAAGTGGGAGTCAAGTGCCCATCAGCAAACAAATGGGTAAACAAAATGGGGTACATACATACAACAGAACACTGTTTGGTTATAAGAAAGAGTGAAGCTATGAGACATGCTGCAACATGGAAGAATCTTGACAACATTATGTTCAGTGAAATAAGCAAGGCACGTAAGGACAAATATTGTATATCACTTACAAGAGGTGACCAAAAAACAGCAAATTTGCAAATAATGAAAGTAGACTAGAGGTTATGGGGAGTGGGGGAGTGGTTGAAAAAATTTAAACTAAATTAAAAATACTTCTTTATGAATATACTTGATTAATGTTTAATACTTTACACATGGGAAATGTTTTCCTGCATTTCATTCACTCACTCATATTAAACATGACCCAGCTGGGACTGCACTAGAATGTCCCAAAGGCTTTTAATGCAAAGGTCCCTGCCCAGACTTTCTTCGCGCTATTGTCTAGCCTGAGATCCCCTTCCTCTTCCTCCTCCCTGTTCAGTGAAAACTGGAAGCTGATGAAGGAGAAGAGGCTCAGGAGGACGTTCTCCACAGCGGTGGCTTTGACAAACTCTGAAATCCACGAGGAAGGTGTATGAGTCATGCCCTAATTATAACAACTGCAATCAGAGGTCTTCAGAGCTAAAAAAATTTTTTAAAAAAGCATGTAAACTGGCCCTGAGCCCACGACCTTTGCTGGTATCACTAAAATCATCTCATGGCAATACCTCCAGGTTTACCTGAACACACACTTTTCATGGGGAACTTCCACGCTCCAAGCCTCCTTCCCTTCTTCCATTCCACTTGCCGGCTGGCCTCCATTATTTTATAAGACCCTTTTTCTCAAATATTTGCCCAGCCTCTTCTGGGTTAACCTCTTCGAGCTTTTGATAGCGTGTGATGTTATTAAACACAGTGAAATTTTCTTGGCATATTTAACTCTGGAGACAATTAGCTTCGTTGGGTCATTCTCCGCTCCCTCTCTCAAGGGCCTCCTTTCTGCATTCTCTGTGGGCTCTCTTTAACCTGCCAGGTCTCAGCAGAACGCATGTCTTCAAATTCTGCCTTGGCCCGCTGTCCTTCTCCTCCTTTACCTCCTCCCACCACTCTTCATGTCCCTTAGGCTGCACTCGTAGGAGCTCAGGCAGGAATCTCTACAGCACCATCTTCAAGAGGCTCCTTACCCACACTTAAAACACAGTTCAGCCTCCAGGGCAATTCTGCATTATCACTCTTTTTCAAATCCTCCCTATATAATCTCACTTTCCTGCTCAAACCCCTAAGTCTCTTTCATGGGAACACCATCACGCCTACCTTTTCTGTCTTGAAAAGGCAGGCTCGCCCTTCCCTGATCTCCTGGCAGTTTTCACTGTGGCGGCCACTTCAATCGCACCTGCCGGAGGTCCTTGCTCCTGGGTGCCTCCCTCTCCTGTCTACTGGGTCTCATCCTGCACTGGAACTTCTGGCTCAGCAAAATCTTCATCCCTGCCCTAGGTGGCCTACTTCCCTTCTCGGGCGTCACAACTCCACTGCAGTAGAAATCACAGCTGAAGTCAGGTGTCCTTGTTTTTAAGCTTTTCTGAGCCACAGAATCCTTAGAGGAGGCGATGGAAACCACCACGTCTCTTACCCAAAACACAAGCTGCCCAAAGTTTTATAAGGTTTGTAGACGTCCTGAAGCCCATCCTTGGATCCCCTGGAATCAGCAGGCATCATATTAAGAACTTCCAGTCAAAACACACACATTTTGAATTGTTTTTTTTTTTTTAAAACCTTATCTTGTTTTTTTTACTCAACTGTATTTTGGGTTCTTTTAGCATGAGATCTTTTCCCATGTGCATTTTTCGTAATAACCCTCTTGGCTCCAAAAACAGGCTTAGGTACACATCAAATATTTATCGACCTGTTGGAATTACCGTGAAACATACTTAGAATCAACTATAAAAGCCATGATACTATTACTCAAAATGATGAGTTTGAGTCTTTTAAGTCCGGAATCTTACAGGGCATTTCACTGGCTATCACTCACGTGATGAGTTCTTTTTTGAGATCTCGTGCATGGAGCTTGGGTTTAGGACTTGGGATGGAGGCCTCCCCGGGAAACTTTTTCTCCTCTAAATTTTCTGGAGAGTTCACTGAGTCTTTCTGGAAAAAATTAAAAAATGCACAAGACAGCATTAGAGAACTGGATTTGAAGTTGTCGGGGTCAGGTCTGAGTTTTGGTGTAAAGACAGCTGAATTATGTTAAATTCCAAGGATCTGGGTTTAATCATCTGCAAAATGGAGATGAACTCAAAGGGTTTTCTTTTAAAGAAATAAATAACATAAATGGATATAAAACTGTGTCCTGATTGTTATGGACCTGTTTCCCTCATTGAAGAATGAGAAACTACGAATTGATGGGGGACATCTTCAAAAAGTTTACACTTTGGTAAATAGAACTACAGAAGCATTTTTTGAGTTATGTAATTAACTTTATTTTTTAATATGTTTTGATGTTATGGCATAATGAGTTCTTCCTGAAGAACATAGGGATAGTTCTTTATATACCTGACAATCACTGGTAAAGCAAAAGAAATATTGCAAAAATGAATCTTGCAAGTTTTTAAACAGAAAAGAAAGGTTAAGTTAATAGAATGCCCTTCCTAATATACAAAAAATTAAGGTCTAAATTATTTGTTTAAACAGTAAAACCTGAGGCCAAAGTACATAGGGTTTTGGGTTGATTTATCTGGATAAGTGCTTTTATTTTCACACCCTTTCCTGTTTTTCTTACCACCTGTGCTAAGTTGGTATAATGCGGTGCTTTTTCTCATTGAGTGGAATTTCTTCTTGGATATCATTCATTTTCATGGTCTTCTTTTAAGTTTAATACTGATCATGATCCCATTGGAAGACTAATCCCCTCAAATCATTTATTTACCAGGTGATATATTATCTTACAGACAAATAATGATGTTTTTCCTAAATCATATAATTATCTTGCTTTTATCATTAAACTTATTTCCAGTAAACACCAATACTTTCTGAATTTTCATTAAATTCAAATGAACTAATAGAGAAAACTGTATTCTCATTCTTGAAAGTACTAATTTATTTAAGGTGAGTAAATTGTTTTGAGTTGTCCAAAATAAATCTTACTTGAATCAGATATAAAAATGTTAAGGCACACAATATACTTCTTTCACAATATAATTTTAATAACACTGAGTTTACTTCCAAAGTTAGTGGAAGAACAAAGTCTCTGGATTTTCTCAACCAAAAGAAAAATTCTAAACCTTTCATCTAACTCTTTAAGGCAAATGTAATTCTTTTCATTAATTACTTTGGATAACAATTCAATCAGTTATTTTATTCAAGCATAAACTGTAGTAAATGCATGCATTTGTAAATTAAATCAAGGAGTATTATCTCCAGATCAAATTAATGAAACCTGGTTTGGTGTAATATCTTTATCTTATTCATAGCAATAAGTATACTGTTTCATTTTACTCTTAAAATGTTTAAAAATAGTAGCAGATAATAATGCGCCATTTAAAAATAAAAGAAATGTAAATTTGACAATGGTTGCATATTAGGCAACAGATAGAGGTATTATTTTAAAGCTCCCTCCATGAAATTTACAGCAAAATAAATGACTCTCATCCTTTTAAAGTATGATCAAAGTAAATAAAATGAACAATTCCTAACTTTAAGGCCTTAAACCTGATAATACTACAATTCACTCCACATTGGCGCTATCTGGAATCTGTCTTGATGGTATTTTCCGTTGTAAAGTCTCACTCTTGGAAGACGGATGCAAATGTTAAATGTGATATTGTCCCAGTGTAGAAGAGCCTTTGCTTTGCTCTCTGGACACTGAATTCTTCACAATAATGGCATGGAATAAAAAGAACTATTTTTTATTATTTTTAAAATGAAAATTAAGTACAGAATATCTCTAAAAAGGAATGCATATTTATGGATGAACTTATAAAGTTTATCAGCTGTGGTTTTACTACTGAATACAATATGGACAGCAAGGGAATGGGGACTTTGAAAAAATTATCAGTTCTGAAAGTTTAAATTTTTACTTGAATAAAATGCATACAAAGATAACACATGCAGAAAATATGGTATGTTATAAAAGGGTAATTTTATTGGCTATGAGCTTTTATATCCTTTGTAACTTTTCTTTAGCTATAAACTCTTATGAATGTGATTGTATTATGAAATAATTATCTTTCCTCTCCCTTTTTTTCTCTCCCTTTTTGAAAGCTCAAATAAACTCCTCAAAACTTACAGCATATACACACACAGGTGGCCACAGTTAAAGAATTCTTAGATTAGTTCTGTTGCAGAGAATTTGACATTGGATGAATTCCTAAATAACACCCAATACAAAAATAAATCAATAGCATTTGTCAGAGTTTTTTCAAAATTTAAACTATCAGTTTAACAATAAACATTTTATTCTGTGGATGTATGAAAAGATGTGCCATATATGCCTGAATTTAGAGAAAAGGCATTCAATGGAATTCCTTTAATGTACAGATGGAAGTTTATATTGATTTCAGTAAAGACCAGAACATAATGGTAACATGAATAACAGATAATAGCATCTGGCACTTTTAACATTTTAAGCCCTGAAATCTTTGGAGAACTGGCAGTTGAATGAAACTGACAGCCCTAGTTATTTCTCAGTACTTTCCTTTTGAGATATTTTGAGTTTTTTCCAGATTCAGATTTTTTTTTTTTTTAGGGGGCATCTGGACAGGCTATTTCACTGAAAGAGACAGACAATATTTTCTGAAAATTACTACCAAAATTAAGCAACTGTTGTGCATATGAACTTGATAACAATGAATTAGAAATAATCACTCAGTTGCTGACTGTGTGTGTGTATGTGTGTTGAGGAGGGGGTGCCAAAGGAAAGGTGGGAGTCTGGGAGCAGGAGCTACCCAATTCCATTCTTCAACAATTAACAAAATATTTTGGGGGGCCAGGTGCAGCTATTCAAACAAGGCTCATTGGAAAGTGACACGAATTCACCAGCCTCTGTAACTTTGGTTTCCATGCTTGAAGAGCCTGCTGTCTCGAGAAATACATTAGACAACTGTCGCCTCTACCGTGCCCTGCCAAATATAACTTCTTCATTATTCCTTTTCTCTTTCCTTGCTAATTTTTCTCAATAGTCCCTATCTCAATTTTCTTTTCTAAAACAATTTTCAATAATAATAATGCAAAGGATTGCTAGGATAATGAAATGAGACACTGTGATTAAAGAGCCTTAGTCTTTCTTCTTCTTTTACCCCCTGATATCTTCTCAACAAGGGCATTGAATATAACCTAGTTTTTCAAATGAATATTTATCAGGTATCACCTTTCTCATTGTCAAAATTCAGAACAGGATGTGAAAAATACTCTCTACTAGTCGATTACATTGGTACAGATAAGGGAAGAAAGAGCAAGGATGGGAAACTGTACTAAGGAGCTTGCGTGATCGAGAAGCACTGCGCTGTGGTCCATCAGCCACAGCTTCCCCGAGGGATGACTCACCCAGTTCAGAAAACTGGGACAACAAGCCTTGAGTTTGAAAAAATATTTTGAAAATATTTCATCAACTCAAACTTAGGGCAGTCACTTTACCTACAGGTCCTCACTAAGCATCTCCGAAGACCCCTTTGTTACTCTTAGTGACAGTGAATTCCCACATAGCTTCTAAGTTCCAAATTTCATACTGTTTAAGCTTAGATGTGTAGCAGTAAAAGACTGCGTTGCCAGCCTTGAGGTCTGGAAGCCATTCTGAAAAGAGCATAAATCTAAACTAAAGAAACTCAGTTTGCAGTGAATTTTCTGGGAAAATAAAACACTGCTGCGGATACATAAGCATTAAATAAAGACCTGCTCCAAATAGTGGGTTGACTCTGTGAAGTTGCCGAGGTGAACCCAGATGTTTTGGGGGAATTATGCAAAAAATGAGATTGGAAATTAAGATAAAATATTTGCTATGAGTCTTCATTTTCTGGCCATGTGGGAGAAAGAAAGGCCAGGCAAAAGGTTCCCCAAGGTACCTCCTGGGCTTCCAGATGGGAGGGATGTATCTGAATACAAAGGGTGCAATATTTTTTTTTTTTTTTGCTGGGAGCCCAACCTTAAAAGAAGCAAGAACTGCTTTGGTACAAATAGTTTTTTCATTAATACTCAAGGTTAGGGAAGAATAGATGTAACATAGGGCATTTTGAGGATATTGGAATTATTCTGCATGATATTAAAATGATGGATACAAGCCACTATACATTTTGTCAAAACCTATACAATTGTGTTGGCAAAGTGTAAACTATAATGTAAACTATAGTCCATGGTTAGTAGCAATGCTCCAATATGTGACCATCAATTGTAACAAATGCACCACACTAATGAAGGATGCTGTTAATGTCGGAAAATGTGGGAGGGGGAGGGAGTGGGGCATATGGGAATCCCCTATATTTTTTACGTAACATTTATGTAATCTAAAGCTTCTTTAAAAATAAAGAATTAATTTTATCAAAGAAAATACTCAAGGTTAGATCCATGTTTGACCCTGTGTAGGAATTAGATAGGAATTTCTGGTGAATGGTTTGACCATGGCTCATTTACTTTGTGAGTCACAGGGATGAGGACAGAAAACAGTTTTGCTCCCACCCTGGGATACTCAGAGAAATTAGTACTCTCGGGGTCTCTATCCGAGCTTGATGCTTGGAGAAGGGGAATGTGTCATCTTCAAAGGTATACCTACTTTGTGAAATACTGTGCTTCATCTAACAAAATGATTTTGCTTGTGACCAGGGTCATGTTTCCTCTTACAGCAGGGGTTCTTAACCCTTTATGTTCCAGGGACACCTTTGCCAGTCAGGTGAAAACCACAGACCCCTCCTCAGAATGTAGCAACTGTTTTTATATGACACTCAACTAGCATCGGGTCTAAAACTACTGCAATTTTCAAATATGGATGAGCGTGAGTGATTTTTCAAGATATGCAACAACTATAATGTGATGTGAAATGAATACTACTATAATTTATTGCATACATTCATAAGTGAAGGAAATGCTGGATTTCAGGCAGAGGTCAGAGAAAATAAAGATAATAAACTGAATTTTTCAATGCAAGCTCATGGAGCCCCTGAAATCTTTACATGGATCCCTCAGGGGTCCATAGATTCCTGGTTAAGAACCCTCAACAGACTAGCAACTCCTACACTCTGGTTTATTGGACTTACCCCACTCAGCTAACATGCAGGTGAAGAAGGTCAACCACCACACCAGGGAGCCAAGAGTGCCTACAACTGAAAGCAGGAGAATTGCATCCAGCATCCATGTGGAATCTAAGCCCCCTCTTGATATAGATGTGGAGTGGATACAGCCATTCTAAGGTCCACAGGATGGAGGAATAGAGTATGGATTAGAGTGGACTTACTGATATTCTATTCATGAACTACTGTGATTAGCAATTGAAGAAAATGTGGCATTGGTGTGGAGAAAGTGGCCATGGTGGCTGCTGGGGGTAGGGAGTGGGAGGAAGAGTTGTGATGTGGGGGTGTTTTTGGGACTTGGAGTTGTCCTGGGTGGTGCTGCAGGGACAGTTACTGGACATTGTATGTCCTCCCATGACCCACTGGGTGGACTGTGGGAGAGTGTGGGCTATGATGTGGACCATTGACCATGTGGTGCAGTGGTGCTCAGAGATGCATTCACCAAATGCACTGAATGTCTCATAATGATGGAGGAGATTGTTGTTATGGGGGGAGGAATGGGGTGAGGGGGGTGGGGGGTATATGGGGACCTCACATTTTCTGAATGTAACATTAAAAAAATAAAGTAAGACAAAAAAAAAAGAACCCTTGCTTTAGTGGTATGGGGTGCAATATACCATAATATAATGTGCAATCAATGACTGGTGACAAAATAGTCTTGTGAATTGGAGAGTACTCTCCTTTTCTAAAGCTGTCTATGAGGTTAAATCCACACACTTACGTCATTCCGATTGTGCCTCCAAACAACCTACCAGCTTCCTGGTTTGCCCTGTACTTTCTACTTCAGACAAGTTGAGTAGGATGGCCAGCTAGCATGAACACTGACGGGTTCTTGAATTATAAAAATAGTCGGAAGGCAGGGGTCACGTCAGTTTTCCCACACAATCTGAACTGATACTGGGGAGTGGGGTAGTGTTTAAATTTGAGGAAGTCCAATTTGTTTTTCTCTTTCACTGCCTATGCTTCGGTAGTAACGTTTAAGAAAACTGCCTACCATAAGATTTTGAAAATGTTTCCCTACATTTTCTTAAGTTGTCACTTAAGGTAAGCATGTTTCTCACATACTTGGTAGTTGCCAGTTTTGCATTTATTATAGTCAGACATGCCATTTTAAGAAACAAGTCTCATGAAATAGCGTCATAATAGATTAATGAAGACGATGCATAATATTTTGGGTGAATTAACAAATCAGTTGGAATAAAATTACTAAAGCCAGTGTGACTGAATTTAACAAAAAGCTGCAGTTATGTAAATTTCCTTCCTTCTTTGGTCTGGTTGTGAATGGAGGAGACATTGAAATCTGCCTCAAATCATGGGAGTTTCTTCAGAGAACCGTCCCCATCACCCCATGCTTTCATCTCCATGCTGTGCACCTGTTCCTGCTGCTCCCTGTATGAGTGTTTTGGTTTTTTTCCTACATGTCTGACTTGAGCACATGTATAGAGGAAACATGTCTTAGTCTATTCTTTATCTCCAGTCCTCATCTCACTGCCTGGCACATGGAAGTGCTGGTGAAAGGGTGTTGAATGAAGGAAGGGAGAGCTGGAAAAAATTCAAGCTTGTAACCATAAGACACATGCTAGTCTCCCACCTCTCCCCAGAGTCTGTGAACTTCAAAAAGCTGAAGAAAGGTGGTTCACACAGAAAATCGTTACTTCAGTTCTTTAAAGAATACCAACTGGCAAACTCATCAGCAACATTAATATAGCTACTTCCTTGACAAAGATCAAATCAGGATTAATTACTATAATAATTAGGTCATTGGCAATTGGAGTCTAAACAGTGGAGGACAGTGACCAAACAATTCTTTTCAATGACACTAGGCAGACCATAGCTAATCAGACCAAGTCAGGGAGCTCGGACATCAGAGATGAAGGACTCCTCTGCAGTCAAAACATCTCTTTCTGGGTTGAAAAGAAAGTAGAACTGCCTGTTTACCCCAAGCCATCACTGAGTCAATCAAATATTCAAATGCTCTTCTTTCGCTTTGGGAGTGATTTCATTTCATGTTTTGGTTCAAAAAGAATTAGTAAAGTAGCCTTTCAGTGTTCAACGATATAATCTTATAGGTTGCTATATCATGAAAAGACAGATGATACCACATGCAGTGCACACAGTTTTGGCCAAAATGGGGACAAAATGCACTGTCATGAAATATTATTTTAGACAAGTATTATCCAGAAAAGGAGAATTCATTTTCACATTTCTTCTGAGATTCCAATAATCACTTTACCAAAGTCTGAAACAAGGAACAGTGTTATGGATGATCTAAACAGGAATGTAAAAAATAATTTAGGAGGAAAAAGCTAAGAGCGTTCCGCAATCATGTTCTGCCTTAAACTCACTGGCTGGCTCATTGAATCATTACCTCTTTCTCCTCCTCTGCCTTCCCGTGGGCTTTGCTGAAGTTGACAGGCACGTCCCATCCTTCTTGGACACAGAGAGCTTGGTAGAAGGCTGCATTGACCAAAAGGCTGCTTGTTTTGAACGGGGAAGAGGAAGGAGTTGGAATAGAAGTGTTAGAGGAAGTTAAGGGTGCAGCCTTGTCCAGGATTCGATTTTTTTTCATGCTTAAGTCCAGTGTGCCATTTTCATCCACTTCTATATCGGCTCCCTGGTATACAATAGGAAAGAGAAACACTCTTAAGCAGTTTGCAGTTATAACCTGGCCATGCAGGGCTTTTAAGGGATAATTTTAAATGCATCTGATATTAAATCTAGCTTTCCGATTTGCATTGCTTAATGTTCGAGTCTCAGGCAGACTTTTAAGAGCAGCCCCATTAGCGAGCTTCATGCTTCTGGGTTTAAACAAGTAAGCTTAACGCAAATAAGATGTTCCAAATACAAAATGTATTTGGTTTGCATTTTTAAAGTTTAGCTTTAAAACTTTCTATTCTAGTTTACAGAATTATCACTCTCAATTCATCATTGAAGGCATTAATGTTGTAGATATCGAAAGACACAATGTAACTTCCCAATCTCCCCAAATCACAATATTCATTGAACATAAAAAGTAGGCAGAAATAACCTCCTGGAAGAGAATTTTTATTATACTATTAGAGGAATATGGAAGCAACAGTTTACGCTAGGTTTCTTAAACTGGAAAAGCTTTGTTAAATGGCAAGGAAAAAAAAGGCCAGAAAGTGCCCTTCATACTTCACTCTGGGTACCTTTAGGTAGCACCTGGGAGCATGAGGGTTTGGGGTTTAAGTTCTATAGTGAAAATTTCAGAATAAAGGTACTTATTTTCCAGACACTCAGCATGAGATTTAAAATTAAACCTATCTCACAATGGGACACTTAGCCAGGTCTTTCTCTCCCGCTCTCTTTCTCTCTCAAGAAATAGTACTACATTCTGCATTTGATTCAAGTCCCAATAAACCCTCAGAATCTTCCACAAGATACATGCTACATGCTGTAGGATGTTGGAAATGGTGTCCAGAATTGTGAACATCACCATGCAGTAACTCTTAGAATAAGAACATGACTGCCATTTTTCTAACTGGGTCAAATTAACACCTTTAAGGTATTTTTTTTTTCTTTTTTACAATCTTCCACCAGTTGTCAATTAACTCCTGAACGATTTCTATACTCTTATACCTTTCGGCAAAGTAGGAGTTTCTTTGAATATGTTAACAAGACTCCTAAATCATGTGGCAACCAGTTACTTCCCAGGAGATTTATTTTCACTCTCTTCCCTTTATACCTCCTGCCCTCCCACCCCCAGCAGTTGCAATTGATGGTTGGAGACACTTAGTCTTGGCTAAAGGTTGGCTGCTTGTGCCTGATTTGACAAGAGAATACCTCTTTTGTTTGCTTGATTTACCTGTGGAGTTCATCTTTCCATCTCTCAGCTTAAGAGAGAGATATGCTTTATTATATTTGTGGAAGTAAATACACTTCTAATATGTTTGTACATGCTGTGCTCATATCTTTCTGTCCCTTTTTAGTAAATAGTTTAATCTCCTGTGATAGTTTTAAGCCCGAATTTGACAGTACAGCTCATCCAGGATAATAACTTAGTAACCACAACATCTTATGCCATCTGTATAATATCAAATACATTTTATACCAGCATTAATAAACCTTAGTTACCCAAATCCAGGATATTAACTATATCAGTGCCAAGTGTTCTCTCCATGGTATAACAGTATACTCTGCCATGAGCATATAAAAAAAAAAGTTGGCTTCATAGTTGATATGTAACTATAGCAACTAAAAGAGCTTCAGTAATCAACTTTAATGGCCAATGTAAAGTAAAATGCTAAATATTGTAGTTGCTGACATTTTTCATAAAAAAAAAAAAAACTTCGGTTAAGACTGCACAACCAACATTCACATAAAATTCCAGACCTCTGTGACAGATGGCTTAGGAAAAAGCAGACATGTGACTGGGCTGCAGAGTTTTATAGTGCAAAACCCATAAATAGTGCTGATTCTATCTCCCCGGAAAAAAAATGTCAGGCACTCCAAGACAATGCATATACATATTTTCGTTTTTACAGAAACATAAGACCAACTAGTAACTTTAAAAATCTGGAGGTTTTAGAGGTTGCTGTGATGATATATCTTGAGTAACCATGGCTGTGGAAAAAAGAAAGAAAGAAAACACTCCTAGTGTTGAAAAGAGTAGTTTTCTTCATCTCACAGGAGGGCTGGCTGCTCTGGGAGCACCTGATGCGGTGGTACGTGCTGCGTGCCTGGGCACAGATGGACTTTAAGTGAGCGCACAGATGTAGTCAACAATTACACACAGTATCAGCCCAGTGTCCCTTTCTGCCCATCGATGGGTGGAGCTCATGTTTACAGCATGGGGTTTTATTCAAAGCAGTTATCGATAGACATCACGCTCTCTGGACTTGAAACTCCAAATGGCAGCACAAAATAGGGGTTGTGGGGAGAAGAGGCCACAGGAGGAAGTGTGTATCTGGGGAGTGGGAATAACGCTGTAACTCGTATGGTTATTTCCCCCCTAGACTTCCAATACTTTGATTTCTCAAAGTGCTATTTTGGATCCTAATTTTAATGATTGCAATTAAAAATTTTTTTTCTAGAGTCTATGCAAAGTTCTAATACTCTTTATGTATTTTCCAACTTAGGATGAACATTGAGGCTCTCCATTTTAATCGTTTCTGAGTTACCGATGTTCATTTATTCATTAATTTACGGTGGAAGCACTTAATATTTTCAAGTCACTCTGATCTTGGGCAAAGAAAACTGCAAATACATTGTTACTGCTCTCAGGGATCTTATTTTATGCATATACGAAATCCTTGGTGAAATTTAGCTACTTTAATAAATACATTATGAATTATTAAATTGAAAGTTTAAGTAACTATTCAATATAACCCCTATCTCTACTATAAAATAAGAGGTGACTTAGATGTCCACCAACTGAGAAAAGATCAGTTAAAAGATCAGTTAAATTATTCTACGTCTATTACATCTATTAATGGAATTTTTTGCTGCCAATAAAATGATAATTAATTATGAGGACAGAATAGCAACATGGAAATAAGTAACTGAGAGCAGGAAACCATGTGGCATTCCTACTATGCTTACAATTACGTGAAATACATAGAAATTTGTTTTATGAATAAGAACAAAAGAGAAATCACAAAAATTATTGTACTCGTATTTAGAGGATAGGCTTATGGCTGTTTCCCTCCAATGTTTTCCAGACAAATGATAATTTTACAGGGTTTCAACAATTTAAAATTATCATGCATTTAAAGATGATGATGAAGTAAAAACAAAATTATAATTTTACCTGAAATGTTCTGGTTGTGAAAATTAATTTTCAAAACGTTGATAAAACAAGTCAGCATCATTTTCCTTATTTGGCAAACTTTCTATTAATGCAAAATGGGACACCCAGCATCCTTTTCTTTTTGACTTGGTTAAGAGGATATACAAAGTCAAGTGTGTTCCCTGATCCCCGGGATTCACTGTAACTAGTCCTGGTTTCAACTTTGGGTGCAATTTCATTCTTGTTTAGGGTTTTTCTGGTTTTGGGCAGGAGGGCATCTTTTCTGTATTGAAAGTTGTCTTAAATATGTTTTTCAAGTAGGCAGGATATTAAAAATAAACGCATGAAACGAAAGTATTTTATTCTTACTAAATAGTAACTGAGTACTGACTATTAACTTAAGAGTATAAACGGGTGAAATGTATCCTATATAAATAGAATGAGAGAATTCAGAAGAGTAAGTGGCTGACATAAGGTATAAAATTAAAATAAAATTCACATTCTTTTTCCAAAAATCTTTGTCTGGAACTTGAAATCATAGCCCGGGTGAGCAGTAGTCTGTCCATATACCAAGTCACGATATGATCTCCGAAGTCAGACAGAAGTGAATTTAAATCTCAGCTCCAAGAGTTAGTTATAATTTGTCTCTTAGAGCAAATTATTTAACACTTCTTTGCTACTGTTTCTACTTTTGCAAGTTTGGGTAATACTATTTATTTTACAGAGTTTCCAGAAGGATTAAAAAGAGTTAATGTGGGCAAAGTGCTCATTTGCGGAGCCTGGCATATAGTAGGTGTTCAATAAAGGACAGATAACAACAATGAAAATAAAAAACAGTAAATTAACTTGTGTCTGAATACCAAAAGGAACACATCCGTTTGCTACTGGGCAGAGGGGCTACAGAGTCAGTTATTATATATCTAGTTTCCCTACACTCGATATATACAATCGATATCAGTTGATTACTTGGGATCCCTGACCCAAAACCTCCATAAATGCCCTGATACGGCTTACTCTGTCCCGTTTGTTAATGCACTTGGAAAAGGCTGCTTTGGGGTTGTCGCACTCCAGATAGCCACCAGGCTCTTCCTAAGAGCAGGCAGAAAGGATGGCCACGTGACATCCTGCTGTTTCTCGGCCCCGTTCAAGCACCAAACAGACTTTGAACTTTAAACATTTCAAGCAAGTGTCAGTTTTCTGTTTTCTTTTAAGGCACTCCATGCATATGCCATTTTGTCTAAACAGGTGGGGAAAACACGAAAACAAACAACAGAGTGCTTGGCAAGCAGCAACGACGAGGATAAAGATAGACTGTGAGGCTAGTTCCTACCTCTACTGATAGAGTGGGAGGAGGAAAAAAGATGGGGTGTTGTCTGACGTGAGCAGGGGACAGCACCTCCCGAGCCGCCCCCACTCGGCAAGGTGCGTCCCGAGGGCTGCCAGTTTCTGGTGAGCTCTGAGCTAAGATCAGCTGCCACTGTCAGTCACCATGCTGCGGGGGAGGCATTCAAAGCTGTGGTCCAGTTAGATCTTAGAGCTCCTATTAATTTAAACTTAAAATGAAGAACACTGTATAAATCTGAGAGCCAGTGAAAGTCCTACAACTGGAAGAGCGCTAATACTCCCAACAAAATTTTCTTTAACCATGAAGATAGCTACTAAGTATTGAAATTAATATCTTTCTTCTCCTGGCTTCATGCTTCAAAGAGATACTTGAAGGACATATAGGCAGTTTTGGTGGCATGAACGTATTTATATGTTGGAGGGAATTTTTAACAATAAATGATTCTTCAGGATACAATGAACTCATCGTCTGGGCATTGGTCACCAGTGTTTGAAGATGGCGCAATCCTCAGTTCAGCACTTGCCTTGGACTTGGTGCTTGGTGGATGTGGGCTGAGTGGATGAATGATGTGGACGACAAAATTGACCTTCAGGGTTAGAGTGAGTCTTGTGCAAACAGTGACCAGGCCTAAGAAATTGGAAGGAGAAGAACATTTTGGAGTATTCATATCTTCACTAATTATTTTAGGGCTTGTAGGAACTCCCTTGCCGCTGTGAAAACAATCTCAGTTCCCATCACCTTCCATAAGAGCGGTGAATTTTTTTCGCAAATCACTGACTCGGATTTCCTGCTAAACTTGGAGTCAGCTATGTACTTGCACATAGCAGGAAAAAAAATTCATATTAGCCCCAAGAAATGAAAGTGAAGGCAAATTTCAAGGTTAGTGCCCTTTGGCTGGATATTTAAAAAGGTTGTGCTCACAGGTGACACTTGTAATTTGTTCTGCTATAGAGTTCTTTATGAAGCTTAAGAGGTACTCGTTGCATTTAAGGCAGGGCTGGATGGAGGGAGAAGAAAATAAATCAGCGCTCACCAATGCTCTGGTCAAACTCTGTAGAGCCAACCGTCCCTCCCCTGGGTGTTCACAATGCTGCCTCTGCAAAACCAGCCCTCTCCCGGTAACAGCTACCCAATGGCCATTTCTCTGGTCCTGTCTTCTTTCAAGCTGTCTGAGGGTCGAAGCTGTGGCTGATACGGCGATGAGTCCACCTGTCAGGATGTCTCTCTGATCCATTGGAAATGCTTGGCTCTAAAAGTTAGAAGGGAAAGAGCTGTCCATCCTTCTCTATGCCCTCATTTCTAAATAAAGCACTCAAGAGCTCCCTGGATACTGCTATGGGAAGGAAACATACTAACCACCTGCCACGGGGCAAGAATCAAATCACGGTAGAAAGGGAATTAGGCTGGTATTCAACGTGGAGGAAGAGATTGTATTTAATCCTACGGTAAGTAAATGGCACATACTGAAATACAGCGCTGAAAATAGAAAAGGCCACACTGCACACTGTTGGATCAGAGGCCATTTTATGGGGTTAATTAACTTGACTTTTTCTCACTTTTGCCAAAAGTAATTTTTTTGTGTTTCAGGAATTTATGATATTTTTTCCTATATTTAGAAAATATGAGCCAACCAGGACATGATCATATGTGTCTGCAGGTGGGTACATGAGCACTCACATGCATGTATGCAGGAATATGTGTGTACAAATGTGTGCATAAGCATACATGTGCACGTGTACCCACGCATGTGTTCTGGGTAAACGGTTCTGCACAAACTGGCCTTGCAGGGTACCATGTTCATCCTGTTTTAACAATCACTATGTCAAATGAGCTGATTCTCAGGGAAGAGTGGTTTTTATAACTGTCCCATAACAAACCGATTGTAAAAATCAACCTGTGCACTTTCTGTCTTCATATCAATGTTTGGCTTCTACAATGAAAACTTGGTGGGTATTTGTTTGATGAGACAGTACAATGGAGTTCTCCTCCTCAGCTGTCTTTGCTCCCCAAAGCTAACCCTGGCATGTTCAGTGCTTCTAAAAGGGAGTAAGGTTACATGCAAGAAACAGATTTTTTGATTTTTTAAAATGTGTCAATTTAACGGGTATTTTCCTGCTCTGAAATGAGTTTTAAGAAATGCACATACATGGATTTTGAAAAAACCATCAACATTTAGTCTTTCAGCAACCACTAGAACATGGAGAATCAAAAGGTTCTCATTCTAGAACCACTAACTCAAGTAATTGAAGTAATATTATTTTATTCCCCTGTTCCAGACTAAACAATCAAATAATAAAGCATGAAGGAGGAAGATATTTCAGTATTTCTCTACCTTGCTGTGTATTAGAGCATCCCTTTCAAAAGGAGATATTTATTCAGGTTTTTAAAATATCAAAGTAAAAAATAACAAAGGTTGCATTTTAAAATCCTCCCAAATCATGCACGTATATAACCTGACTTGGATTACTTTTAATTTGGATCACTTGATATTTTCTTTGTATTTCTAGAGGACGTGCTTTTCTTTGTTTAAGAGTGCCATTTGTTTAAAAATTGTCGTTGAGTGGTTTTTGGCCACCGACTCCTCCTGGGGCTTGCTTGGCTCGGCTTTGTCCAGAAGCTGATTCTGATTCTTCTGTCAAATGCTCTGTGGCTCTGTGGTGCCCTGCGTTCCTGAAGGCCTGGCACGGGGCTCAGGCGGGCAGCTGACCACGCTGTGCCTCACAGAGGTACTTAACAAAAGGAGCTACGTGCTTTGATGGTTTGGGTTTCAGGGATGGAGCTGAACCCAGTGAGTCTTCCACTTAAACAAGAAATAGCCTGGTACTTCACTTCAGCTGGTTTCTCCCATCTATGCAGGGAAATAGTTTCTTTTAACGGGGCCTTTTGTGTAACATGTTAAAACAGGAGTTACTGGCTGCAGCAGAAGCAGGAGAAACGGTTGAGCAGCCTTTGTGGTGACTGTCACTTTGTTGCATGATAAATCCATTACTTTCCAAGGCCAGGCAAGAGGATCTTTGGTTTTTTTTCTTGTTTCCATTGCATTACTATTAACATGGATGCTTACTTCTCATTGTTTGTTGGAAAGGACAGAGTGAGAAATGTGATCGATTTCACAGGCTGCAGGAATGTGGAGTTTTCATCAACTTCACGGAGTTCTGCTTTGAATTCAGATGCCTTGAGTTCTTGATACCATCTCTTGTTCCTTTAATTTATCCAGGTTTTACTATGTCCTTTGAGAATATGCAGCAACTTGGACTATTTTATGGTAAACAATAACTAAATATTCATGAGTCAATTTTGCAAATGATTCACAAGTCACAGTTAATCAAATACTTCTTACTGTCTTCGATTGAAACTTATTTTAATAGCTATCCTCTTTTCTGGTATGCCAACCCCCCCCTAGGAAAAATATGTTTGAAATCTGTAAGTTCTCCTTATTCAGTCTCCGTAACTCGCTACTCCCCGAGGTTGAATTTCTTGGACTTGATAACTGTATTTAAAGTGGTTACATAAGCGACTATCCTTGTTTTATTTTGTTTGTGGGGGAATGTGCATGGAAGTATTATGTTTTCAAGGAGCATGATGTGTACAACCTACTGTCAAATGTTCAGAAAAGATTGATAGATAGATGACAGATTAGATAGGTGGAGGGTAGATAAGTGGATGATTACCAAACAAAGAGAGATCAGTAGATAGAATATACCGCAAAGGTGGCAAAATGTTAAAATTGGTGGGTCTGGGTATCTGGAGGAGGGTATGTTGGAGTTTTCTGGATGGCTTTGTATGACTTTTTGCAGCTATCCACCAAGTTTGAAATGATTTCAAAATAAAGCATTTAACGGGGGAAAAAAGAATAGCCATAGAGTAACACATGCAACCTTTTATTCTTCCCTGAACCAAACAAGTTCATGACGGTGCATGCTCCTGGGATTTTTCCGCCCCCAAAACGAGGAGAGGGCTGCGTTACAGGGTGGGGGGCGGCCGGTGGAGGCTGTGGTTGCGAACATGAAAGGCAGTTTATTCTCACAGTTCAGTAGCTGGCCCACCCTCCGGGCTCTTGGACCGGCCTACCTTGGCAGGCAGACTCTGCGGTTTGTTGGAGAGGATCTCGGCAGCCTCCCTGCAGCGCGTGGAAAGGTTCAGGATGGCAGCAGCTGCTGCTATGTGGGCGTCTTCGCTGCACTGACCGTGGCCATAAGAGCTGGCTCGGCACGGGCTCGGGGCGTGGGCGCCGGGGCCAGGCAGGCGATGAGGACATTTCACCGGGCTTGAAAAATGCTTCGCTGTGGAAGAGAGATTTGATTAGCCATGGCACGTACACGATTTGGGTCATTACATAGATTCGATTTTAAGATATGACTCCGTACCTTAAAATTTGCAAAAAAGAAATTAAAACATGCTCCACCATCCATTTGGGGCCTTCAGTGAAGGGTATTCTGATTGGCTTTAGCAGAGGGCCAGGCACGGCATGATTGGATTGCAGAGAGAGGATGCCTACTCTGCTAATATTTTCTGCATTTACACTTTTTATCACAAAAACTCCATAACTGATGCTATGGAGGCAGGGGCCCTGGCAACATTCATGACAAAAAAAAAAATTGCAGATACAAACCACAGTAGAAAAATCCATGAGGCCCTACAGGGCTTAAGGCATGTATATCTAAAATCCATCTAGTGTTGAAGAACTTATAATATCTAAAATCCATCTAGTGTAAGAACTTATAATTCCAGGTTAAAATTATATATATATATAGTTCCATTTTCGTAATCACAATTTGTACTTAGACATGGAATTACCTCTCTACCATTTGATACACGTGTTTATTTTTTACTTAATCTAGGAGAAGTTGTTCTTCATTCAATTGGCTGGAACGTAAATGGATGGTGGTGAGTCTTTGGTGAACTGGCATTTTGCATGTTCAGGTGGAAAACAATGAGCAAAGAACACAGAGAACGTGTTTTCAAGGTGAACAGATAGTTTAGTCATAGAGGCTGAGTTCTGGTTTTATGTTTCAGTAGTGAGTACCAAGGCATTACTGAGAAATGAAATTAAACACATTTTCATCAGTTTGAGGCTAAGGAAAAAATGCCTGATTTTTAATGTAGAACAATGTAAAAGCATTTAGTATTTATTTTCCTTTACATGTTACTTATTTTAAATATCTGATTATTCTTTATTAACTAAAATGTAAAACATTATCAAGTACCATTTCTATAATGATGAGAATATGTAAATGTCACTGAATAACTGGCCTTCTTTAAGTGAAGATACATATTATATGAGTATTTAGAATACCTTTATTAACTAGCTTCCCTGAATTAAGCACATATATGCATGTATATATACTGGGTATACATTTATACATGTAGATTGATAGGTAGACAGAGATACAAAAATTTGTGTCTGTTTTTTACCCTGAATCTAACAGGTTGCCATGTGGTTATTTATGTTGCCTGGGACCTATTTTTGGTAGGACTAGGTAAAATAATTATCCAAGTATAACATTCTTCTCATAGATGGGCAAACCCCTTCCAAGTCTTTTCATCCAATGCTGGGTTTTATACAGCCTTCTGGTTCTTTGAAAGAGTTGAAAAGCTCACCTACTGAAGCAAATATTCTGTGTTCATAAAAACACTTGGTGAGAAATCAAAGAAATTTATTGGATTAGCTATTGAAAATTTGGGGTCCAAGTGGGGAATTATTTAGATTCTTTATGATTAAGCTACCATAATGCAGAAATCACTTCCCACATTTCTTTGCAACATTCACTTTCTCACCTTCCATGAGAAAATGCAAGTACTCCAAACAATGTGAAAAAATATGCTAGCAAAATGACTAGATCTTACAAGCTATATCACCCTTGAGTTCTTCTGTATGGATTTCATTAGCATTATAGAATAGTAACACAATTTAAATGTCTCTATATATTAATTGTAGGTTTGTGGGTAAATGCAAATCTGTAGCCACAAATATTTCTTTTAGTAAAAACTTGAGAATTGTGTCTTCTTAGACTTTTCACCTTTTTCCCTACCTTCAGTCGGAATGTTTTTGAATAATACGATTTTAAGTAATATGTTTTAAAGTAATCATTTAAATAGTATTTCAATATTTTATCCTTGAATTTCCACAATTTCAATATGAATCAAATCACTATATTATATTAATATACCATCCATTATATAATTAGCAAGCATAAATGATAAAATATTTCTAAATATATTGATCCCAATTCTGGATGAATGTGTATTACCTATTCCTTTAGAATTACTGTATTTAGATTAAATCATGGCACCATAATTGTAAGATCATTTACTCCATTAAGTATTCATCATATTCAGTGTAAAATCAATTACACTGTCATATATTTTTCTCTCCTCCCAGTTGTAAATGGTGTTTTTATGTATTTGAGGATACACACACGCAGACATGTATGTACACACACGCGACACATTTTTTTTTCTTTTTACTTCCAGACTTACATTCAGGAAATGGTGGTGTTTTTCGTCCTTGCCCTGTTTGTGTGAGGGGGCGTTTACCAAAAACCTGGGCATCGAAACTGGCATAATCAAATGGTACTTTTCCAAACTTCTCTTGTTCTTTTGACATCGTGGCTCTGGGAGGGGTAATGGCTTGTGATCGGAAATTGAATTCAATTTGCTTCACTAAACTGGTCCTGGAGAGAGAAGGGAAGAGTTTAGAAGAAATAAAAAACTATTGGTGAACAGATTAGTGTGAGAACTGAACTGGGATTGGATGTGTCCTGCCAGGGGCACCCACAGAGACACTGCTGTTGGAAGGAGCTGCAGCCACGGCATGGCAAAGCAGCCTGCTTGGGACCAGGACCAGGTTCAGAGGAGGCTTTCCCAGCTCCGCCATGCATTTGGGGATGCCACATGTTCTGTCCCAGTCACCCACTGGTAAAATAGGAAGTTACAATCCTCTGTTTATGTGATGCAGTCGTCGGAAGATCAAGTTTTCCATGTCTGGTAGTGCTTTGAGCCCCTAAGAGAAAAGTGCCATGCACCTGTCGTTAAGGACTGGTTAGTGCACTGACAAGGCCTGCACATTCTGCTAGTTAGGATTGTTAGCCAAGTTAGCAGTAACATTCATGATTGTAACCAGTGAGGAAACAGAACTGCATTCTGCCCAAAAGAACTGATGCTGAGCTCTATTCAGTTCAGAGCTGGGCTGATGTCAAAAAGGGGTAGCCTACACCAAAAACTTAATTCCTGAATTGCAAGTTTCTTCTTAGCCTCTGTACCATTCCCCTCCCCCACTCTTAGTTTGAATGCTTTTGCTGATTTAAGGACTAATTTAAATAGTCTTTCAATATTTCATCTATTAAATTTCCACTAATTCAATATAATTCAAAATTACAGTATTAGTATAGCAATCACATTTTTCAATATATTTATCTTAATTCCAGCTAAATATGAACTTAGTATTCATTTAGAATGATTGTATTTGGATTAAGCAGTGACACCATATTTGTACAGCATCAATTCCTTGTATCTAGGCAGATACAAATGTCATTCAGCAGTTAAAGAACATGAACAGATATACCTTTTAGAACTTATTAATTTAAAAAATATATTTCTTCTCTTGTTTTCCATCAAAACATGCCTGACTTATCAGAATGCCAAAATTTCAGTGTTATCCTTTGGATGATGTAAAAAAAATTTAAGTGCCGCACAAAAATAGTTGAGTGACTACCTGATACTATTTATGAATAACGATTTATACCCATACAGTTGCATAAACATTCTTAGGTAAAGCAATCCTTATCTTTTAAGAAGTGAGCAAAATGAAACTTAATGTTGTTTACATATTTTACAAGTAAACTTCTTAGGAAACTGGGGGCATTAACCAAGAGCTCTGTTTTAAGGGGCTTAATTCCTGGCTATTCAGTACAGCAATTCGTGAGCTTTGCTTTACATGTGTTTTCTATTGATGGGATTTGAATGCCAGTTTTGACTCGTAATTAAATATATAGAAGAAACATATGAAGGGCAATCATATCCTAAAAAATGTTTTCTATTTCAGCAACTCATTGACAACAATGAAGACCTGTCTTGATCCTGAAATTGTTTTTCCTAAATATTTGTGCAAATAAATGTATAACTTTACATTAAGCTTCCTCAGTATTTACAGGTATAACATTTTTTCCAAACTACTAGACACTGTAAAGAACCTAGGAACTACTAAGACTATTAGGAGGTACTTTATTAATGGTTATCAATTCATGGAATGAATTTTTGTTTTAAAAGAACTATATGTACATGTGGAACAGGAGAATGGATATATAACATTGTATATTTTAGGTGGATCTGAGTGAGTTATGATAGCATTTTCTTAGGCAGAAAGGTTACCTCAACCATAACTGAGTTTACCTGAACAGTGAGACAAGTTAAATCTAGGGACACAGTGTTTTGATTAAAAATGTTATAGACTTTATTTCTTTTTAATTCAATCATATTATCCTACATTTGTCCGTAGATTAATTTCAAGTTAATCATCTGGAGGTTCTAGTTTGTAACTTAAGCCATAAGTTAATGAACCAGACCAGTCTCTCAAATGGGTTTCCCATACAGGTCTATGGGTAACTGAGACTTGAGAGCAAACCCAGCGACTGGTGCGTGAGGGACAAGAGAGCCTGTTGCGTGAGAGCGTTTCGTGAACAGAGTATCAGGAGCATTCTGGGAGTCCCGTACCTGTGAACCTGGTCGGGACACTGTCCGGTTTTGGAAGAATCAAGCAGATTTTTATCCTGGGACATGGCCAGTTTTTCAGCTGCAGCAATTGGACAACCAGAAAGACTGTTTATAAAAAAAAAAAAAAAGTGCGAAGATTTGAGTTAAAATGATAATGTAATTTGCTTTGGCATGGGTCTCTTAGCACACTTGGCACACTTAAGTTATATTTATAGTTCACTTAGCACCATTTTCACCCCTAAAAGAACCCAAAGGGTTTTTGTGAAACATAGTGGCAACAATTTCTTCCCAACCCCATCTCAGAGGTGAAAGCTAACAGGCCATGTTTTAAATCAAAATATTATGTAAGGGAGACATAGCTAGATTACACTGAAACTTCTTAATATTTTGGGTAGAATGAGCTCACTCAAACTGTAACTACAAAAATTAGCATTGTTATGCCATGGTTTATTTTAGGTAAAATTTTAGGGTCTTAACTTTGTATCTTAGTTTGAATGTGTAGAATAGGAAGTTTTCTGGTAATATGCTAATAAGTCATACTAATACTTTGCATAATCTAAAATGTACACATAAACGAACACTTTCACCAAAAATGCATATATAGGAACCCTACATTAGTAGATAATTGTACTCATAAATGTTTTATGTCAGTTGCAAGCTCAGTGAATTTCCATCTATCCTTAGCCTGGGTCACAGTCAAAGCCACTGCACCCTAAAAGTCCATTTTGAATCTTTTTAATGCCTAGGACATGGGATCCAAGAAAACCAATAAGCAGCTCTTCAACAGCAAAATGTCCATGGTGGGATCCCACAGCAAAAGAGGACCTTTTCTCTGTGGACATATGAATATGGTATAAAATTACTATACAGTTCCAGAAACTTCGAATATTCATTTTTGGGTAGCTTAACTGGCTGCTAACATGAGAATTTATAGCAAAGAAAATAACGAGGTATTTTTTTTTTTACTCTGTACATATTGAGACTATTCTTATATTTTCCAAGGGGTTTCTTATTTGACAGTGATGCAGTAATTTTGGTAACACCTTGATAGTTCGTCACTTTATTGACGGGACGTTTCTCTCACTTTCTCTTCATGCAAAATGACCAGCAGTAACTGCAGTTACCTCCTGTGGGTGTTGCGGTTGCTGTTGACATGCCCTCTTCCTGTGCATCCCGGCGTGGGACACTTGAGCACATTTTCGTGCATGGCAAGAACTAAGCACAAAACATCACATGAAAGAAAACCATGGAAAAAAAAAAAAAAGAAAACCATGAATACGTAACGCACAAAATTACTTCTCCACTCTTCATTTGAATGAGTTTAGTTACATAATCTACCTTGCTCCCTCCCATAGCTATTCAAATGGAAACAAGCATTTAACGACTTCAAAATTAAATTCAGCAAGCATGCTCAGGTTTTAATTTTCCTAAACGTCAAATGAAGATTGACACCAAACTTAAAAGTGAGCATCCGTCTTGTAGCTAATTTAGACTGCCCTGCGCATAGCCTTCGTTTACAGTTCTGCGCTTTTCCTTGGGGGTGGAGAACAGTATTTGTCAAATCGTTCCTTCTGCACGGTTTAAAATCCTGAAGACAGTCCTTTTGACTTCTTAAGTGATCTCTTTGTCCGTCTTCCCGCTCTCCCCGCCCCCACTGCCCTTCGGTTACTGGCAAGAAGGCGGGGTCGCTGGGAAGGTCAGGCTGGTGGAAGAACTCCAGCGTGCGCCCACCGCCCTCGAGAGCAAGTTCAAAGGCACCCACGCGCGGCCCTGCCGCTCTCCCTCGGGGATCCCGGCTTGGCGTGGGCGGGGGCGGGGGCGCGAGCGCCGGCTGCGCTCTGCTGCGGGAGGCTCCCAGCGCCGCAGGCTGCGCGGAGGTGGCGTCCCACAGCTCGCCTCCCCGGGGGCGGGGTCTGGGGGGCGTGGGTGGCTGTCCCGCGGGTTCGAGGGCGCCCTGCTCCGGGGCTGAAGGCAGCCCAGACCCGAGAGGGCGGAGCAGGTGGGCGGCCAGACCCAGGGCGAGTTGACCTTACAGTTCCCTCCCAGATTCCAGATTTGGAAGGCGAGGTGGCCAGTGGCGTCCTGCTGCTTTCCCTCCAGCGCCGTAGGCGCGACCCCTACTCACTCTCCAGCGGGACCCGCACTTTGTGCGGGCACCCGGACAGGCTGCGGTGGTGGGGGTACAGCCCCGTCACGTGCCCCGTGCCGTCGCACCCCGGGATGGGGCACTTGGTCTCCCTCTTCTCAGGGCGCGGCGAATCTGCAGAGACAGGCAAATGGGAAAGTCACTTGGTTATTCTTGCCCCTGGCATCCGGTGGGACGACCTCGCGGGGTGACGTTCCCACTTTTCACTTGGATCATCATAGACGTTCTTGGCACACTGCCCTGAAGAAGACCCTCGACTCAGACCTGCGGAAACATAAAAAATGTTTTCACTTTTCTTGGTTTCCTAAGCAAAAGCTGACACAGGGCAAGGGAGTGTTGGCACACAAGGGTGGGTTTAAGTTGTCACGTCGCCTGCTAGAGTTCGAGCCTTATTAAGAGACTCGCCCCTTCACGGCAGGATGAGCAGGCTCCGGGCGGGGGGGGGAATGAGATTGAAGGAAGAATTTATTCAGACCCAAAACATCTCCAATTAAAGAAGCCTAGAAAAAGCCAGATTCAGAATGACAAAGGAGGCCGGCCACGCGGTCGCAGAGGCCCGGGTGACGCGGACCCCGCGGTGCGGCTTCAGAGGCGCCCGCGCCTGCTCCCACCCCTGGTCCTCTGGGGAGAGCGCTGGGGACCAGAGTTAGGGTCGAGCAGGGTGAGAAGGCGGCCCGGCCTGTCCCTCACTCATTTCCAGCCCCGGGAAGTGGGGCCGAGACGGAATGTTCTGGACCTCGGGGGCTGCCATTTAGAGCCACCTGCCGCGAGGGAAGAAACTGATGGCTCGACTCAGGAGGCAGAAACTAAAAACGGGGGGCCGGGGGGCGGGGGGGGGGGTCTGGAGAGGCGCTTCTCTTGAGGGAGACTTGCAGAAATCGAGGGTACAAAGAAGAACAGGGGCGACGGGGAGCCTGCCGCGGCCAGGCAGGGACAGAGGGACAGACGGACGGAGGGCCGGGCTGCGGGCAGCAGGAGCTGCAGAGCGAGGCCAGACAGCTCTGGGGCTTCCTTCTCCGCTGCAAGCGTTAGGAAAAGGGTTAGATAAATTTAAGATATATTTAGGGGATTTGAATCTCTGGACTGACAATGTGATAGCCAGGTCCTGAGCCTCAACAGACTCCAGCACCTACAATCTGATTTATTGGACTTACCACACTCAGCTAAGATGGAGTTGAAGAAGGACAACCACCACACCATGGAGCCTAGAGTGATTACAACTGAAAGTGGGAGGATTGCATCCAGCATCCATGTGGAATCTGAGCCTCCTCTTGACATAGAGGTGCAATGGACACAACCAATCCAATGTCCACATAGAAGAGGTGGCACTGGATTGGGAAAAGTGGACATGGTGGCTGATGGGTATGGGGAAAGGCAGGAAGAGATGAGAGGTGGAGGCGCCTTTGGGACTTGGAGCTGCCCTGGATGGTGCTTCAGAGGCAATCACCGGACATTGTAAATCCTCACAGGGCCCACTGGATGGAATGGAGGAGAGTATGGGCCATGATGTGGACCATTGACTATGAGGTGCAGAGGTGCCCAAAGATGTACTTACCAAATCCAATGGATGTGTCATGATGATGGGAATGAGTGTTGCTGGGGGGGGGGGGGGGGGAGAGGTGGGGTGGTGGGTGGGGTTGAATGGGACCTCACATATATATTTTTAATGTAATATTATTACAAAGTCAATTCAAAAAAAATGAAAAAATAAAAAGTGAAATGAGGACTGGCACGAACCCTGCCGGGGTTACACGGATGAGGTCTTGTTTAGAAATGCTCGGATTTGTGACCTGGAAGGTAGCTAAACTTAAAACGGACGTGCGAAGTCGAGACGACAGAGGCTCGGCTCATCCCTGGAAGGGCGAGGACGGGCCGGGTCGGAGCGGGCAGAGCCCTGGAGGAGGGGACCCGCCGCAGCCTGCGAGGGTGCAGGAGTCTCGGGCGCCAGGAGCCAGGAGCGGCCAGCGCACTCGGTGCTGAGAGTGAAAATCCACAGTGTGCGTGATCCACACACACACGCGCGCGCGGGTTCTGGAGGTGGAAGGGGGGAGAGAAGGCCCGGCGCAGGGAGGCCGAAGGCCCAGATGTCTCATGGCGGCCTGAGGAGCGTGGAGAGGCCGCGGTGGCCCTGA
This sequence comes from Dasypus novemcinctus, assembly GCF_030445035.2. NCBI lineage: Eukaryota > Metazoa > Chordata > Mammalia > Cingulata > Dasypodidae > Dasypus > Dasypus novemcinctus. Next base: position 14,892,426 of record NC_080686.1, read on the forward strand.
GACAGACCCCCCAGGGCGGGACCCTGCGATGCGCGCCTCGGGGCCCTGTGCGCCGGGCCCACTGGCGGGGTTCTAGGTGGGGCTGGGCAGATGGGGCCCAGTAGGCCGTAGGTGATACACTATAGGGGGGCATGGTTCAGCAGAAGGGGGAGGAACTCCGATCCTTCCAGCTATAGGGTGCACTGCCAGCCTGGAGGAGGGTCAGAGGAAGAAAAGAGGCAAGTGAGTGAGAAAGCAGCAGTGAAAAGGCAAGCACGCTCAGGGAGCCGGCATTCATTTCCAACAAGGGCAAAATTTGCATGCTATGTAATAGGAAGGCTCTACAGTTTGCAATTGGTAAGCGTCAAAGAGGCGTCGTATGAGCCGGGTATGTCCTGTGATTTTGCAGATGTCTATTTTATTTAATAAAAAAAATATGGCCAATTTGCGAGTCGATTTGGGCACGATTGGTTGATCACTCGTCAACCCCCTTGAAGTGTGATTACAGTGAAATTTGCAGGGGTGCCGCCATAGCAGGGTGAATTGGAATATGAAAAAGAGAAGAGCCACAGGATGCGTTTTGATGCCCTTCCTCTCTTGGATCTTGTCCACGTGAGGCCACATTTCTAAACCACATTGAAATGGTTGGCGTCGAGCGTTTCCTCCCCCTTGCCACACTGTTTGTCTACGGGAAACCAGAGAGGGTGTAGGAGATAAGGCAGGGCTGGCGCCTGCCCAGGGGTGGCCCACTGACAGTCCATCACGCACCTTTGTCTGCAAGTCTCTTCTCTGCTGGGGGAAACAAAGATGCTGATGAAATGCTTTCTAGGGCAGAAACTGTTTGCAGGATGAGGAGCCAGAGCTTGAGCTCTGGGTAACTCTCAAGCCTGGCTCTTCTTTTTTAAAATTTTTAAATTTTATTTTCTCGGTACAAGTCTGCGTGATGTGGGTAGCCTTCTAGTCTGTGTGCCTGGGACAGTGCACCCTCACACCTGTTTTACTCATGTAATTATCAACACGTCTCTCTTTCACTGGAAATGTGTCCCAGGCTGGACAGTAAGTGACGTGGTAGTGACTTTACTTATACTGTGACCTAAAGTCTTTTTAGTGTGATAACCAAATTTATTTTAGAATTACCCAACTCATCTGAAGGCTTGGGTAAAACTGTCTATATTAATTCTAGCATTCTCTCCTTAAGAGAAGACTCACAGGACCAGGGAGGATGGGAAGTTAGTGCTATATTTTGGAGAACATTTTCAGTTGTGATGAGAGTTGACATAAAAGCTCCCTGGAAAAAAGAACCCAATCCAACTTTTCAAACCCGAAAGCAATTTTCTTCTAAAATAAAGGTAAACGCTTCCCCCCAGCGTGGGACATGACACCCGGGGATGAGCCTCCCTGGCAACGAGGGACCACTATCAACTACCAACTGATGATGCAACTGGAAAATGACCTTATACGGAAGGTTCAATGCGGATCAGCAGAATATCCATGTCTACATAAAATAACATGACTTTAAAATGCTGTTTGACCTAAAGTAAGGGGGAAATGGAAAGGAGAAATGAGTTTATATGGCTACGAGTTTCTAAAAAAGAGTCTGGAGGCTGGCAGAAGGATTGCCCTCATGCACAACTGAGCAGAGTCAGAGAGACAGATAAAGCAGATACAACCCCCAGATATTGGTTCCTTTGAGGGCTAAAGAGACCCATGGGAGTTATGGTCATGGCCGATGGGGTTAACTACCAGGGCAGATGGCCCCTCTTTGGAAAGGGTGTTTATGTGTGATGAATCTGGACTCAGATGGGATCTCCCTTCATAAGACTTTCATGCTAATGTGCTGGAGGTGCAGTTAATGTTGGGGTTTAAGATATATTTAGGGGATTTGAATCTCTGGACTGACAATGTGATAGCCAGGTCCTGAGCCTCAACAGACTCCAGCACCTACAATCTGATCTATTGGACTTACCACACTCAGCTAAGATGGAGTTGAAGAAGGACAACCACCACACCATGGAGCCTAGAGTGATTACAACTGAAAATGGGAGGATTGCATCCAGCATCCATGTGGAATCTGAGCCTCCTCTTGACATAGAGGTGCAATGGACACAACCAATCCAATGTCCACATAGAAGAGGTGGCATTGGATTGGGAAAAGTGGACATGGTGGACGATGGGTATGGGGAAAGGCAGGAAGAGATGAGAGGTGGAGGCGTCTTTGGGACATGGAGCTGCCCTGGATGGTGCTTCAGAGGTAATCACCGGACATTGTAAATCCTCACAGGGCCCACTAGTTGGAATGGAGGAGAGTATGGGCCATGATGTGAACCATTGTCTATGAGGTGCAGAGGTGCCCAAAGATGTACTTACCAAATCCAATGGATGTGTCATGATGATGGGAACGAGTGTTGTTGGGGGGGGAGAGGGGGGGTGGGGGGGTGGGGTTGAATGGGACCTCACATATATATTTTTAATGTAATATTATTACAAAGTCAATAAAAAATAAATAAAATAAAAAAATTTAAAAAAAATAAAATAAAGGTAAACGTGTCTTACGTTTGCTGGTAAAGATTTGTCTTCCTCCCATGTCAATCACTTTGGCGTGCCTCCTCTCCCCGGCCAGGTGCTCCAGCAGAAACCTGTCCAGCTCTTTGTAGGTGTGATGGAAAGCACGCCCTCGCTCAGCCTGCAGAGCAATCGCCTGCTCCAGCAAACTCAAGTTCCCCTTCGCTTTCCCCACGTCAACAGCCTCCTCTGTCACGGCGGATAGACCCTCACGACCCCTGTCCTCATTTTCTGAGAACGAAGACTGGCCCTGGCTGCCCAGGGGTTCCACAGGAGCGTTCTGTAGGTCTCTCCTCTCTGTTTCAGAGTCACACATGTTCTTGCAAGGAACAAATTTTTCACCTTCAGTTTTTATTTCTGGTACTTCCACCAGGTCTTTTCTGTCATCCACTAAAATATACTTTGGGACTCTAGGCGGTTTGGTTTCTTCTGAGAAGTTGGAGCCGCTGTCCCAGCCCGTCTCCGCACTTCCAGAGTTGCTGTCGTTGTCGTTGTCGGCCGAGGAGCAGCGCCGCAGCCCGCCATCGCTGACTTTGACTGTGCCCTCGTCGGAATGAATCATAAAGCATTCGTCTGCCTCGTCACTCTCGGCTTTCAAAGACTGGATGCCGCTGTCATTTAAGTTTTCGTTGGTGGTCTGAATGGACACATCTTTTTCAAATTTCCCCACGTGCATTAGGGATTTGACCACGAGCTCTTGGTAACTAGCATATCTGCCCTCTTTTCTGCTGGAGATTTCTTGTGCAGCTGAATGAAGACTCTCATCCATAGGTTTTATCATGATCTCTTCTATGGAAAGAACAAACCAACATTTAAAACTAGAACAGAAACACTTTAAGAAGATGGCACCAGGATACACACATACACACACAAATACACATGCACATTATCCAGCTGTAAAAAGGAGTGGAGTTCTGATACATGTTACAACATGAAGACATTGTGTTGAGTAAAATAAACCATACACAAGAGGACCAATATTGCATGCTCTCACTTCTATGAAATAATTGGAATATGTGAATGTATAGAGTCAGAAATAGAATACAGGTTACCAGGGGACTAAGGGGGGGTGGGATGGGGAATGGGGTGCTAATATGAAGTGGTACAGAGTTTCTCTTCAGGGGGGATGGAAAATTTTGTTAATGGATAGTGGTGATGGCAGCACCACACTGTGAATGTGATGAACACCACTGAATTGTGTGCTTGAAAGTGGCTAAAATGGGAAAATTAGTGTTGTCTATATGTTAGAAAAAAATTTAAAAAACAGACATAAAGCTATACAATACAGAATGAACCTTAATGAAAACTGGAAATTATGGTTCATAATATCATTTATAATAATAGCAGTTCTTCAAGTGTAACAAAGTTTCCAAACCAATACAAAATGTTAATAATAGGGAAAACTGAGTGTGTGTGTGGGGGGGAGGTACATGGAATTTCTGTACTTTCTGCATTATTTTTCTGTAAACTTACAATTGCACTAATTTTAAAAATGGCAGCTGGTATATGTATACATACACACATATAACATATAATATATAGTCCCTGTCAATTTTATAAACATTGAGGAGAAAAATAAATATCCTCTTAAGACAAAACAAACTTAGACTTTAATATTTCAGGAATTGCCTTTAAAAAGTGAGCTATTAGAATTTTCAGCAATTATCAAGAGCTAAATATTTCTAGGATACTGATCAAGACAAGAAGTAGATACGTAACAATCACAGAGTGCTAAGGGTGAAATTCTTGTTGCTGTACCGCTCATACTCCCCAATCCTAGCCAACCAGAAAGAAATCAAATGCACGTAATACTATACATTATAAAGAAAATATTCATCAGATTTCTGTTAGTGTGGCAATGTATTTTTGAAGCTTATTTGATTTATATTCTTTACCCTCCACAGTTCTTCCTCAAACATACTTTCAGATGTCATGGAATGTTAGCTAAAATAAAAATAAATCAACCTAGAGATGATAACTACCAGGACGCTGAAGCTTTCAAGACTTCCTGTTCGCTTTGGTAATTGTCACACTAAAATTCAATGCAGAGGGAAGCCTAAGTAAATGGGAAAATTAGCATGATCAAATCAAATCTCAGATAGCAACGAATTACCTGGCGTGCTACTTGCATTGTTTGTGTAAAACGAATGCGAGACTGTGAGATGGTCGCAGGATATTGAATACTGACTAGACGCATTCAGAACAGGGCCATGCGGAGTCTTGACTGCCAAGGGCTCTAAGTGACCTGGAGAAAGTGCCAGCCTGTCTCTGGACAGCCCACTGGGTTCCTGTTATCGATGTGTAGTTATTAGAGTCACGTCCATCCCTGTGAGGAAGGCTCCAGCTTGGGTGATAAAGCGCACGCATGACCAGCCTATCCCAATGTAAAAACACCAACTGAGCGTGCACCATGGAGGGGAGACCAGTTCTTGGTGACCCTGTACTTGGCCCAGGGACCCCAAGTGATCTGGGAGCTTGGGTGTGAAATGTGCCAAGCAGCCCTGCCATTGCCCTACTGCCATTCACCGGGATGAAAAAGGCCAGCATCATAATACAGGGCCATCTTTGTGTCACAAAAGGTAGTGGAGGGGGTGGGAAGATAGAAAACATAAAAGAATAAGCCCCCTTTTGAAGACTGCTAAAGACACCAAGTGAAGCGCATTCTGTGTGAATAAACATCTCCAGCCATCCTACCGCAAGGGCTGGAGGAGAGAGTTGATGCTGGAAGACAATGTGCCTTTTTTGGGTCGCATTTAATTTTTTATAAACATTGTCTCTGACAAGGACACTCAAAAATACATCTCCATCATCTTCCTTTCTGGTAATTATCTCCCTAAATCAACACTGGACTGCCAGGATCAAGTAAATATTGCCATAGTAACTAAAAGCATTTTTGGATGAAGGGAAGAATTTAGTCACAACACTAGCCCCTTTAAATAATGCTGATTATAGGGTGCAGGCTTTTGTTGGGATCTATTCAACATAAACTGAAAAATTTAACATTTTACTTCCTAGAAGAGAGCCTGGATAAACAAGCACATAATATTTGATAGGATGGTCTATCCTCTCCTGAATTCATATCAGAGGAACTCCAGGTTTAAATAATAAATTAAACATAGTCTAAAATGCAAATGAAGTTTTTCTCAATATCACGGTTGGCTATTAAGACAGAGTGTAAAGGGTTATGATAATTTTAAAGTATTATGAACTACCGAAAACAAATAAAAAGCATTTTCAGTGAATATGCTCAATTCATTGAACTATTCTCTCACTGCACTTAACTACCCACATGTGTACAATAATGATTTATAGACATTATACCTAATTATGCATATTTGGGCTGTGTTAGAGTGCTAACAAAAGCTCTAGAAAGCAACAATTACCTCTGTTGCTTAGCTACATAGTTTAAAATATTCCTATTAAGTGCAGATCGCCAGAGAGGGAGGAGGGGCTCTGGTGCACGTGTGCCCCGCAATGCATCTCTCTCTGCCGCTGCCAAACTGCCAGCATTTTGGGTCATTTCCAGTTTACATAATTGTTTGGTTCAACTGTTTGTTATATGCTAAAAGAAAATATTTATTAATTATTCTTCAGAAAAAAAAAAGAGAAGCCCCGCCACTAGAGGTGTCTCCGTGCTTTGCACGCTACGGCGGCTGGTTTCCAGGGATGAGCTGCAGCTATGTTTCAACTTGCCACTGATTCACCCCCCTCCCCAGCTTTCACTGAGGTGGGACGAAAAAGAGTCGAGCTCCCTTGGAACCTGACTGATGTGTCCCAAGGGGTGAACTTGACTTTCTTCTGGCTTTGTAATGCGCTGCCTAGGTGTTTTTGTTTTTTGTTTTTAAGTGTTAGTGGATTTTTTATTTTCCCTGGGGTCCTGGAGATGTATTTTGTGCTTCTGCCACTGAAGTAAGGAACACAGCCCTCCTTTCAGTGCCAGGTGGACCGGGGTTGGAATTCCAGTCTTGCTGCTCCTGCAGGGGAGCCGCGACTGGTAACTGAGCTTCTGAACCCGTGTCTCTCCTCGCCAGGTAAGGACGATGACACCGCCCTTGTGGGGCAGGCTGACCATGTCCCATGGGAGCACATAAAGTTGATGACCCCAAACAGGTGTTCAGGACGCAATGCTTCTCTTGGCCCTTCCCTTGGTGCTATTGCAGAGGAGGCTGATGGCACCTCAGTGTGATGAGGCCTGTTTTCCACTTGGGTTCCTTAGGACAACTGAGCGCCGCGGAAGGGGCAGTCCCCTTGCCACCCATTCTGGCACACTGTGGCACTCAGCAACTGTGCCCCCAAATCGGGTGTCCTCCCAGCCCTCAGGCAAGGTGACCCCGTGCAAGGTGGGAAAACCTCTCTGGCTTTGAACTGGGATACCGGGATCCCTGCTGGCCCCGCTTTGCCTGCTTGGCTGGGCTTCCCTGGGTGGAGGGGCCTCGTCCTAAAAAAGGAGGTGTCGGTGCTGCGTGAGTCAGTGACGCAGAAGAGGAAAATTAGCATTTGCTAAATGTCTCAGATGCTCCTGGTTGGCATTTGGGCCTTTAATTCATCTTCACAAAAACTGCAAGAGAAGTCCTTTTTACTCCATTTTACAGAGAAGAGCCATGGGGCTAAGGAGCTAAGGACTTGCTCAAGATTCCACAGCTGGCCAGTGGGGAACACAAGTCCAGAACCAGCTCCGGGCAATTCCCAGCTCTACAGTCTCTACGATGCCACCTCCAGGTTTTAAAGCCTGGGATTGTAAGAGGTCATGACTGATGTTTTACAACATCAACAAAATACAGCCATCCTCAGGAAAACACATGAAGAATGCTAATAGGCTCCCATTTCCACAAGCTTTGAGATTTTCAGAGGGTGAAGGAATATGAAGATACTAGAATATGATTGGCAGCTAAGTGGCAAGGAAAATGCAATGATTCTTAAATTATAAAATTAAAATGTTAAAACAAGTAAAAGAGAACAACATTATCACATAAACTAACAATCAGATGACAGCTTACTAAATACCACAGCAATATCAGATCAGAAAATTCCCGGAGATCAGAAAATTCCCGGAGTCAGCCCCAGAGAGTACAGTCAGATATAGTCAAAGAGTTACCCATTTACCTGATACAGCTCTTTCCCCTTTCCTGGGTGCATTTCAAAGTGGGGAAAAGGGGCAGGCTGGGATATTGGAGCAGGGAAAGGTGCTTTCCTTGCACGTGGAGGGACAAATGAAAAACTGCTTTGCCTGAGAAGAAAAACTTCACATTTGTTGATTTGCTCGAAATCAAGGACTCTACTCTGAAAAGTCTGGTAATCCTGCAGGATATTTGCTAATGGAGTCTTGCCTTTGTGTCAGCTGTTCTGTATCCAAGTAACTAAAACAAAAATATCCTCTGAATATCACATTTTGAGTTTCAGTTGGACTCCTTTATTATAAGTTCAGTTTCTGTAGTTATCTAAGTTACTTTCCTGGATAAAAGAGTTTTCCAGGCCTCTTGAATATGTAAATTTTGTTGAGAATAAAGGCCCTAGACAAATAAATTCTTTCAAAGTTCTGAAATTGAAGTGGCTTAGCCCTTATTTAATATTTGGGGAGAGATAATATGTGTTACAAGTACCAACCCAGCCTTTGGAGCTTCCATTAACAGTGATGATTTCCCCAAATCAGGACCAAGTTCCAGCATGTGCTGCTGGAACTCCATACGCTGGCTCTGTTCTTCCCACTTCAAGGGATCCCCCTTTCCCCACCTACCTTGGGAAAGCGTGAGCACGTACAGCTTCTCGGCAGCGCTTTGCAAACTGGCCTCCTATTTGCCCCATGAAGAGGGTATATCTTTATTGTTTCATCCACATTCTTGCCTATCTCCCTAATGCCCCTTGCATGTATTTGAAAGACAGGTTGAGGGTAAGGAGTGTTGTTTGTGCCAAGGAGTAGAAGAAAAACTTTCTAAGATTCATGCTTATGACCACTATCAACTCTCTCATGCCCTATGTGCCCAGCTGAAGATACAATTGGGCACAGACCTGGCCAGGTAAAGATCTTGGATACCCAGGTGATATGAGAGGGTAGATGCAAATTCCTTACACTGCCCTTGGGCTTTCTCTCGGGTCCCATTCCTTCTTGAAGCTAGACCGGGGCTGACTCAGAGGGCTGGGGGCAATCTCTTTTCAACCAAGTGTGGGAGCACCCGTGACCTGTTATTTCTGAGACTGTGATTTCATGATTGGACACCGTAGAAAGTATGCCCAGTCTGCTTTCTGAAGGTAGTTGGAAGACAGGGAACATTGGATCATAGGTTATCTGGGAAGTAATTATTTTGCTTGTTCTTCTAATTGTTTCATAGTTCTCATCCTTCCAGCACCTACAAGCTAAATCTCCTTGGTCCTCAGCAAACTGGATTGCATCTGCAAATGTGTGCCCATAATCATACGTATCTCGTGCCATTCTGAGTGGATTAAGGGATATAATTGATGTGTCAGGCATATATTAAGAACTCAAAAATAATGACTACTGCTGCTATACTTTCAGCATATTTGTTATTTGGAGCAGTATTAAATATAAAAAGAGTTAACATTTGTGAATCTACCAACAGGTGTCCATCAGTGGTTCCAAGTGAACACACTCTTTTTCCAAGAGAATCTATTCACTTGGTAGAAATTAAGCACCAATGAAGGTCCAAGCACTACAATAGAGGTTTGGGGTGAGTGAACCTGACAGAGCCTGACAGTCCTGCGGTGCTGACAGGGAGGTGTGGATGAACAGGCATGCTTGTTTTTGTGAAGATTTGGCTAATTAATGTCAGCTAGATGGATTACACCTCAGGACTAACCACACTGATACAAGGACTTTCCCTTATATTGGAATCCATCTGCAATTAACACAAATCAATGAATAAAACTGACCAGCTTCAAGCAAGCAAATAAACAAAGCCAAGGATGACTATAATTTATAGGTGAGCCTTAGGCTCAAGGCAACATATTAAATGCAAAAAACCCAGAAAATGTACTTAAAAGTGCCAAATCAGAATTCAACCTTGCTCTAACTACAGAATCTCCAAACTACTTGTGAACTGAGATTACCATAGATAAGATGATTACGATCTAAGATTTGTGCTCACTCAGTCAATACGCTTCGATATCCTTAGAACTGATACATGCAATTATTATTATCATTCTATATACACTAAGTATTAATGATCTATAATCTAGTTACCTTTTCTTTGTATAATCTACATGTCTTTTCAAGCAACAATTTATTTCATATATTTTGTTTCCTTAAAATTCATATTCATAAAAATATTCTGTAAATTTAACAGAACACACCTACATCAAATCTCATTGCCTGAGAAGTCAAGCTTTAGATTGTCATTTATTTGTTTTTCTCATAAAGTTTCTGAGTGATTTTATGCGGCCCTTAATTTTAGCTTCATGGACAAATTGCTCTGAGATATTCTTAGTCCTGGAGACAATGGAATTGTCAGGGACTGCGAACTGGGGAGAAACAAACCCTAAAATCCTCAAAATGCTGACTAAATTATACTTATCAGGAAGACAGTGTTCGATAGGTGAGCAAACACATGAACTAACGAAAATATGTGTACCTAACACATACTTATTTTGGAAATTATGAGCATATTCATACATTTTCTATACCACATCATTTTCCTGTTGAAGGAGATTGTAGGCTGCAATTTTAAGCACCTTCTATAGTCCATTGCTATGAGTACTAGCCAAAAAGCATATGTCGAAAAAGTAATGGTCACAGACTCCCTGCATTGGCGCATGTTGTACTATTACTAGTTGTATTTTAGACTCAACAAGTCAACACTATATATGTTAATAAAGCAAAAATAAATACTTTGTAATCATAGTATATGGAATATTATCTTGAAAAAGATATCTTACAGCCTAAACATGCCCCTTGGTTTTGAAGGATTCCTTGAAGATTTAGACACCCTATTACATAGTATGTACATACATAATCAAGACATTCATGCACTTTAAGATTTAGCATCTTTTCTTTGCTTCAAAGGGAAGCTTTTGTAATAGACTGAGGGCAAGGACTCTGCTTTGCTTACCTTTGCACTCTGACTAGTGTCCAGTAAAAATTGCGCCCTCATTAAATGGATGTTAAATAATGTCAAGTTTGCTTCCAAAAAGGAAGATACTTTTGCAACTGCACCCACCATACGTTCCATGTAAATTAAGATGAAGTCTTTGGTTCCAGGGAATAGAAACCATTTGGGCCCCTCTTCCTCGCTACCTGCAATGGAGAGCTCATTGGTTGCCAGGAGGCCGCTGTCCTCAGCCTCGGCCCTGTCGTCGTTTTCTTCTCTGCAGTCCATATTCGGGCTGTAGTGCTGCGGCTTCATGAGCAGGGATTTCCGTTTGTTGACTGGGACCCCGAGAGCCTGCTCTTCCATTCTCCTCTTCTTTGCCATGGAGCAATCGTACACAGCACTGCAGGGAAGGAGACACATTGAACATATGATAAAACTGTGTTGACTGCACTTTGGCATTTGACTTACAAGAAGTATAACCCAAAGCCCATGGAAATTGAAACTATTTTTATGGAACTTCGGACAAAGGTTTAGGGTTAGTTGTTGGCATGAACAAAAAAGAGTCTATCCCTATTGAATCCATTCAACTCTTGGGATTCTTTTTTACTGCCTATCAGAAGAATTTTTAAAACCTCATACTTAATCCTGAGTAAGCATATGTTAATCTGTGCTTTGCTTGGCACTACACTAAATACCCAAGGAGAGCTGAAACAAGATTTACTCTGGCTTGCTAATCCTAAGCAACAGCTAGTGTGAAAAATATACTACCAGATGCACACACACACAATGTGTCCAGTGAGGATAAATCACAAGGTTTTAAAAATAGTTGTTTGCTACGGAAACTGCTTATCTCTGTCCCAGTGTGCATCAGACTTGAGATGGCTGCATGTACAGGTTTTGACTTGAAAGAAATGTGGCATAGAGGGAGGGGGTATGCTATGAACATCCAATCAGCCAATCTTCAGTCGCCAAAGGAAAAAGTGAAAAGATGTTACATGGCATTCTGCCTTTTGATTCTCACCCATTTGGCACACAGAACAAACAAATAAAAGGAGGAAAAATAAGATTGGATTTCACAAAAATGGACAACATATTATCCTTTCTCTTGTTCTCACATGGTTTTATTTAGAAATGCTCCAATAGCTGGCTCTTTTAAGAATCTGATTAAAGAATCAAATCTGAATAGATTTCCCACATATTGCCCACCCAGAATTCATGCAGATCTCCCTGCGTGTTGAAGTAAGACAAACATTCTCTTGGCAAGATCCATGAAAACTAGGGGATTTAACCAACAGTGAGCCTATGAGAGAGAATTATTAAATGCTTTTGAAGAAAAATACAGAAGCTTTAGACAGAAAGATCTTCAGGAGAGAATCTTAGAATAAGAATAACAAACTATTACTTATTCCATCTCCAAAGATGATTGAATATTAAGTAATATTTTTAAGCAAAGGACCTTAAATTGCTCTCTTAAGAGCAATGCAAATGCTTGTTCATGAAAATTATTTGGTCATAGTCATACATATCTTCTGGACTTTTAAGGAATAGATTTCAAGGATTTCAGAGGAATAAAATAGTGTTATTCCTTTCATGAAATAGGACTCTGGAAGGTGAGATCATTCAAGAGGGTTCAAACACTCTAAAAATTATTAAAAATTGCACATTTGTAAATTATTCTTGTAAGGAAGAGAAGAGTGAAATTCCTAAGTTAACCAACGTACTTTCACAAAAATTTCTCTGTTGAGACCAAATTTAAAGTGAACATGTACAGAAGATGGAAAAATAAACTATAGCTAAAGATAATTACAAGGGCTCAGACTCCCGTTACAAGAAGACTATAAAGAAAATAAAAACCCACATAGACTGAATCTGCTGGTTTGTCAAAAATAAACAAAACACAGAAGATTGTTCAAGGAAGCCATTGGTCTATGGCATGTAAGTTATGATGTAATGATATAGAATAATCAGAACTCTCCTCGCTTTTGCTTTCTTAGTTAAGAAGAATGATCTTTGAGAGGGAAGAAGCATATCAAAGAGAGATAAAATTCCTGCATATGTGAAGAGAATTCAAGTAGTTGCTTAACAGAGTTTAAGTCTCCTAAATCAAGTCAATTTCCACCAAAAATGTTCAGAAAATATACAAGTAAGATCACTAAGCCATTATCCCAAACCAAGATGACTTTATAGAAAATGGGAGTGATAACTGGAAAAAGTCCTTCAGATACTAAAGCAGGGAGAACAAATGGATTCTGAAAACCAAAGCCATGTAATCGTAACATTGATATTGGGAAAGAGGCTTAAAATGAAGATTTGTCAACTCCAGAAAACACTGATCAAAGAGACCCAGGGTTGGTGGTGGGGGTGTGGTTTTTTGACAAAGAACTGCTCAATTAGAAAAATGCCATTTCTTTGTTGATGGTTGGTGATGAATGACACTGAACTCATAGTACTTATAACATCCTTACAAACTTTGTCTTATTAATATTACTATCCAAATTTACTTATAAAGACAAATAACTTTCCCCAAATCACAAAACTGGTAATTGGTGAAGCTGATATCTGAATCCAAGTCTGCCAGACCCCAAAACCTGAAAAGCGAATTTGGGCAACTTCTATAAGCATCTGGCAACTGGACAGAAGAGTACCTGGATAATCAGCAACCTCTCTAGCTGGAAAAAATAGATGGGCTTTGTCCAAAAAATAATTTGGGTGGGGGAGAGGTATACAAGGCACTCATTAAATCAGATGATACTAAGTTGCAGTAATGAAAACATATTGGAAAACATAATTAAAATATCCATAGACCAGAGCAAATAGAATAACCCTAATGAGATGAGATTTAATGGCAATAAAAATAAAGGTCCATATTTGGTACCGAATAATGAAATGTACAAGTGGATGAAGGGGATATAGATGGATGTATTGAAAGTACAAGCACAGCTCAAACCAAATTATTTTGAGCCTAAGGGCATATGAAGTACCTTAAATAATATTAGCTTTGTAAACGTCAGCATCAGATTGTGGCATTGAATCCCTCATCTATAAAATGTGGGCAATAATATCAATAGAACCAGTTGTGGATAAAGGAGAAGACATATGAGATGTTGACAAAAATAGTCAATAAAAATGGCAATGACAGAAATCAGGAACAATGGAACTCTGTGACTTGGGGCCCCACAACTGCAGAGGAGGCCACTGCCATGCAACCTACATATCCTATGCAGGACATGCTATGTAGACTTATGCATGCATGTCCACAAACACATTCAATTTTTACACATTATTTATATTTGCATCACACATAACGTTTGCTTTAAATCTCACATTCTGTGCATTTCTTCATTGCAAAATAGCTATGGCCCAGGCAGCATTTGGAGCTGAAATGAAAGGCTTTATGATAAATATTACCCTTTGTGTGTGCATGGAAAATGGTCCCTTTTCCTAGTTTTCCCCGAGGGCACACTATTTTGGCTTTATTGTGACACTTCACTGTGACACTGTGATGAGGGAGAGCCGTGCTTTACATGTCACTAAAAGAAATGCCACAAAATGCTAACATATCTTCTCAAGGTTGCCAGAAATAATTTCCACTGGGCTGTGTTTTCCCATCTGTGGAGCTCTGAAATGTTAAGGAAAAAAATGAGCTCTATTATCTATATTTTTTCTAGCAGATGAGAAAGAGAAAAAATACACTCAGCCCTGCATTTATTGTTCTATTCAATCAAACTGTTGCTTTAAACATCCAGAGCCCTCCCAGGAACTTTATCAATGCACCAAATATCTCTAAAGGCCGTATTTCACATATGTAGTTCTGATTTTATTAAAATCTCTTCAAAATATCTGTAGTTTTATATCAGAGAAACTTTCTGGTTACATATTTAACAAATGCTTCAATTAAGAAACACAAATTCTAATTCCAAATAGCATTTTCTTTGATGACAATAGATAACTGAAACTTGTATTAAAAATAATGATCGAGACAAACTACGATTAGATAACATCAATGATAGACTCAGTGCTGGGAAGTATGTTTAGAAGTAAGAATGTGTTGATGTGTCAGTTTTCAGAGAAAAGTACAAAGAAGTTAGGAAGCAATATATCCCCAAAATATGTCAAATAATTTCTGAGCATTTTTTTCAGCTTATCTTCAACCTTAATAAATTTTCAATACGAGTTAACCAGAAGTTTTGTAAGATTTAAAAAATATAGCTTCAGCAACACATATATTCTGAGTATACACCCCCTAAAGAATAAAATGGAAAAATAAATGGAGATTCCGAACTCCTCAGTCCAAGAAAACCATTTACATGCCCCAACGTTTTCTTGGAAATCTCAGAGCAGTTATTCCCACTGATTTTTTCCAATTAGGCAGAATACCATCGACTCAATGAAAGAAGCCAAAAAACATGATTTTGCATTAAGAAAATTGGCAGAAATAAACAAAGGTATGATAATTAGAAAAGGAGAAATTTAACTATTATTATTCACAGAGCCATTATTGTGTATGAAGAAAATCCAAATGATTCTACAGATTAAAATTTTAAATATGGAAGTAAATTTAATGAGGTCACTACTCAAAAATTAGTTGTGCATCTATAAACCAGTAAAAAACAATTAGAAAATGAAATTTTAAAAAATGAAACCATTTACAATGGCATAGAAATATTAAATTTCTAGGAATAAAACTAACAAGAGGTGTGCAAAACTTCTGCAAAAGCCAAATGAGAAATCTAAAAAAAAAAGAAAAAGAAAAAACTTAATAAATGGAGAGATATAAACGTTCATGGCATAAAAACCTCGCTATTACAAGATTTCGACTCTCCCACATTAATCTATTAGATTTGAAGCAATCCCTATCAAAACCCCAAAGGCTTTTCTTTGGTTTTAGAAATTAACAGGTTTTTCTTTTTCATTTTTAGAAATTCTAAAATTTCTGTGGAAAAAATGAATAGCAAAGACAGTCTGGCTGAACAATAACAACAAACTTGGAAGTTTTGGATGTCAAACTTACTATAAAACAATAGCACTGGAGATAGTGTGTCATTAGAATAAATGTAAACAGATAGACCAATTTGAACAGAATAGATGGTCCAGAATTAGACCCAAAAATGTATGGTCACTTGATTTATGACAAAGGTGTCACTGGGGAAAGGATGGTCTCTTCAATGAATGCTGTTAGGTCAATAGGATATATATATATATATATGTAATACATGTTTCTTGACTTCTACATCATAATACACATACAAACAATTCCAGAAAGGCGATAGATTTAGATGTGTGCTCAAAAAAATTCTAGAAGAAAATTTAAAGCAATATCTTTATAATCTTGGAGTAGACAAAAATTTCTTAAACATTTCCCATAAAACACTAATTATAATGAGAAAGACTGATAACTGAGAGCACATTAAAATTAAGAATATTTAAAAGACACCAGTGAGAGAAGCTTCCTGTCAATAATCTGTTTCTTGACCAGTTTACACAGTGTGTTTAGGTTGTGAAAATTCATTGAGCTTTACTCTTGTGATATGTCCACTCCTCTATATGTATACTATACTATTAAAAAACTATTGAAAAGATACCATTTAGGAAGTGAATAAGCAACCACAGAGTGGGAGATTGTATTTGCAATACATGTATTGAAAAATAAGTTTTCAATAAAAAATTCTCATGAATCAATTACAAAATGACAAGACAACTAATACGTGCCTGGAGCTAGTCTTTAAGTTATCACTATACGGATAAGCCCTAAAGAAAAGGTAAACCTTCAAAAAGTGTGGAAAGGTGTTTTCCATCCTTCTTTTCTTCCTTCCTTCCTCCCTCCCTTCATCCCTCCCCCTCCTCCCTTCCTTCCTTCCTTTGTTCCTGGCATTGAGGAAAGCTCTGTCTTAGCAGTAGCTGAACAAAAGTTTAAAGAACAGATGCTTCAGAGTCTAAATTGTAGTGATAATACATTAAAATATCAAAATGTCCAGGTTACCACAAAAGGTTACAAAACATACAAAGAAACAGGAAGTGATGACCCAGGCAAAGAAGAAGATTAAAGCATTGGAAACCACCCATGAAGAGGTCCAAACCTGGGACACATGAGACCAAAACTTTTTAAAAAATGGTCCTAAATATGCTCAAAGAGTTAAAAGAAAACATGGGCAAAGAACTCAAGGAATTAGGAAAACGAAAGAGAGGTTCCATATCTCAATGGAGATTATGAAAGGAATCAATTAATAATTTAATTAAGACCACAGAAATTAAATATTTCTTTGAGGAGATTAACACCACATTGGAGCTACCAGAAAAAAGAATTCATGAGCTTGAAGATAAGACAATTGAAATCATCCAGCCTGAGCAAGAGATAGAAGACAGATGAACAAAAAGTAAACAGAGCCTGAGGAACAATCAAGCATACTAATTTACACACTGTGGGAGTCACCAAAGGAGATGAATGAGAAAAAGGGGCAATGAGAAAATCAAAGACTTACTGTGATTCTAGCAATGGAAGAAATTATATCATTGATGTGGAGACAGTGGCTGCTGGAGTTGCTGAAGGCAGGAAGAAGGAAAAAGAGGAGTAATATAGGGGCATTTTCAGGACTTGGAATTGTCCTGAATGACATTGCAAAGACAGCTACAGGACATTATATATATCCTGCCATAACCTACAGAATGGAGTGGGAGAGAGTGTAAACTAAAATGTAGACTATAACCCATGCTGTGTAGAAATGCTCCAAAATGGGTTCATCAATTGCAATGAATGTATTGCATGAATGAAAGAAGTTGTTAATATGGAAAAAGTGGGAGGTGTGGGGAGTGGGGCATATGGGAATCCCCTGCATTTTTTTAATGCAACATTTTGTGTAGTCTATGTATCTTTAAAAAATAAAAAAAAAATATATTAACAAAAAAAGAAATAATAGCTAAAAATTCCCCAACTCTAACAAAAGACATGCATATACATATTCAGAATGCTCAATGAACTCCCAAAAGGATAAACCCAAGTAGACACCTGCTGCAACATGTTACAATCAAACTGTCAAATGCCAAAGATAAAGAGAGAATACTAAAAGTTCAACATGTCATGTACAAGGGAATCTTACTAAGATTAAGTTCCAATTTCTCATTGGAAACCATGGAAGCAAGAAGGCAGCATGATAACATTTTAAGAGTCCTGAAAGCAAAAAAGTTACCAATCAAGAATTCTATATCTGGCAAAACTATCTTTAAAAAATGAGGGGGATATTAAGACATTCCAGAGAATCAAAAGCTCAGAGAGTTCATCACCATTACCGGCCTTATAAGAGATGCTAAAGAGAGTTTTACAGGTTGAAAGCAAAGGACAAGAAACAATAGATCAAAGTCACATGAAGAAATAAAGATCTCTGATAAATGTCACTACATGGTTAAATATACATGTCAGTACTATGGTACTTTCTGTCTCTAATTCCACTGTTTACTTCTTACAGAATATAAAAGGCAAATGAATAAAATGCAATAATAAATCAGTGCTTTGAGACTTACATAAATACATTATATAATGTAATTTGTTATAAGAACTACATAAATGTAGGGGAATGGAAAAATATAGGAACATAGTTTGTGTATACTACTGAAGTTAAGTTGGTATCAAAGCAAATGAGATTGTTACAGATTTATGAAGCTAAATTTAAGTCCCATGGTTACTATAAAGAAAACATTGGAGAATATGTTAGGTGGTAGAGAGAAATTAAAGATTGCTGGGGGAAGAGGAAGGGAATGGGGAGTTAATTCAAAATGGGTCTAGGATTTCTGTTTGTGAAAATGGGAAAGTTCTAGTAATTTAAGTTGGTAATGGTACCACAATAGCATAAATATGAGTCATCCTATTTAATGGTATGCTTGGGAGTGGTTGAGATGGGAAAGTTTATGTTGTATTTGTGTTTCCACAATTTTTTTAAAAAGTAAGACCAACTAAAGAGACAATAACAATTAAATGCAAGGCATGGGATCCTAGACAAGATCTAACAAGGGAAGAAGAAAGACTCAAGGGACATTAATGGAACATATGAAAAAATTGGAATACAGGTTATAAGCTTCAGATCAATGTTAAATTTCCTGAACTGGAAAACTGCACTTGATACAGTTAATAGGTGAATATCCTTGTTCTCAAGAAATGCACTTGTCCCAGGTTGAACTCATGGTGGCTGCCCTTACTCCATCAGTCTGCCTGGTGGTCATTTCCCTGGCACTTGCTTGTGTAATTGGAACATACATATGCATATCTTGACTTCTTGACCAGAAGGGTATTGACTAATAAAGTTGGGAAGCCTGAGTGAAAACCTCTAAAATTTCTCCCTTCCAATTCTAAAATAATAAACCCCAGACATTATATTCTGTGAAGGATGGCGAAGAGTAGGGTTGTTCTTCAAACTTAGAGTATGCAGCATTGGTGGTAGCTATCATTTTTCCATTTGATTCACAGCGTGGACCTTATCCTGAAGGTTTTCTGTGCACTAAAAAAATTCAAACAAGTAATAATCCCAATTGCAATGGCTCTGCCAGAATGTGGTATCTTTGTTCCAGCAGATTCACACAGATTCAAATACATTTAGTCATTGACAAGGTGAATGTGTTCTCTTCCATCCCAATCAGAAGGCAGAATCAGAAGAAACTAGCATTCTGAAAGTGAAGTGTGCATACCTATGGTCTTATTGAGGGGTTTGTTAACTCTGCTACCCTCTATTATAATACAGTCTGAAGAAACCCAGATCATCTGGGACATTCCACAGAGACGTCATACTGGGAAATTATACTGATGACATCATGTTAACAAGAACAGATAAGCAAGAAGTGGGAAGTGTTTTGGAGGCTTTGGCAAGACCCTTGTGCTCTAGAAGGCAGACTATAAACCTAATGAATATTCAGAAACTCATCAGTGAAGTTTTTAGGCATTCAATGTCTCATATCCCCATTTATAAAAAAGAGCAAATTATTGCACTTTCCATTTCTCACCAGTGAGAAGAAAGCACAATACTCGATAGACCTCATTGGGTTCTGGAGACAGCATTTTCCATATGGGGTTATTGCTCTGGCCCATGCATTGAGTGACAAGGAAGGTGGCCAGCTTTGAATGAGCCCAGAGCAAGTCTAGCATGCACCGAAGCAGCCTGATGGTTGGACCATACAATCTGGCAGACCCTGTGGTATGTATTAGAGGTGTCTGAGGTAGGAAAATACACTGATAGAATTGATGGCAAGATCCATTGGAAGAATTGTAAGATAGACTCACAGGGTTCAGAGGCAAGGCCAAGTTTGCAACAGAGAATTATATGCTTTTAGGAAAACAGCTCTGAGCATAATACTGGCCTGACCATGAGATCAGGTCTGAGCATCATGAATGAATTCTATTAGATTCATCAAGGCTTAGTGTCAGGCAGACCTAGAGGCAATCCAACATAAGGTGGAGTGGAATGTCAATAATTATGCAGAGGCAAGTCTAGAGGAAAAAGAAGCTGTGCAAGGAGAAGAAAGAAGGGATCTTTCCAATTAGCAGAGCTAGTGGGAAGGTCCAGCAATATACCTGGGCTTCTGTTTTGGGTGGAGATAAAAGTGACTAAGGCAACAAAATATGTGGACCCATGGTTGAGAAGAATGACTCATCTAGTTATTCAGGAACAAGGACATGTGTTTATTAGAATATCAAATGCAAGGAGGTAAGGAAGTCTGAGGAAGAGGAATGTGGATGGACTTGTGAGAATAGGGATAAGATACAAAGGCCTTTGTTTTGCATGTTAATACTGCCAGGAGAGCATCTTCCATTAAAGAGGTAATGAACACCCAGAAGGAATGGCCAATCCAGTCACTGTCAGGCTAGCCTCTGTCTTCGGCCTTCCAAGTGCTGGCAGAACCAATGGGCTCAATGATGGAATGGCCTTAGAGGCAAGGATGGAAGCATTGAACTGTCCCTGCAGAAAGAGTTCCCACTACAGCTGTTTCCACTTCCCAGGGTTCAACCTTCCAGGAAGAGAGATAAATGCTGTACTCCCAAAAGAGAAAAAGCATTTTTCTCTTTTGAGGAGAAAACCAGCCACAAGATGCTTCCATGCTAGAAGGAGCAGCAATTCTACTGGATTGGAATGAACACATATTCTGGATATGGGTTTGCTTCTCCTACCTTCTGGGCCTTGGCCAGTACCACTATCTGAGGGCATCCAGAACATATATAGCACTGAATAATGACCATTGATTATGAATGTGTATTTCCTCCTGGAAGGAAGCACCCCATCCTGTCATGGTATCACCTCCACGCTAATACCTCAACCACACCTTCAAGAGGTCATCCTGTTGCTCCATCACAACTTCTGGGCTGTGTGGTACATGACAGGATCAGTGAATCCCACAAGTGGTGTCCCCATCATGATTTGCCTATGGGCATCTTTTGGTCCAGTGAAATGTATGATCAAACATTCTCAAAGGCTCTTTGGGATCTTTCCCCACACGTCTAGGCTCTGTGGGTCTAAAGGTGCTGGTTCTCTATCAGGGCACAAAGTCAGAGTCCCATTGAACTTTAAGCTCTGTCTGCCCCTCAGTCACTTTGGCTATTTGTCCTGAGGAACCACCAGGCATGAAAAGGAGCTGCCATCTTGTAGGGAACAATATGGCTGCCATCACATTTTGAGGACAAGGAAGAATACATTTTGCACCAACTTGTCCACTAGTGTGCTTCTTGGTTCTTCCTGTCCAAATTTAACAGTAAATCACCAAGTGTAGCATCCATGGCTTCTAAAGCTCATGGTGATCAAGGACTCAGAACCCCCATGGATGGTCTGAGCCATGACACTCAGTAAGCCATCTAGTTTAGCAGAGGTACTTAGGCAAGGATGAGGAACATCTAGTTAGGTAGGAGACTAGGTAGACAATGAACTTAATATGAAGCAAGCAGACTTGAGCTGTGGTGGACACTGGTATGCCAGCACTCTCTCCCCCCCAGTTAGGACTGAGGAACTCATTACTCCCACCTGCAGAAAATGTTGGAAGTTCATAGATCTTAGCCGAATCCATTCACCTACCCCAAAGTTGCACCCCCCTGGGAGCAGCCCAAATTCACCTTTTCCTTGAGGCAATTCCTGGTACAGCAATTGCAGCACTAATGCTCTCAGTAGGATTAGCTGAGGCTTCTACTTCAACTGATTGCAGTCAAATTTTCCCTCTTCCCAGTGCTGCTTCCCTTACTGCTTACAGATGTTCCCAAGAGTTCATACTCCTCAAACAGTATGCATGCAAATTCTGTCCCAGAGTCTGTTTCCAAAGGAACTTAGCTGGGGACAAGGACACAATGAGCCTAGTCTTGGTGGACTGTAGGCAGGGAGTGATTGTGAGGCTGCAGGTGCAGCTAGAGGAAAACTCTCTCTTGACTCTACTGATAAAGACAAAGAGATCTTGGGGAGCATGGACACAGTCCCTCTTTAATCTGAGGGTTTGATTCCCTTCTGGATCCTTGATGGATGAGGGAGGGTAGGTTGAAGGCCTAGAGGAGATACGGTCTTGGTCATAGTATGTAGGTTTTCTCTTGAAGCAAGAAGGTAAAAATAGAATTCATTATTATCCATTTAGATAACCAAGAGATACTGATGATTTCAACTTAGAGGACTGATAGTGAAAAGCATGTTAGTTTATGAGACAATATGGTAGATTGTTTTGTTACATGGTTCTCCTATTGCTCCGTTGGGATACCCATTCATGGTGGATTTTTGCCATCATATATTCACTTTAAAAATCTTAAAAAATTGACAGATGTCAGTGACTTTACCAAGGGACTTGCTATTAGCTCAGTATAACAAAAATATAAAAAGGTGAGATATGTTTTCTATTAAGAATTCATAATCTAACTAGGGCAAGAAGGTAAACACATGAAATAGGAGTAAATGGCAAGAAAGAATATCAAAATTAAATTTGAAATACATGGTACAAGTGATATGTGATAGAGTAGGCCAGGACAGATGTAGATGGGGTGGATACTTTTCTCCCATGTTTTCAAAGATAAGCAAGGTTATTTTTAAGGACCTAAAATAGTTTCCTTCTTGGTATGGGGAAAGGCAGGAAGAGATGAGAGGAGGAGGCGTCTTCGGGACATGGAGCTGCCCTGGATGGTGCTTCAGAGGTAATCACCGGACATTGTAAATCCTCACAGGGCCTACATGATGGAATAGAGGAGAGTATGGGCCATGATGTGAACCAATGTATATGAGGTGCAGAGGTGCCCAAAGATGTACTTACCAAATCCAATGGATGTGTCATGATGATGGGAACGAGTGTTGTTGTGGGGGGGGGAGAGGGGAGGTGGGGGGTGGGGTTGAATGGGACCTCACATATATATTTTTAATGTAATATTATTACAAAGTTAATAAAAAATAAAAAAATTAAAAAAAAAATAAAATAAAATAAAATAGTTTCCTTCTTACTCAAATCTAAGTACCACATTTTTAAAAAAGAAAATCAATCTTAATATTATCACTTAGGAAGTTGAGTTCAATATTTCCCACTATACATTTCATACAATGAACAGATTATCCTAAATGCCTAAATCATTTCTGATAAGAATTTAGGCAAATGTGGAGTCACTCTTCTCCCCAGACATGATGTCCCTTTAGACAAAATGTTACATTCCCTCCACACTTCTTTAATTGAAAGAGGTGGTCATTTTACTACCTGAAACCCTAAGCTCTAGCATGCTGTGCACAGAGGACACATACTCAGTTTGCACAGGTCCATCCAGTATGATTTCACAGTTAGAAAACCAGGAGACATGATGCTGTGGAAAAGTTAAGACCTTTGCCTTTGTGTAAAACAGGTTTCGTTATTCCTAAGAGAGTTAATGGGCCACCACAAGTGACAAATTTGCCTGTATGCAGTGAAGACTGTGGAGATGATCATTTTGTGTGGCTAATCCTTGAAATCATGAGCCAACTCTCCCAGTTTTGTCTTAGAAACTTTGTGACCACTCTCATGTTGACAGAGACATGTCAAACTATCATTTGTTAACTGGTAAACCTATAATTTAAACTTCTCTTATCAGTCACCTCATAAATTCAGCATCTAATAAGCTGTTGCTGTTATCAATGGTTGGTTTGCTGTCATGGAACACTGATTCCAATGGCAAGGTTATTTGGTAATCTGAGGTTTATAAGATGGGCGAAATTTTTCCTCCATAATGCCAGAGCTAATAGATACTTTTTCTTTATTGAGTTGGGATTGCAATTTATGAATGGTAAACTAGTTGCATAATATCCACAACACATTTTTTTCCATAAAACAGTCAAGCCATTAAGAACCATATTTCAATAATTAAAAAAAAAACTTTTCTGAATCCTGAGGAAATAGTTAAATGGGGTTGAGAAGATCCCTACACTCTCCCGCCCTCTTGGGCTGGGTGAACGAATACACTCCCCTTTGGGTGGTCATTCTGGTGATACGTCACAATCAGTCTCCTGCTTGTGCCCACCACACTTGATGTTTATTATAGAGTGTATCATCCTGAATTGCCATTGTCTCCCACAGTCACCTGGAAACATCTACAAGAGAACAGAGACTGGGTCTTGTCCATTTTTTATCTCTTGGGAATAAGATAAGGTCTGTGGCTTGGCAAAGTGCAGAGTAAATATTTGCTGAGTCCCAGAGGTAAGCATATAAAATGGATTTAAGTACAAATAAGATTCTAGGGAGTTGCCTTTCTCCAGGAGATATATCATAAAGCCACCTACTAGATATACAGATGATGAAGCTGGCACACTGCACGGGGCAAGAGGTCATTTCTCCATGCCTGCTTTGTGCTTTACTTCCGCTGCCACCAAGGGTGTGCTTTCACAAGACAGCCCAGAATGAGAATGGAGATAAGGTAGCAGCAGCAAGGGGGCCAAGAAATCCCACCTGGCCCACATAAAGTTGACCACGACATGTTCCAAATGTCTTCAAATATACAGAAGAGCTATGCACTTTTAAAAACATAAGTCAACCCTTACATGAACCAAAGCTTTTAAAGAAACAGTTCTTCAGGTTACTATTAAACTCCCTTTCATTTTCTATAGATTGACCTAACAATTTGGTTGATGTATAGTCATAACCTAGCCATATGGTATATATGAGATATGAGATATGATGTAATATGATATCTGATATATATTATAAACTGGCCTTTTAAAAAATATAAGATGATGGAATATAAAGCTTTCACTGGAAGTGTAGAAATTGGATATATTAAGGAAATTTAAAGATAGCAAAAATGGGCATTGCTGTGGATTTTATAATTAAGAAACAAAGAATTTAAATACAAGGAGAGCTTTGTTGTTTTTTGTTTGTTTGTTTGTTTGCTGGTAAATTTGCCTTTATTAAAGCCACACTTCATTATTTTAATTTATTGAGTAGTTCTTCAAAATACTTTCTAAGTATATAAAACAAAAGTATGCAATTTTACATTCATTTTGTCAAACAGCAGTATGAAACTAAAAGTACTAAAAATTAAACACATATGATCTTATTTAGATCATGGAGAAATACAAAATTAAAATTCATGAGTTTTTGCTTTACCAACATAATTCAGGAAAGGATATATTAACTAAATTTTATTCTAAAAAACAATTTTAAAAGAAGATTATTGTATCATCTTAGTTGATCTATAAACTATTTTATTTCGGATTGTATCTGTTAATAACTAACTAAATGTGCTTTGAATAATAATAATATTGTGACACTGCAAACTGAATATATTTATATAATTGAGTACAAGTGACTCATTTTACTTTAATGGAGTAGTCAACAATCTGAACTCTTATTTTTAATTGTAGCTTGTATTCCTAAACTTGAAAAATTAAATTGAACTGTGACATTCCATGGTAATGGAGATAAAACGCTATAATTTACTTTTATATATTTTGCTAGTATATGCAAGACACATTACTCTGATATTTTTTGTGGGTTCACAAATACCCAGTTTTAGAAGAAAATAAAGTGTATCCTCTTTTAATTTCCCCAGCACAGTATTTTCTTTATCACATTTGGAATAGCAACTGGGCGGCCAGCAGCAGTTTTGTTAGCAGAGTTTGAATTCAAAAATGGTTAAATTAAAAAAGAAGGGAGCAGAGGTAGCTCAAGCAGTTGGGCACCTACCTCCCACACGAGAGGTCCCAGATTTGGTTGCTGGTGCCTCCTGAAAGAAAAAAGAAAAAAACAAAAACAAAAACTACAAGCAAAGCTAAAAGAAAAGAACAACTCAGGGGAGCTGGTATGGTTCAGTGGCTGAGCAGCAACTTCCCACATATGAGATGCCAGGCTCAGTCCCTGGCCCCTGGTATTTAAAAAAAAGAAAAAAGAAAATGGGTTGGATGATGCTTAAAAAGTGGGCTAAGGTGTGCACCTGCTTCTCTCAGTGCTTCCTCCCATCTCCTCAGGCTGTGTCTATAGGACTACATGTCTCTCTGTCCATCTATGTGCCAAGTGTCCTCTGGCTTTTTCTGGAGGTGTCACTTACATAGGATCTGCTCCCCTGAGTGAAAGGTTTAAATACCAAATCTCCAAGTTGAAAGGAGACGACATCTTAAATACAAGCAGGATCTTCCTAATATTTTCAAGTCACCTCACCCCCAAGAATGACGAAGTATTCTTCTCGCCATGTGGTCTGCATCCTATTTTATTTTACTTGGTGAACACTTTAGCCTGAGGACGGGCAGCCTGTAAGTCTGGTGCGTGACTTTATACCGGTGTCTAGCACTGAACCTGTGCCCTCCTGGAGTCACCGAGCACCTGTTATCTGTCATCTGGGCACGTCCTGAAGTGAGAGAAGAAACAGCCCCCTTGTGCTTTGCACACTTCTAAGGAAAGGAGAAACAATGAACTTTGCCATAAAAGTTGGGGGTTCAAAGTGAATTGCAACCATTTAATAATTAAACATGAGAATTTACTTTCAACTCAGGTAGTTTAACAGAATGTAGGACCAGTATCCAGAGGCTGACAAAATTTCCAAATCAGCTCTCATTTTTTATGTTTTTTTTTTTCATGGAAACATTGGAATGGAGTAAGTGACAGTGTTTCACGACAGAGTAACTGCAAAATATACGTGGAATAATGTCTGCTCTGAAGGCATTTTTGACTAAAAATAACAAAGGTAATTAATACTTCATTCACGTGTATATACTAAGATCATATGAATTAGCGAGATAACTCAAGGGAAGAAAAGTTTATTGGGGACAGCTTAAAAAAGTAACTCTATTATTTACCATGTCCAAATTTATCAAATACGAAGTTCCTACTTGCATTTATACTGCATATATATATACACACACACATATACACACATGCATATATATATATTTACTTATTTAATGAAAATGACCTCATGGATTCACAAGGTAAAAATCCCCGACTAATGATAGGGTCTGGAGCTTCTTTGCTACTGTGGGTCAATACACAAGACAGGACTACCTGAGGAAAAGCAAATTAATTTAGCAGGGCTTCAAAGGAAGACCCAGAAGCATAAGTGTACTTCGTACTGCAATAAAAAAGTATAGACGTAATTCCATTCTCTTGTATGGATGTTGAGAGTAGAAATTTGGAGAAGAAAGAAAGATAAAATGGAAAGAATGAAAAGCGAGGAGAGTGTATGTCAGCTGGAAGTGGAAGGAGGGGGGGCAGGCAGAAGATTGGAAAGAAGGAAGGAAATTATGTGTATATGTGTGTGGGGGACACAATTAGATAGCCAGAAATAACCAAAATAGACACTGAGAGGAACCCAAAGTCTTCCGAATATGGGATAAAGATACACCTACCAAGGGAAAGCAAGCAAAACAAAACAGAAACAGACTTACACAAGACAGACCTTCATCACGTAACGGGACTACTGTAGTAACTTCTTGGCTTTTCAAGTTACTATGGCAAAAGATTTTCAGACATCATGTTTGTGCCTTACAGCTACTTTCATAAATGCTAATTTCATTTCTTGATATTTACCTGAACGCAGAGATTTGGCCCATAAGTTTGGGTTCCTTTTTCATAGTTCTATGAGCTAAAAACCTCGAAGCCTACATATCAATGCAAAGTCTTTGTGAAATATGAAGAAATATTGTCAGATATTTGGAGTGCTTCCATTTATCCTTCTCCACTTCACTGAAACATATTATGAATCATTTGACAGAACTCGCTAACATACTGGAGAAATATTTAAAAGGAGGACCATGTGCTAAAACAGTTAAGGGAGTACTGAGTTAGAAGGGACCACTTACTTTTACATATTATTATAATTATATGTATATAAATGTGTGTGTAGTATATCTCTACGTATGTATGGGCATGCATATGTGTGTGCCTATACATGTACATACACACACTCTCATCTGTGAAATGTTTTAGCAGCCAAGCATGCTACTGAAGCAGAAATAACTTGCTGTTAAAGACAGTCCCTGATTGAGAAGCACTAACTGAAAATAAGCTCTGCAACTCCCACATGCTCACTGCCACCAAAGGCAACCCCTTCTGTGAGAACCTGCCCCTTTCTTCAGGTCCACGACCTGAGCTCAGAGAAACAAGCCCTCTGCAGCCAAGCAGCAGGATGCTGTCTGTCTCCAGCACCTCTTCCAGAGCCACCAGGGGACTGTGGGGATCAAGGAGTCCCACAGCCTTAGTCCCAGCAACAGTGATCTGCCTTTCCTGTCAGGGCAGCTGCCCACCTTGCTGGCCTCACTGGTACTCATGGGGTGGCCCTAATATTTCCATCCACTGGTGGGGCAGGAATGCCCGTGTTGCCAGTGCCTGCTATTCCAAATATTCCAAAACACATCCATGCACCTTCTCATTCAGATTATTATACTGTGCTTCCCTACAAATGCCAGAGCAACTGGGAACACAGTTCTGAGTCAGGCTCCACTCATCTGGACAATGCCGATGATAGCCCTTGTCTCAGAAGGATCGAGAGAGAGGATAGATGCCTTTGCAGTGCCTGAAACACAGCAGCACTTCAGCCCATGAGAGAGAGCAGGATACTCATTTTTCCATATGAGCCGCATTTTGGATAAATATAGTTCTGTGGACTATCCTGCAAATCACTGTTCATAAAAACTATTTCTGTGGCTGGTCGGGATCATGAGGTTAAAAACCTGCCCGAAAGTTTGAGCTACTGTGTTGCCAAGAGATTGTCTTGCACCTTTTTTAAGTATAGGAAGAAACAGAAAATGAATGGCATTTAATGAATTAAATTTAAACAGAAATGTTTAATTCATTAAAACACAACATCCTAAAAACCAAAGGTATTTGGCTCTTTGAATTCAGGCTCTTTTTGGTATATGATTTCCTATTGTGTTTTGAAATATTGGGGCAATCTTTCAAAAAAGAGGAAGTCGACTCAAAGGAAGGGAGGGAGTCGTCTTTCAAAGAGAAGGCACTGCTGTATGAAAGATATGCAGGGGCAAGCTCTATTCTTCTCTATCTTTCCTCCCCTGATGCCCCCCGACCCCACCCTCAGCCATTCAAACCCACAGCAAGCCTAACAGCAGGCTGCTCAGGCAGTTTTCCCCTCAATCTAATTTAACTCCTCTTTCTAGGGTGCCTACTCCCTGCTAGCAAGAGGTTCCTGGGCTAATGGATACACATCCTTCAAACTCAGCCCAAGCCCTCAGAAGAATTAATGGCTCACTCTTCTGTGGTCTGATAAGTCAAATCTATTGTAAAAGAATTATCACCATGTGCTTCCATGTCTTTTTAGCAGCTACCTTTTCAAACTGCGAGTTCCTGTGTCTTACTCCAGTGCCTTCTCCAGTACCCAGAACACAGTCAGTTCATTTTTTTTTTCTTTAGCACCTCACATGTGCCAGGCAGTATCATAGTGGTTCAAAATATCATCAATGAACACAAGAGATACAAATTCCTGGCCTCACAAAACTTAAACTGCAGTGGAAGCGGACTATGAGAAACAAGACAACAAAGTAGTTGTACTGTACGTTAGAAGACAATACTTTTTTTTTTCAGAAAAAATGGTCAGGAAGTAGAGTAGAGAAAGCTGAAGAAGGAGGACTTACAATGGCAAAGTAAAGGCCTTGCTGAAAAGAAGACACAGGAGCAAAGGCTTGACGCTCGCGACGGAGGGAAATGGGCGGTTGCGCGGCCCCGCGTGCAGGCAGCCCAGGACCTGAGCCATCAGCACGCTTGGGAGCTGGTGCAATCAGGAGCAGCACGGGAAAAGGGGCAGGGGCCAGACAGGCCAAAAGAATGAGGATCTTGTCTCTTCCTTTAAGAAAAGCAACACCTACTGGAGGGTTTTGAGGAGAAAGGGCATGTTCTGAGCTTCATTGTAACAAAGCCCTTCTGGCTCCTGCGGTGTGAACTCCTGTGGTGTGAACTGCAGTGGAGGTGTGCGAAGTGGTGAGAGTGTGGGTTTATTTTGAAAGCAGAGCCATGGGGATTTTCCCACAGATTGGATTTAGGATGGCAAGAGAGGATTAAGGGTGATCTCATGGAATTTGACTTGAAAACTGGAAGAACGACATTACCATTTTCGATATGGCGAATCAAAATTTGTGGGTACACCAGATGCACAGAGGCAGATGGGGCTTTCATTTTCGATGTGCTAAGATTGGGATTCTCGCTAGGGATCCATTTGGAGATGCTGTATTGGCTCTATGTGTCTGAAGTTCAGGGAAGAAAGGTGAGCTGAAGAAGGAAATTGGGGAGTCACGAGTGTATGGATAATATTTCAAGCTTAAATTAGATGACCAAGGAATCACTGTAAAAGGGGGTCAGGGATCCATGTGGGAGTGTCCAGGTTGAGTGAATGGACCGTTGAGGAGGAACCAGCAAAGAAACAGAAGACACAGTCGGGCAGGAAGGAGGAAATCCAGGCAAGTGTTGTGCCCCGGAGTCCAAGTGTCTTTGAAAAGGACAAGTGAGACAAAGCCTGCCAGCCGTTCTTCAAGAAACTCAGAGACGAGTGGCCTTACCAGGACAGAACTGCAGGCTTTGTGTTGGCTCCCGCAATGCAACGAGGACACAAGGGTCCTGAGAAGCCCTGGAGCAATGACCGCGAACTCTCTGAGGAGGGCAGGAGCCTACATTCATTCTCTTCTTCTTCTTTTTTTAAAGGACTTGATTTATTAGATATTAAGATATTATAAAATGGTTGTAGTTGAGATAGTGAGGTATTGGTACAAGGAATCAACACTAGACCAATGGAATCTCATAGAAAGCCCTCAAACAGACCTACACATTCACAGTTGATTTACAATAAAAATATCACTGAAGCACAACTCTGTGATTATACCAAATACCATTGATTGTACACTTTAGATGGATTGTAAAGTTTATCAATATGTTTTTTAAAATAAAATTGATTAAAAAATAGCATTGAAAAACAGTGGAGAAAATATGGTCTTTTCAATAACTAATGCTGGGACAATTAGCCATATAGAAGAAAGTGAAACTTAGTATCTACCTCAATTCACATATAACACAAACTCCAGATCCACATATGAAACATAAAATGATGAAGATTTGGAAGGGATACCCATATACTCATATAGGGTGATATTGATAAGTTTGACCATTCTCTTCTCAAAGAGGCAACAGGAGAGAATGGGTGTCTTCCTGTGACTCCCACACAAGGGGAAAGGCAGAATTATGTCCCAGGAGCATAGTAAATTCTTTACCTACATGTTTCATTTTCTGCCCTTGATTTTGAAATGAGTCCCTAAGGACACACCCCCATCCTGCCCTTCGAGAATCATCACCGTGGGAGCCAGCTACACAGACGGAAGGGTGTTCCTAAGTCTCAGTTTAAGAACCACTGAGAGACTTGTTCAAGAAAACCCATGTTCACGTGCTCCTCTTCTCTACCTACGTGGCTTTTCACCTGGCTGTGCAGCCTTGGAGTCCCTCTAAGTGCTCACGGGCCATGGTAGGGGTGGTATCAGCTCCCTCCTGCCTACAGATGCATTCACTGGATCCCTCAGCACGTCCAGCTCAGCAATGGGCGGTAGAGATTTGGATCCCAGTTTTGTTTTCTCTTCATGGCCGGAATGGTCAAATGATACCAAGGGAGGCATTAACAGGATTAATAACACCTCATTGAACTTTTGATATTAAAAAAAAAAAGAATTGTAGAAGAAGAACCCTATTCATAGTGGAAAACCAAAATGAATGAGAAGTGATTCCATGTAGAGTTGTTTGTAGTTGAGGGGCAGGTGGAAGCTTTGCTGGCCTAAGATTTGTCTGTTTGTAAAGGATAGAACGAGGAAAAAAGCCTAAGAATTTGCAAGAAAAGACATTGCAGGCACTTCAATGATAGCTCTGCAGAGTCAAAAATGTCTTAAATATAATCTCTTCTCAATGAGTTACTAACTAAATTATTTATTCTGGTAGACAATGCATAATAAAATGTTTCATAAGTAACATCATAAACTAAGGACATAATGATGAAAAACAAATAATCTCATCCTTAAAAAGTTGACAGTATTTGATAAAAGCAGAATTACATATGATTATAGCTTTGTTTACAGTTTATATCTTTTGTATTGTCTCTCCCACCAAACTGTAAACTCCTTGGGGGCAGGGGATCTGTTTTATTGTGAAAGGCTTGATGGATGAATGGATAACACAATAAAAATGATATAAAGTAATATGTGTTTTTGAACAGGTAGATAAAAGAGTGCTTTGGAAAAATGTATTAATGTGGGAGGCTGTGGGGACATTTCATGGCAGAGATGCCATCAGTCCTGAGCTTTGAAGGATGAGCATGCATTTCCACATGCAATAAGATAAAATGAAGAATCCCACCAGGCTTAGCTTATGATAGAGCTAGGATGGAAAGCTCAGTTTTAGAACATCACAATAAGAAGTAGCTTTAGGCATGGGGTTTCCTGTAGGAAACAGTATGGTGATGAGAATGGAAAGACAAAATTATGGGGACAGGAGGGGTAGGATTAAAAAGGTCCTTTCTCCTATAGG
This sequence comes from Dasypus novemcinctus, assembly GCF_030445035.2. NCBI lineage: Eukaryota > Metazoa > Chordata > Mammalia > Cingulata > Dasypodidae > Dasypus > Dasypus novemcinctus. The sequence goes on from NC_080686.1 coordinate 14,924,960, forward strand.
GAGGAGAAAGTAAACATGGAGAAAGATTATGCAAGGCAAAACCCCAAGTGAAAAGGGAGCAAGGGAGAGGTTCAAAGGCAAAGAGGAACTCAGAAGATATGGCTGAATAAAGCAAGGGAGTAAATCTAGCTGCACTGTGATGGGAGGGATAAAAAAAATAGAGGCCAAGACTAAAAGTGCATAAGGATGACAGTTGCATCAGTCAACAGCAAGGCTGCCCACTTCTCCAAGGTGGCTGATAGACGCTCCGGAACCAAGGGCTACTCTCAGTCAGGTGTCCTTCCAACACACCAACAGTCAAGTTGTAGATGAGGACTTGCATTTGAGTTATTGGAAGTCAGTCACTGAGAGGATATGTTAAGAAATGTTACACGCAATGCTTTGGTTAGAGGAAATTAGTTTGTCATCATTAATGTGGGAACAAATCTTTGGGATGCATTTAATTCAGTTCATACTTTAAACAGGAAAAAAACTACAAGGTGTCAGAAGCATTATCCTTATTAAGACATAAAGTCATTGAAATTGGTCCCTTATGGGACTTAAAAGATAACAGCAAGAAATGCAGCACTCTGCCTGAAGGTTAAAGTAAAGTTCATGTGTTCCCTCCAGGAGGACGGAGAAGCATCGAGAGAATAGTGCTGAGTAGTTTTGTGTTGCATCGGAGATACCAGAAGCACATTAGATTGAGAAGAGAATGATCAAAGGGAGCCAATAAACTGTGACATCCTGAGCAAATGGGAAGGAGCCTCTGTAGTATTAGATACCAATAGATCAAAGTTTCAAGGGAGTGTGTGACATATAGAAGTTGACAAAGACTGGGATTTTTGTTTGAGGCATAGTAATGAAATACTTCCAGAACAGAGTCTAGATGACTTTAGTTATGTACAGTCATCTAAACATCATGATGTTTAAAGAAAAAAAGTATCCTTGCATAAAGCTTCTTCCTAATGATATGTGAAGTATATTACAGTGAGCTCTAGTTGGTTTCAAACTCTTTCAAGACGTACAAACAAAGATGCGCAAAAGCCCAAGGCTATGATTTTTGCTACACTGCTGACAAATTTGTTCTGTAATTTGATGAGTTTTTATCAAAGAGAAATGCAATCATTATTCCTCAAGAATTCACAGACCAAGATGATTCCAAAGAAACCTAGGCATTTGACTTTTCTGCTGGCCCATACAGCTGAACGTTTGTAACCGTGAGAACAGCTTTTCCAATTAACCTATGTTCCTTCAATTAGTGCTTCTCAAACTCTCACCTCGGCATCTTGTTAAAATGCCAGTGCAGGAGGTCTGGGCTGGGGCCTGAGCGTCTGCATTTCAGACAAGTACCCATGGGATGTTGATGCTGCCCAGGGCACTTAAACTTCTCTGAGTAGCTAAACTCCAGGGTCCTTGGAGTCCCATGTTGGAAGTGATGGTGCTCTCTAAATGCCTGCAGCACTGCGTTTGCACTCCCCACAGAGACTTTATTACATAGTTTCCTGAGTTCATCACAATGATGCCATTTATTTTTGTATTTTATGCAATGCTTACCACTAGGCTGGTGCACAAGCAACCTAATGAATGAATATTGAAAGGAATGTTCATTCCTCCACCAGGAGTGGCCAGTTCTGCTGTGTAAACAGATTTATTTCACAAGCAAAGAAGAGCTAAATGGATGAAAACACTGTCACTGTAGGTAAGTTCTGGAAATTCAAAAGATACGGCGTAAGTACCTTCTCCCTTCCTTTCCATCTGCAGGGATGGTATTTTGCCCTAGGTTTACAAAGTGTCTGATTTTGAAAGATATTATTGCCTTGGCCTCTAGAATTCTATAGCCTGTTGATAGACATAGACTACCAATATCCTTGTGAAAATATTTGGACATAGAGAAAAAAAATGGTAAAGCAAAGAAAATGTATTTTCTTGGACTTAATTTTTTGGCTCTGGGTCTTCTAGCTCTTTGGACACTCAATAAGCCCCACAGTATTTCCTGAAATACAGGTAATATAATTTAAAAAGAACATATACAATTAAACTGGAAGGCTCCCTGTCCCATGTAGTCATATAAGATGTAAATATATCATGAAAACTAGATAAAAATAGACATTGATCTGAGTTCAGTATGCTGTTTGTAAGAGGACTCGATGGGTAGCCCATTGCTAAGTGATGGTTATTATCCTCAGGTGGAGGTGAAGGGATTCATACCTCTTTTGCAGCAAAATCAGTCCCTGAGGCACAAGGTACAAGACAGCTTGTTATCTAGGGGGTAGCATTTTGAAAGAAAAATAAATGCAATGGACATATATTTGTGTCATTTCCAGATATTCTAACATAGACTTAAAATCATTTACACTCGATTGGTAGAAATACAATATAGAAGGAAAAGATGGTGGCCTCTATAATTAATGAATGAGGGAAATGAGGCAGGGTGTGTTTATAGATCTGGATGTATGTCAATTTGACTTGTTGACTTATTGATGAAGTTTAAATGAATATTTCCCCCAAAAGTGGATGTTAAAGTGGAATGCTTGGGACTGACGTCAGGCTGGGAAGCCAGGCACAGCTTGTAGAGGGTGCCCTGGAGGAGTGGGACACATGGGTGCTACAGACAGAACCTGAATTCTGCCCCTGGCTCAGTCATTTGTTAGCCAAAGACTGTGGATAAAGCACCTAACTTCTCTGATCTTAGCTCATGGGTTAAATGTGGATATTGACACCTGTCCCAACTGCCTTGGCTTGTTGTTTGGGTCAAATTAGAAATGGTACATATGATTTCAACATCTCATGTCCTCATTGAAGTTCTTCTCAACAGCAAGGTGAATGCTAAATGATATGAAAGGCTATGCAAATGTATGGTAGTATTATAGGTAATAGAATTTTCTTGTCAGATGACAAACACCTTTTGTTTTAATTCCTTTGGAAAATCCCCCTGACATATTTTATGACACTCCTACTTTGGTAAATTCAGTCAAGTATACCTAAAGAAATCTCACTGAAATAATTTGGGGGTCTCATGCCTCAAAACTCTATGTCCCATATAGAACCTCACCCATCGCCCCCAGCTAAGGGTGTGCAGATGGAGGAGAATGAGGACAGAGTGAATTCTGCCACATTATACATCCCCTAAGCAGATACTTTTTTCTTTGAAATGAAATCCGCATTGTCAACTCCCTGAGTTATCAGTTCTACTTTCTCCTAAATTGGCTTATAGAAAAAGTGTTTTTTCTTGAAGGAGTCTGTTTCTTGGATTCTAAATGATAGAACTGAATATTGAAGATGTATTTAGAAATACACACTTTGCTAGCAGGAATATAGAAGGCAGGTTATTAACTTCCTAAACCATGGGCCAAACCAAGCCTTTGGACATGATAGCAATGAACAAACAAGATTTTCTCTCTTCTTTTATTAAAATTTGTGTTTAAGACCATTTATTTCCTTTAATCTGGGTGATGCATTTATGGAACATTTTTTACTAGAAATCAGTTTCTGTTCATTTTTTTTTCTTTAGTTGTCATCTCCATGAATCTTTGTACAATAAGTAGTTCCAATCAAATCTTGACTATTAAAGGAAACTTTATTTTTAAAGTGAAATTGGAAAGACTATCAAGTATGTAAGTAAAAAAGTTGGACTGATAAAAAAAGACTATAGTAAATGCAATAAGATGGAAGAGAATAATCAAGCCATCTAAATATGTAAGTCAGAAAAAGATTTGTTATTATTAAAATCTATCACTTATTGATTATAAGAGCTCATAAAATACTGAACATTTTCATGCTTATAAGAAAATGCCAATTGATGGAGTTTTAAATGAAGGAGCATATTATATGGAGATAAAATAAAGTAAAAGCAGATAATTAAAATGAAATTTGAAATTTTCATTACAAAACGTAAGCCAACTTATTGATAATCAGCAATAAGACCATGAAAGGACACTCGGATTTGTCTCTAATGTACTTAAGAGCCTTGAATTCATTTGTCTAAGTAGTCACATAGGAAAGCCATTTCAGAGGATGGAATATATTTTCCTAATTAGAGGAAAAGGGCTGAAACAATGTAAAACACTTTGCCAATGCATAAGACAATTACCAATATTAGCAGAATGCAATAGCATGCGGCTCAGCTTAAGGATAATATAATAAAAGGCAAGAGGACAGATACCACAACGGTTATGATTTAGAAAGACACAAGAGAGCCTTCTCAACAACACCTGTAACCGGAATTGTGTCACAGGGAAACCTGGAGATACTAATAAGGAATATGATGAAGAGGGGGCCTGTGGTTACAAATTGCCTTTTTAATGGTGATGATAGTAGCTGACACAGAGTATAATAAGAAGATGAGAATGTCAGTATCAATTTTTATTAGCTCCCTGAGCAATAGGCAATATATTTAATTTGGCTTCATTTGTATTAGTATTTTTGTAAGAGTTGCTTTAGATGCAATAACGTATCCAATGCATTCTAAAAAGAAAAACAAAATAAAGTTGCCAGTGCTCCCTTCAGCACAGCCATAACTTTACAATAGCTACATTTTCTAAAATACTCCAGATTCAGAACTGTGGTTCTGGATCACAACAAATCCATTGAATAAATTATAGGAGCAATCGTAGGAAATGGATAAAGTTGTATAAAAACACAAAGACACTAAAAATATAAGCTTCCATATAAAGCAGTAATTTTTCCAGGTTGCTTTACAGTAATAATTAGGATCTATAGCTGGGTTGCCTTAAAACATTTAAGAAATTACTTGGGATCTATGTAGCCTTAAATATGATCATTCTGTTGCGAGTAAGTGATCAAAAAATTAAAAATGCTGAAAAGGGAGAAATGTTAGGTTGTATATATGGTAACAGAATAAAAAATTTTAAAACTCCCTGGAACTGCACAACACAGTGAACCCTAAGTTAAACCATGGACCAAAGTTAATAGCACAATTATGAAAATGTGCTCTCATCAATTCTAACAAATGTTCCACACCAATGCAAGGTGTTAATAATAGGCTTGTATATGGAAATCCTGTATTTTATGCATGATTGTTCCATAAATCCACTTCTCTAATAAGAAGAAATTTAAATGATCAGGCAATACTTTTTATAAACTGGTTTCTATTAAAGAAAACTGGGTGCATTGCTTGTGTTTATGAATTTTCTCAGCAATTATCACCAGCTTTCTGAGTTAGTTCCTGACAAACCAGGAAAAGAGACTACCTGACAAAAAAATTTGGGGAAGAGTTAGGAGAATATGAAGCAATATATTTTTAAATTAACATATATTCCTTGCTCAGAATTTCAAAAAACTAGGCTGATAGAAGATAAACCACAGGGGTTAAAAATGTAGAATTTAAAAAATACAGCTGCTTAAGGACATGAACAATGAGCCATTTCTTTTTCTTCTTAGAGAAGTTATAGGTTTACAGAAAAATCATGTATAAAATAAAGCATTCCCGTATACTCCCTATTGTTGACACTTTGCATTCATGTGCTACCTTTGTTATAATTGATAAAAGAGTATTTAAATAGCTCTATTAACTATAGTCCATCATTTATATTAGGTATGTTTTCCCCATAAACCACACTATTATTAATACCGTGTCCTAGTGTCATATATTGGTTATAATTCATGAAAGAACCATTTCTTTTTTATTTATATTTTAGACAGCTAGTTGTGAATGACAGAAAGCATACTTGAAGGTTAAGAAACTGACCTTTGGATTTCTTACTAGCAATGTAACATTGGGTTATTTCCTTAAACTATTTAATTTTGCTTTCTTCATCTGAAAAGTGGAATAGTCATAGTTTCTAACTTATAAGGTTATTGTGGGGATTAAATGAAATAATAAAGTGATAAAGAATGCTAAAAAGTTTCTGGTACACAATAAGACCCCAATACATATTACTTTTATTATAATTGTTAGAGGCAATACAGTACTTAGGTAACAATTTCTCCAGAAAGGTTATCTTAAACATATCTCCCCCCATTTGCTTCTATCTGCTAATTCTTTCATTTTTCTGTATAAATTATATATTTCTCCTTAGACCAAAGCACACATTTACTCATTCCTCTAAATTCCCTTACATTATTCAAGTTTTTTTAAAAGACACTTCACACAGAAGGCCTTTTTACCTGCTTGGAGTGGTTTGATTCCCTAAAATGACCCTGAAAATGCAGTTACTTCAACAGATAAGACACTCAGGTCTTCAGGAGTGCTTAGTTTCTCTGTTTCTGTAAAAGACTGCCAAAAAATAACGCTCTGATATTGCAAACATCGTGCCCAGTTTGAGCATTTGATCATTCTAAACATCTCTTGATCATTCTACAGTGACCAAGTAGACATAAAGTCCCCAAACCATACCTAGGACTTTGAAAAGGGAGAAGAGTTAAAAAGGAAGAATTTAATGGAGCTAAGCAACTCAATCGTTTAATCCTGTGCAAATGGGTGGGCAGACCACATGTCCTGCCTTATTAAAGTGGTTTACATTTAAACTGCTTACTGATGAAATGGACAAGGCAGGCAGTCCATTCCTACTCACATACTTCCACAGCCAAGAACAACAGCCTGAAAGTTTGTATTCAACTGTAATAAATACATGTTCCACTAAATAAGTTCACCACAGCTCTTTCAGAATGGATAACATGCAATGCAGAAGTAATGAAGACAACGTGTTTCAGGAATCACAAGGCACAGTTGCCTGGAGAAAAATGACCCTGTACATCATTAACACAGTCGTCACACCTCTCAAGGTGTAAGGAAGACACTATTACCCACTCTCCGTTTTGCAAACTTTTCCCTGTGGAACTCATACTGGGCCATTCCTGTTTTTAGAAAGGTGAATTCAAAAATGAATGTGGAAAATACAAAGCAACAGCAAATCTAGAGGACGAACATGGGGTCATCCTGTTCCACACACAATTTATCTAGAAAATGTTATCAGTACAGAAAATGTTTTATCAGCATGCATTTCCTTTTTGAAAAATGTACTTTTTATTTTACTATATCTTGACAAAAACTTGTGAAAGTAAATCTAATTGGAGTTGATCCTGCAAAACCTACTAAAGTGGACTTTTCAGAATATCAAGTGTTTTCACACTATCCAAAATGTAATAGCTAAAATAACCTATTAGATACATGATTTAAATGTATGTTAAAAAGGAATGTGGAACCCGGTAGAATTATCTAATTGTTTAAAGCAAAAAGGGGAGAATTTGGGTCTGGAGATTCGCTGGAGGACTGCTCTGTTCATGTGCCATCAATGCAAAACAAACCACATGCACGTGTGCTCAAAGTATGAGCCCTCGCTCCCCAAAGAAAAGTAAAAATTACTCATTTTCACTTTGCCAAACGTTGCTTTGTGTCATTACCAACTGTTTGCCATCAATTATCAGTATAGTTCCCTTTCTCTGCTTCCTTGGTGCATGGACATACCCTGTATGAAATAAGCCTGCTGGCTTAGTCCTCATAATCAACCTAGGATTCTGAGGCACGAAAAATATAAGCCGTTCTAATAATTAATGCCAATCAATATTAGGAAACCTAAGGTAGGGAAAATCTTACCTGAGCTCCTGGATTAAAGAATCCATTGGCACTGTTGACAAAAAAAGAAAAAGAAAAAGAAGAGTCAATTAGTTTATAATTTTCAAAACTGTATGACAGAAACATTTCACCCACCTAGAGAGAATGGCAAGTAAGTGATTAGCACAGACCCCACCTGGTTTCCGACTGGGTGGATTCATCTCTTCGGGTATTGGTCTTCTGGAGGAAAAAGGAGAGATTAGTATGGCCCAGATCAGGCCAGCTCTAAGGCGATGCTTTGTGTGACCCTTGGACCTTGTCATCACGTATTGGACTTTCAAAGTAATTGTCTTTAAAGAGTCGTGGAAAACTTTTGGGGGTGTGAAGGACTCGAAGTATTTAATAAGTCAAGGTTGTTGTTAATAGGAAGTTATCCAAAATAGCCCCAGGATTACATTTTTATTGACATAAAGTATTCAAATACAACTGGCGAAACTTTATTAAATTACTGCAGCCCAAGATTATATCTCAGTAACTTCATACATATAAGAAGAGGATGTGTTTTGGCCATGTTAATATCGAAAGCATTATAAAAAGAGAGAACATAAGAAAAAGAGCTTTGACTTTTCTGGCTGAAATGATGGGAACTAAAGAAGCTAGTGTTTATAAATACCTGCCTACACAAGGATAAACAGCATATTGAGAGAGAGAGCAGGTGGTTTTAAAGATTACTCATTCTACACAAGAAACATCAGTTGTTTCCTTTCTGGAAGAACATTTTGGCTCTATTTAAGGGTATGTATGTATGTGCCAAAAAGAATTTGAAGTCCAAAGAGAACTGCAAATTTTAGGAAAATTAAAAGTATGATAGAATAGTGTGGTGATTTTAGAAGTCAAAAGAAGAGATTCAGATCATCCAAATACAGTCCCAAGTATGCTAATATGTGTGATTGTGCGAACTGATCCAAAAGGACAATATAAACTTTATTTTTTTAAACCTGTATCCTATGGAGAAGTTTGCTTCATAAAAATTAAATGTTTAGAAATATTGCATTCCAAATATTAGGATATATGATGCAATCACTTTAGAAGTACTTAAGCTAAAACCGGAAAAGAATACAGTGTAAAACTTATGTTGGGTAGACAAAAGTCCCGTGTCTTGTATAGCATTATTCTGCATTTTCGATAACCATGGTAACATTTTAACTGAAAACAAACAAACAAACAAACCATCCTTCAAGTTTATGGAAAAATATTGAGATTCTGGGCTTTACCCAAAGAATTCTCTACCTTGACTAGATACATAAACATACAGCTCATGAAAACATTCCATTTGATCAGCCATTTCCAACTGCAAATCTCAAAAGCTTTCCGCATGGTCGGGCAGTTGCTGTGAGTACCCGGCTCTTCCTCAGCAAGGCCGGCTCTGAGCAGGGCAGGGTGGGGTGGGGAAGAGCGATCTAGAGAGTTTTCAGAGCCCGTGGTGAACCTGCCGTTTCCCGCTTAGAACTAAGGGTCACAAAAATATAGCTAATTACAATAAAAGTTATTTTCCTTAAGGGCTATTACTGCCAGTCAGTCCTGTTTTCCAGATGTTTAGATCATCAAGGGCCTGTTTATATTTCAATATTACATTACCATCTGTTGGTTACAAAAAGAGAGGGATAATAGGCAAGTCAAACCTTTCCAACATGACTTTGCAGAGCTGCTGAAAATTCCCAGCAGGGACAGTCAAAAAGCAAACATCGCCATTTCACTTGAACTAAGTTTAGACTAGGAGGCACTAAACCAGGTTAAAATAAATGTCAAAACCTGCTTTGGCAGTTAATTCACAACTCTGTCTTTTCCCTTGACCATTAGAAGTTGCTTTAATATTCTGATGGTCTCAAGGAGGCATTCTTCCCTTGATAAACTTTGTTTTACATCATTGATGTTCAAAACTACTCAGGATTGCGTTTTGTGAAAATTGGCTTCATACATCATTGTGGACTCTTTTGACTCCTTTAGCTCTGGGTTCACAATATTTTGCCCCTCAATGCCACTAACTAGTGTCCTAGCTTGATTTAGAAAGAGAAGCCCTGAGGAAGTTGTAATCATTCTGATTACACATGAGGGACCAAGCATTGGAGCTCCCATATTTCATGGTGGGCGGGCACATGTCGTGGAACCTGCTTGCCAACTCACCCTTGGTTCCTTTAGAGCGAGTACGCAGTGTTTTATCTTCAGCCTCTGCATCCATCTGTAATATTAACACAAAGTCCTGAGGTCATTCCACTGACATTGACCAAAATAGGAAAACACATAATTAGAAGTTGTGAAGGTCATTATGAAAAACAAGATAGCTTTCTGCGTTTTTGCATTGCCTTCTGGCTCTCCAGGGATACAACCATGACTGCCTGCACACACTGCTAGTTTTGAAAATGTATCTATAGATTCTAGAAACCAGAAAGTACAGCTATGAGAGGTCAGCCAGCCTTGTCCATGCGTGTTTGCCAGTGATTCAAACACTTTGGCACTACAAAGATGGAAAAAGTATTGTCTGATTAACAGGGGTTGTGAAGGAGGCAAAACCTCAAAGACCAACTCAAAATATTGCAGGCTAATTTACTAAGATCTGATGCTATTACATTTCTAGACCCTTTCTGATGCATACCCCTTTCTACGTCAGAGTGAAAAGAAAGATTCTCTAGGTAAAAAGCAACATCAGAGCAAACTTCTGAAATGCCACAAGGGCTTACTATTGGAAATTTTGATCATCAACAAATGACAAGGGTTTCCTCCCAAAATTCCAGAATAAATACTGGTTACAATCACCCAAAGATATAAGAAAGGTGAATTTTGAGGGATGTGTATTTCAGTACCAAATTCTGTAAAATGCCATTACTCAATAACTTCAATGTAATCCAACAAAGTATCAGTGGCATGCAAATACTTTTTAAGTCCACTGTTTTTGTCCACGTGGAGGGAAACTCTGAACTGACTCTATCTGTTTCACTGGAACCCTCGAGTAGTCTTTCCATTTCATTCAGTGCCACACGTTATCAGAAGGGATTCTTAAATATGAGTAAGTTGTTTTGGTTGTTGAGAAGCAAAGGCAAGCAGAAGGCTGACACTAGCACAGATTCCGTGTGACATGGTAATGGGAAACGCGTCTCTGCTCTCGCAGGCTGAGTTGTGATTGAAGGCGCTGACCTGCCATAGACTTATAATAGGGGAGCAGGTGTGGCAATGATGGACTTTAATTTCCTTTAATAAACCTTTTATGTGCCACACTTTTACTGCCATTCGACGCTCTCCAAGGTCCTGCACATAATAGGTTCATTACTTTTGATTACTATAGTCTATTGAGACAAACAACTCCAGAACACACTATATATTATGTTCAGTTAAACCAATATAGACTATTTATCCATTGTGTATTTTTTCACCTGCAACACTACAGGCAGAATTAACAACAGCTCTCATAAGCTAAAACTATTAAAACCACCAGTACTCTTTTGTCATCATTTCATAATAAATACCCACACCAATCACTGAACTGTTTTTTTAAATTAGCAAACAAAAAGCATCCACAGCTTTTGCTGAAGAGCAGTTACTTTAGTCTAAATAAAAGCGTTCATTGTTATGAATATTTTAAAACTACACAATAAGGGAAAACAACAATAAAAACAGGGTTTTTTTTCCTGTCGATTTTCCCTCTTTTAAAACCACATGAATTTATGACAGATGTGAAATCGCCTAGGATTAAAATGGCTTGGTTTACTCGGGCTGGTGAGCACTGCAACTGAAATCCTCCTTCTCCCATGAGTATCTTGGTTGCATATAAAGTGGCTGAACTTGTGCAAACTCCCTTCCAAGTGCTAAAAGAATAACTAGGCAAGGAGAGATCAGTAGCATGTGAGGGTTAAAAGGATGCAAACCATCAACTCTTTCTGAGGAAGCTGCTCCCACAGGAGAGCATCGGAACAATGTGATTCCAATATTATCCCAATTCACAGGTGCTATTAGCCCTCTCAAGCACTCTGAAAAAGTCCCCCAACAGGCACGGAAAGGTTGAACTCCATGAGTTTCTTTACTAAAACTGAAACAGCCTGCAAGGAGTAGCAGCAGTTACCTAAAAATGTTTCAAAAACATACTTAAATGCAACCTTCTTTACAACAGTGTTAAACCAGATTCTGTTTTACAATGAGGGCTGGTCTACCCTCATCCCTTGCAGCCACCTCCCCACGAGGAGAAAGTCATTGGAAGAAAGGCATAAATATTCATGGACCTCCATTTGATTGTGCTTGGAATTCTGGTTTCTTAATTGTCTTTCACTGAGTTATTGTCCTCTTGTTGGTATAGCATTTGTAGGCTAGATAAACATTTTAGAAACTGACTCATTCATAAATTCAAAGTCTTCAAGTTTAACTTTTGGTCCAAGTTGTAGGAGTTATATGGATCAAGGCCATAATATTTCACCTATCTATTTCACTTTCTTTCTCTCCTTCATACCTGAAGAACAACAATGAAAGCCAGTAGGTTTGGTCTCTAGTCACACCTCGTAGTTTGTTGGAGAATAACTATATATGATACTGCAATGACAGATACATATCACTATGCATTTATTAAAACCTATAAAACTGGACAACACAAAGTGTAAACTGTAATGTAAACTATAGACCTTGGTTAGTAGCAATGCTTCAATATTGTTTCATCAATTGTAACAAAAGTACCACCCTAATGTAAGATGCTCATAATAGGAGGAAATGGGTGTGTGAGTGTGTGTGTGTGCCGGGGGAGCGGGGGGGGGGGGGGGGGGGGTTATATATGGGAATCCCCTATACATTTGATGTAACTTTTCTGTAATCTAAATCCTCTCTAAAAGTAAAAGTTATTATTACAATAAATAAATAATCAATTTTGTACATTAAAAAATACATAGAAACCAAAAGCACATGTGCTTTCCTTTAGGGGAGTGAAGGGTTTTAACATTTCTGAGCTGGCCTTCTCTCTCCTCGGAGATCCCGTTTTGAAAATAAGTCTTTGACCTCTAGAACCATTTATATGGAAGTAAAAATGACTAAGTATTCTTCTTTTGGACTCTTCTCGTGAACCTTAATAAACTCCCAATGGGTTGACTTAATTTTAGTAAACTCTAACCTCATTTTCAGTGGGGACATCATTTGGACCTCTTTCATTAAAGTTGGAAAGAGATTCCTACTTTTGTAGCTGTGTTGAGACTACGGGGGCAGGAGGGTGTAAAAAGATTAGCATCCTTCAGATCCTTCCAGAATCACAGCAGAGGCATATGAGTATGGTGTGAATCAGGAGATTAGCCTAAATAACGAGTGCTGCTATCTTGAAAACTACACTCATTGGGACCTTTGATTTTTCCAGTGGAAAAGGAGACCTGAAAATGTTTAAGCTCTAAAATACTGCTGGCAAAACTGCAATTAATTTCATGAAAACCTAATGAGTTATTTCTTTTCTCAAAGCAGAGATTTGATTTACTAAAAAGCTGTCCTTCTCCATATTTCTTTGGGCTTTATATATCTCATTCCATTATTTATGGATGGGAACAACACAAAATAAGATATTTTCTGGGTTTCCTTTAATGAGTTCCTCCTGTCTTTGGCAATCTGCTTCTCAATAGGGATAAGAATATTTAAGGTATACTTTACCACTCACTTTTTAAAATTTTATTTTTGAATTAAATTGTCTTTTTTTAAAGATACACAGATCACAAAAAATGTTACATTAATAAATTTTAGGGAAGCAGACTTGGTCCAGTCTACCACATGGGAGGTCTATGGTTCAAACCTGGGGCCTCCTTGACCCGTGTGGAGCAGGCCCATGCGCAGTGCTGATGTGCGCAAGGAGTGCCATGCCATGCAGGGGTGTCCCCGCGCAGGGGAGCCCCGCACGCAAGGAGTGCGCTCCCCCCCCCGCCCCATAAAGAGAGCTGCCCAGCGCAAAAGAAAGTGCAGCCTGCCCAGGAATGGCGCCGCACACAAGGAGAGCTGACACAGCAAGATGAAAAGAAACAGATTCCCGTGCTGTTGACAACAACAGAAGCGGACAAAGAAGAAGACGCAGCAAATAGACACAGAGAACAGACAACAGGGGGTGGGGGAGTGGGGGGGGGCTGGAGATAAACAAATAAATAAATCTTTAAAAAAAAGTTAAGAGGTTCATACATATCCCATCCCCAACCCCACTCCTCCCATATCAACAAGCTCCCTCATCGTTGTGGCTTTTTCCTGACGTGAAAGTAGTTTAAGATAAGTTAATTTTCACATGTGAGTATGGTTATGCTATGTATAACATTTACATAGGATGAGGAAAAAGGAATTCTTGTTTGATATCTAAATTATAAAAAAACTATGAAGAAAACTTTAAAAAAGGCTTCATGCCCAACCTCTCTGGGGAGACAAGTGATTAGAAGGAGAAATGGCAAGACAGAAAGAAATTTACAACATAAAGAAGGCAAAGGAGCAAGCCTTAGAGACAAGACATACAAGAGCCAAGAATGGGAATGAGCCGATATGCAATGAAGAAGAAAAATGATCAGAACATAAAATTTTAACTATTTATTTGAATTTTGGGAAGCTCACATTTAGCAGCATTATATACTTACAACCTATATATAGTAGTTAGAAAAGATGCTCAAGTTTGTAAAGTAATTTCATGGTTACAAATATTTGACTGTCTAATTTTACTGGCACTTACACCAGATGGTCAATCAACAATCAGTGCATAAATCCGTTACCTTCATTTGGTGACTGTAGAGGAAGTCCGAGAATTACTAGTTTGTAGGAGAGAGAGAATCAAGGAACATGACATAGAATTCAGAAACCCAATTTTGCTTTCATTCATGCCAGCACATTATTGGTATGTGAGGAGATTTAGTTCCCTATCATTTTATTTTCCACTCAGAATCCTATTATAACTTAATGGAACAAATTTCTGTCTCCAAATAAATATTTAATCACTTTTTAAAAATTGGAGAGAGCCAATCCCTTGGTGATTCTTCTTTTAATGGAATACTAGACAATAAGAACCTTAATATATATTTTTAAAATATATTTTCAAGTAGCCTTGAGCGTCTCAATGTTTGTATAAAAAGTTATAGTGATCACAATATTTTGAGGGCACTGTCTCAAAGCCCTTATACAATTAAACTTAATACTTTCTAGTTATATAAATTCTCATGCAAAAAAAAAATTTTTTTTCAGGTACTGGGGCCCAGGGATTGAACCTGGGACCTCGTATATGGAAAGCTGGTGCTCAACCACTGCGCTGTACTGGCTCCCCTGAGTTGGTTTTATTGTTTGTGTTGCTTGTTGTTTGTTTTTGTTTTTTTTGCACCAGGAAGCAAACCCAGAACCCTCCATGTGGGAGGTGGGTGCTCAACTGTTGAACCATATCTGTTTCCCAACAAATACTTTTATGTTCAGAAGTCTTTCCCATACACTCAGTTTGCAATAATTTCCTCCTTTAACAAGACTGAATTGTGCTTTCCTGAGATTTTTGAAAGGGCAATGTGGCTTTGAATTTTGTGTCACATTCCTCTCATGAAATACAGTATTCAGACCTGGGGAAGTCAGGGAATGGTAAGAGGGATTTTGGAGGATGCCACGAAGAGGTTCTGGGTCCTCTCCATGAAGAGTCCTTTATCCTCAGTGGATGGTTCTTTTCTAAAAAGCATTTGTTTGACAAAGTGAAACTCAGGAAGTTGGAAAAGGCTAAGCCCTGAAAATGAAATAACTACATGAAATTTGGCCAGATTGAAGAACAAAAAATCCTACATTTCTTGAATGTTTCTGGCATTGTTTTGTATTAAACACAGCTTCGGATCAGCCAGAGTGAAAGAGGTTTACCTGTTACAAAGGAGAAACGATGGGGACAATGTGCTGGTGCCCTAAACCAAGGAGAAGAGTTTATATATTGAAAGATGTAGTAAGAATATTCAAGTATGGTTTTTCTCTTCTTTCCTTCTTTAAATTTTCGTGGTTTTCCTCCCCAAAATTAATTAATTGGGAAAAACAGGAGCACATATTCAGAAAATAAACATTTAAAGAAATATAAACTCTAAGAAAAGCCAGGGGTTTGTTCACAACATCCATCATGGCATATTTATACTTTTCTGAATGTTTCATCCTTTGTTTTGAGAACACCATTCTTGACTTTGTCTCAGCATTCCTGTATGTCTCCTTTAGAACTGCCCTTAACTCTGTGCAAGAAAGCTGAAGGAGTAAGTGATGTGTACCCTTTAGGTTTATGGTATCTCTCCTTGTCTCCTCCAATCTCTCCCACCCTCAAAACATCCTAAAGGAGCAGATTCAGTCTGCTGTCAGATTAAGCACAGTTCTCTGGGATGTAGCTCTTCCCAGGAGCACACACATTCCCCATGGGCAAAGTGTTCTTCAGAGGGAATTTTCTGGAGTCAACTTGGAAATGCACTGCTAGACCCGAGTCTAGCTTGGATAGCTCTATAATGAGTATGATTTATTTTGATTCTTACTTCTGATTTCTGAGTTGTCACTGCTGTTGCATACTTCATCCTGTAACTTTGCACAACTGGCATTGCTGAATATGAACCAAAGCCATATGTTTGTGTCCTTTTGCCAAACGACTCCAGCAAATAGTTCTATTATTCCCTTAGGTCACCGACGTGTGCCAAGGATTTCTATTAGCCGCCGCCCACGGCGTCAGAGTCACAGCTTTGTGACATTAGGGGGCAATCGCCAGCTTTATGTTTTAGGGGAGTTCTTTTTTTATTTTTAACATGCCCTGTTTAAAGATAACTCAGGGCAAGTAACACCTTAAAAGGGCTTTTCGTTTTTTTTTTTTCCTTGCTGATATTTTGAGATGCAACTGTTGCAAAATAAATAAACCTTAGTAAACAAACGCCTTCATATGGGGCTAAATTATTTTAAGTGAAAAAAATTTTCCCCAAGAAAAGCTCAATTCCTTCCTTTTCATGTTTATAAAAATTGACTGTTGAAGACATTGATGGTGCTTTAAAAGTCATGCTTTTAAAATATGTCACATACTCACCCTTAATCCTTAACCAAACTAATTCTACTACTTGTGAATTCAAATTGGATTTTAAAACTGTTTTAAAACTGAACCTTTCTTTAAGGTCAAATGTGTGTGAAGAAATAACACATACCAATCAATATGTGAAAGGTCTTATAGGCCCAGAGGATTCCACATATTTAATATTTTTAAATATATATTTATTTGACTGGGCTTCTGGTAAAAGCAGAATTCTAAATTTGACACCAAGAGTAAATTTCTTTCAAAGCAAATCCACAGAGATAAAGCATTGTTGTAGAGCAGAGCCTTAAATATAAATACTTAGATTGAATTCATTTTCTTTCAATGAATTCTACTTTTAAAATAAAAATGTTGGCTTACCTTTCTCTTTTTTCCAGGTAACTTGTATGCCAACTCAGTTTGCCCACTCCGTCAAAGTGATTAAATGTCTTTTTCTGCTTTAGTGAGAGATCCTGAAATTCATTCTATTAAGATAAAATATTAAAAATGGAAAGCATATTAGGGAGAACAATTGAAGCAGCAGAGCACTAATAAACACTGAAGTGTATGCATGATAAAAAACACATCAATAGCTTTACCTACAATTTGTCTATACTCCAAACAGAACAAACTTTTTCATAGTACATATTAACAGAAAAGAGGTTTTTTTATATTTTTAAAAGTAAGCCAAATTCATCTAAATCTTTGTTGCTGAGCTTGATTATGTCTATAATTTCATAGGAAAATTGAATCAGTGGAACTTTAATTATTTGCTATTAATTATCATTATTTTATTTTTAGTAGCAGTAGTATGATTTGCCCTTTGTTTACTTTGCGTTCAGTCATAACACAGAGAGCTTCATCACCTCTATTTGGCCCCAGGGGATGAGAACAGAATCAGTTTTCAGGCCATTTGGCACTTGAGAGAAAACTCTGAAATTCACGTAGTGCACTCAATATACTAGAGAGGAGCTATTTATACAAATACCACATATATCAATGCACATTTAAAATTTATATTTGGCAGTGCTGTTATTAAAAAAAAAAAATCAAGCCACCCACCTTCCTTGCAGAAAGAGCCTGTAATTTTACCCTTTGCAGTATATTGATGCTCCTGGCTTCTTAACCATCGATATCTGGATTAGCTGTAGGCTTTGACCAGACATTAAGCAGATGCTTCTTCAACTCAAGTCAGCAACTGTGGTTCCTAGGGAAATAAATGGGGGTAAAACTTAAGTGATAGGGTAGATCACTGCCCATGATGTCAGAATGTCAGAATTGAGAAGGAGCACAGAGGCTTGGGAATTCTGAATTTGTGTTTGATTGTAACTGGAAAAAAAAAAAAAAAGAAAAAAAAAAGAGGCATTCTATACCAGTGTTTTTGGCCTATTCTACTTGCACCTCAGTTCAGAAAGAGTTCTGAAGCTTTCCACCTGCCTATCGGTCTTTGTTCGCCATACACTAACCTAAAACAAAAGATCCTGGAAAACAGTCACACTGGTGAACAAAGCTCTTTCTAAATCCTGAAAGTAATGGTTTTTTGTCTAATACCCTATCGTGTTATGTATTTATTAGCAATACATTTTCCATTTATTTTCTCAAAGATTGCCAATAAAGACCAGGATCACATAAGGGAGTCGCTGTAAACCCTCTGAGTTCCCTAATGTCAAACTCATTAGCATCCGAATAAGCACACAGCAGCACATCATCTGCACAATTGCAATTTTTTACTACTTTTAATAGCGTTCCTCAAAGGGCTCATTTTCAACTTTCTTCAGTGGTTAGTTGGTTCTCCGGGGAAAAGAAGCTTCCTGACGCTCACAGCTTCCACGCAGCAGCCAGGCCGTTTGCCTTCGGATGCATCAGCTCTAACCCCATCTGCTGTCACTGCCCTCCCTGGGGAGGAGAGGGGGGCAGCGCAGCTGAGATCAACTCGGGAAAGCGCACAGAGGGCGCCGACAAAATATAAGTTCAGAAATATGATTTGACACAAAAGGGCTCATGGAGACTGAGCACAACAAAATACAAATGGGAAGTGAGATTCCTTAGGGGCCTCCCCCCTTCCATCGGTGCTTTTTGGAAGCCCGCCCTTGGCAGCGACCAAAAGGAATCTTCCCCTGAAATCGGTTCCCGGCGTCCCCGGAATGTTCAGCATTCTATCAAGAAGATACTTCCCCCAATCCTGTTCTCATTCATTGCCACACTTTAATCTCTTCCCCTGGTCTCAGAGCGTATTTTGGTAAACCTGAAGGACTTATTAAAATATTCATGGGAAATCAGCATTTTTTTGAAGATGGTGAACCTAAAACAGGGAATCTTGACCAAAGCCATAGAACTTGCCAGAGAGTTAGCTCTGCCCCCATCCTCCAGGATGAATATTTTTGCAACTGAAGCTCATGTTTTTATGGAACAGCAATCTTAAAAGATAAAACTATATGACAACCAAGATGTTAGTAGCCTAATGGGTTACACAGTTCTTAAATGTGCTCTCTAATTGCTACATGGATTTACTTGTTCAATGGAGTAGTCACAAAGTACTCCATTAGTCTGCTTTACTATCTGCCAATAATTAGGGCCTTGTAGTCCTCCACAGCTGCTTCATGGGTGAGCACCTGCCTCTGAAAAAGGCATTTCTTTAAATCGATGATACAATGTAATGCATCTGTTGTTTTATAAAATGGAGAGTAAGTCAGATTATATTTTTTCAGATGTGGTAAATGACCTAACATGATACGATACATTTGCCAAGCAAAGACCCATAGATGCAGTTTTCTACTTATGGGTCAAAAGGACTTAAAATTTTTAAAAGTCCTCCTAACTAAGCTAAAAGTAAAAAAAAAAAAAAAATTGGTGAAAAGGAGAATAAATTTAATAAAAAATATATAAGACTTGTTGCTCTGCAACATATTTCCCATGAGCTTCTACAGCCACCATTTTCCTTTTAGAACTTATCTGTCAACAGAACCAGACTGATGGAAATGCAAGGCAGGTTCTTCTCAGGAACTGAGCTGTCAATATGAGATTAAAAAATTACTTTTAGATTTGGTTTCTCAATAAGTAAAACAATAACTTCAGCATATTTACCTTAGCATTTCTTTCCTGGTCTACATAATTTTAGACAGTTTTAACTTCTTAATCATCCTTTTAACTTTAATATCTTGTCTTCATCAATAGTTCATTAGATGGAAATTGAAAAGGGGATTATCTGTGCAAGTTTTATGTTTTTGTATAGTAAGGCAAATCATCTACTATTCTAAGTTTCCAGATTGTTTTCATATAGTAACCAGTAGGATAATTTAAGTTAAAGTCAGATTTTGTGTAAGCTTTCAGGATATCTTTTGCTGGAAAGACTATCTAATTCTTCAGCTTTCCATTTGCCATATTGCTCCATTAAATTTCTAATGAAAATGTTTTAACTTCTTATTTTGGAGTTTCTAATCAGTGGGATATAGAGTTGGTTTTTTCATCATAGCAAGAGACAATAAGTTGATACACAAAAATTGAATGAATCCATGGCCACTTTATATTAGGCCCTCAACAATGACTTTCTTCTCTGCTCTTCAGGTTGATGTCAGAGAACATGCTTTGTTGGCTAAAGCAAATGAAGTGAAGTAAGTGAAATAGTGAGTTTCATCTAAATAGTTTTAAGCCAAGAAAAATACTGCTTTCAACCATAAGCTTTACTTCTATTATTGGCACAGAATTAGGCTCTTGATCACAGGAATAGGGAAAAAAGAGAATGGGCAGCTTCATCAAAACTGTAACACACTGCAGGGTAAAGAGCTACACGTATAAATGGGTCAGTGGCATCCCTTATTTTAGAGAGATTCTTTCAGATTTTAAATCATTACACATTCAACAAAAGTGGTTATTTGATATTAGTGATCAAATTGCTGTTGATTATTCATTTTTAATATTTTAGGATTCCCTGAGTGATCATCTTAGTTCCAATATCAGGAAAAAAAGCTTGTTATTTAGTATAGTTTGTCATTTTGAAAGAAGAATAAAATTAGGTTTGTAAAAAACAATGTACAAACTTTCCATTGATGGATTGAATCAGTTTTACTGGTTTGCCTGCCTTTTGGAAATATCTACTCTATAGAATATCTCAAGGAATTTTAAGCACAAGGAGCTCAATAGCAACTCTGAACTCATCCCAGAAAATGAAAATTTTGCTTCACAGATTGCTTAAGTCACACATCGCATCAAATAACTTCTGGTTTCCATTGCGATAGAGGTAGAGTAATTGTGCTTGGATTAACATGTATTATAGGATATCTATTTGTCCTTCCAGTACCTGTAAAAATAAAAGAAGCCTCTCCTTCAACTCTGAAGCAATTCTAATAACTTGACCAAGATCCATATTTCTCCCTGCGAAAGGATTTAACTTTCACCTGCTTTAAGAAACAAAATAGCCCTCAAAGATACTTAAAGCCTTGCTCTTATTACCATAACTGCATTTAGATGCCATTCATGACTGATAATTCCAACACCTTGTGGGAAAAAAAAGTTGCATGCTGTAAACATTATAAACATATTCAAATAAGCTTAACACAATCTGCCATGCTTATTTCTGCCTAGATCACGGACCAGCAAAATGGTTAATGCAAATGGATTTATAATTTGCTTTGGGGGGCCAGTTTCTTCTCCTTATTTATTAGCCCAGCTGATGGGGCAGATTTGATGAGGCACTTCTGGAATAATTGAGTCATCACACAAAGAAGGCTGCTAGCATTCAGAGTGGTTTTATCAGCAGCAAGCAGGCCTGATTACTGACAATTACACTCTGATCCGGTGATGGAGGAGAAAGAGCCAACGAGTGGGAAATGTCCGTGTTTCTATCCAGGAATAATTTCTACATTCATTTTACATGCTAAGTGTTTCCTATCTCTGCATAATAAACTGTAAACAGGAATAGATGGCACAATGTCCCTTAATATTTCCTGGTAATGAAGACACAAATGTACAGTGAGTGCTGATAAATATAGATGGAACATAAGCTATTCTCCGGGACTGTATTGTTACCTTTAAAACAAATGCATTTTTGTGGTAAAAGCATAATCATAGCTAATGCAGAAAAATGACAGAAGATTGAAACTGTCCTTGTAACTACATAGAAACTTTGTGAAAGTCCTGTTAATCACTGCTGCTTTAAAGGCTCCCACGCTCAAGGTGAGATACTAAGAAACCCCATCATTGTGTTTCTGCACAGCCAACTGAGAAGAACTCTCACGTTTAGTCACAGCTAAGGCAGTGACCTTCATTACCACTTCAGGGAGGACACATTTCACCTCAACAAGAAAGCGGAATCCCTGTGATGGATTTCCATTTCCCTGCCATTGGAACTTGAAGCTGAGATGTTTACCATGAAGAAAGAGACCTAAGCCGACATGATCTGTCTAGTACAGTAATGCATTACTGTCCCTAGTGTGGTGTTTAAGCCACTCGTTTATGGCGTGGTTTCTTAAGACATTATGAGCAAAGATGCATCTTGAGACAACATGAGCAAAGGTGTATATATGTATATATACATATATTTTTTAGGAGGTACTGAGGATTGAACCTAGGATCTCATACATGGGAAGCAGGTGCTCAACCACTGAGCTCCATCTGCTCCCCTCACGGAGATTTTTTATTCCTCTAGCTTTGTCTCTGACTCAGAATCTAGTTTGAAATGCCCAGAAAAGGGGGCTTGTCAGTATTCTTAAAGCACCACTACAGATTTTAGTTGAAAAACTTTAATGTCCTATGATATCAAGAGTTTCCTTGTTGAAAGTCAATCAGGTGGCAAACCTTGCATAATAAACCTGCTTGGATTTGTTTGCTTAATCTTTCCTCTAAAGCTCCTTCCTGGCTTTCAAAGAAATAAAAGTTATCCTCTGTTCTGTGGTAACTATGGAAACTCTGTTTCATTAAACTAACCACTTAACTTCAAGGCTTGTGTTGCAACTAAATGTGCTATTTTGAGTAAATCTATCCTAAACAACTGTATAATGTCAAAACATTTTTTATAAAGTTCAAAGAGCACTTGTTGATTCAAAAAAAAATGAGGCTTTTTATTATGCATAGGGAATTTTTTCTCTAAACTATTTTATTACATAGGTTATAATCTGCTGTTTTGCCAGTGGTAATTGCTTTTCATTAAAATCTTCACCACATTCGGTAAATTTGAATGAAGATTTTTAAAAAATGTAATCATTTCCTTCATCATCTGACTGAAAATGTGAAATGAAAGAGTCTACTGAAATTTTGCAAAAATGACATGACCCTCAGTTATTGAGGTCTATGGGCACTGGAGTTTTGTAGGATGATCCTTGGTTTAATTCTTACTATGGTGTTTAATTTAATATAGATTCCTTTATCACCATTATCTTTCTTCTACAAATGGACTTATTATTGGTTCCATATGCATTTATTTAGCACCCAATCTATGTTATTGCTCTGTGCTAGACAGTGGACATAAGAAGATATATAAATTTAGCACAACTCTTGATTTCAAGAGTGCAAACCAGCAAATTGAAAATTCCAGTATAATGTAAAATTTACCATAACAGAGGGAACCAGATTGGATAAGCTCCTAGAAGAAGATTTCTGAAGAATGCATCCCTAGAGTGTTCCAGAGAACACTGCCTAAAATAAATACATTTCCCCAAAGACTGACTGAAACGATACAAATAGTTCATATTACACTTGGCATGGTTAAACAATGCATTAAAGCCATATTTTTATATAGTTACAAGAGGGTCAAAAGGAGACTAGATGGTCAAATCAAATGGCTAAAATGAAGTGTTTTGATTTGCTAATGCCGTTTGTAACTCGTCAAGGAACTTTCCCCTTCAATGACAGAGTTGTAACGTCTGTCTGCTGAAGTGGGATTTGTCGTCCATGGTGAGGTTCAAATGACAGCATCTCACAGAGTTCTGTATGCCGACAGTGTTTGGATGCCACCTTTCCCTTGATCCTTACTGCATTCTGCCTGACGTTACATTAATTCTTGTCCGTTTTATCCTCCCCATGCCAGTGTGAGCTCATGGAAGAGAGGAACGGTGCCTTACTGAGTTTCCATGTGCAATAAAATGTTATGGCCAACCTCAGGGCTCAAGACATTATTTAATTGAATTTAAATTAGCTAAAATATAATACTTTTCAGATTCTTGAGATAATATTTTAGGAAATGGCTTAAAATACAGAACATCCAAAAATGCAAGGATGAGTAAGAAGTGTAGTAGATGACATGGTCAGATTTCCCCCAATGTCTACTTTTAACTCATTTATATAAAAATTACAGCATATCATTTAAATTGACCCTTTTATGGGAATAAATCCAGAGGTAAAATAGAAATGTAGCTAGTCTATTGTTTCAAATTTGGAAAGAAAACTATCTAGGAGGGCTTCCAACTTATTCAAACTCTATATAGTTTCCACTACGTAGACCTCAGTTTTCTTACAATTTGTCAAAATATCCGGATTCTTGTGCACTTGCCTTTTATTTTAAACAACATATATCCATATCTTCCAAATTGATGACTTTTCTATTGGAAATAAAGTGGTACTAACCCTGAGGGAAAGACAAAAATGTTAATTTATTATTTTATCAAAATAGTAAAATTAGCACTGAATTTTCCAAATAATTACAGCTTGCCTTTACTGAACTCTTCTTAAGCGATAGGCACTCTTTTTAGTGCTGTATATGCCCTATCCTATTTAGGCATCATGACATGCCTATAGGGAAAGTATTATTAATTTCACATATGGAATGGAAGCGGAGGGAGCTCACTACTTCACCAAGTATTCACACAGGTAGCAAGAAGAACTAGGATTCAACACAGACATCTGCTTTGAACACTAAACCCCAGCATACTTGGGATTAGTTAGATTGTGTTCCAGCCCTGCATTAGAGAACTTCCATGCCACTGACATTCCATTCGTCTCACCCATGCTCAGTTAAACACAGACTTACTAGAAGTTCCGATAAACCAAGTATTCATTTGTACCACGGATGATACAGGCAATGTGTTTGCAGAAAAATTCGGGGGGTGACACCGCAGCAAGGGCAAAACGCAGAAGCTAGAGATGTCTCTGAGTTGGTAATAACTATCACTAGGATCTGCAGAATGGATATTCCCATGGAGAGAAACTGTAGGATATTCCTACAGAGAATATTGATCAACCTTGGGCTCTCAAGAAATTTTGACCCCTTTCATCCCAACATGGAAAGTCTTCCTATGATTATATAGACAAATGTTAAATTTGTCTCATCTATTGGTTGGCTTGTTCTCTACATTAGTTTTCAATTTCTGCTGTAACAAATTACCACAAACTTAGTGTCTGAAAACAACACAATTTTGTCTCACAGTTCTGGAGGTTCAATGTCTGATACAGCTTCTCCATGCTAAAATCCAGGTTGGTAGCATTCCTGCCTGGAGTCTCTAGGGGAAAATCCATTTCCTGCTCATCCCGGCTGTTGGTCAAACTGAGTTCCTTGCAGCTGTAGGGCTGAAGTTCCCAGTTTTGCTGGCTGTTAGCTGAGGCCCATCCCAAGCTTCTAGAGGCTGCTGCCCACCTTGGCCCCTGGAGCCTTTCCCCCATCTTCAAAGCCATTATCATCCCGTCTCAATGCCTCACCCTGCTGGGAGCCAGCCGTTCTCTCGAGTACTTGTTGACTAGGTGGGGCTACCCGGGCATCCCATGGTCATCTCCCATCTCCAGCTCTTTAATTCAATCACATCCCTTTTGCCATGGAAGGTAACACATTCACAGGTTCTAGAGAGTGGGATGTGGCTCTCTTTAGGGTGCACTAGGCCACCCATCCAGTTCTCTAGTCACATATGTGAACCTTGCCTCTGCCTCTTTTAAAGTATTCATGCTCCTGAGACATGTGTAGTCATAACAGTCATAAATAGGGAGCAGATGTGGCTCAAACTGTTGAGTGCCTGCTTCTCACATGGGAGGTCCTGGGTTTGGACCTCCTAAAAAACAAACAAACAACAAGCAAACAAACAAGAAAACCAACTCAGGGGAGCTGATGTGGCTCGGTGGTTAAGCACCTGCTTCCCACTTACCAGGTCCCAGGTTCAATCCCCAGCCCTGGTACCTCAAAAAAATAAAAGTCATAAATCAAGTTGAACAGTGTGGAAGCATTCCCATATTACAGGAAGATATCAATGTGAACAAAATCAAGCACGTCTAGTAGTCTACTAAAACCAAGTTCCTTAATTTCTCAGGCTTCTGATGGATGCTGAAAAGTTAAAGATTACTTCCATTTGTGTGTATGGGGAGGGGTAACTTTTAAATAGTCTTCACTTACCTTCCCTAATATCTATTGGATTTGAACTGGAGAGTTTCCGTTGCTACCGATGAGAAGCATCATCCCAGGAAAAATGGAAAGGAAAAAAAAATAGAAAAGTTGATTAAGTCATAATTACCTCCCTCCTACTGAGTATATATAAAACAATCCTTTCAAGCACTTTACATACTGACTATTAGAATATGGGGTTGGACTAATATCCAATCTTCAATGGCCAAACATAACATTCATTTGAAAGGACTCCCCATCAACCAACAAAACAGGTGTGTGCTGTTATCAGAAGGGGCTTTTTAGATTTGAGCCCTTTTGTAGACAAGTGCATTTGAGAACCTTTTCTAGGGACACACCTGAGAGTGAAAGTGAATTATCAATGACAGTCTAAAAAAAAAAAGAAAAAGATTCAGTGGTTTAACACTAATTTCTAATCAGATCCTACAGAAAGGAGCAGCCCGCACGGCAGCTGTACTTTTCCCAGGGTTAATTACCTTTCACTGCTGCCTCCTAATGAGTCAGCTGTTCCTGTCATCGCGGCTGCACGGGTTCATCTGGAGCTTTAGCTGTGGACAAACACAGCCCTGACAGTCCTATTTACATACAGGGGTGTGGGCTGGGCAAAGATTTCAAACCCATTTTCTAAAAAATCCTTTAATTTTCACTTGTCTTCATGCTGAAAAAAAAACAACAAAACAAAATACAGTTACACATAAGGATTGACTTGGTCAACTCTTGCTTTTCTCCTAGGTCACTGGGTTTGCTGCCCACGGATTTAGAAGCATCAAAGCTTTGGAAAGAGGCAAACTTCATCCCCTCCACAGAAAGCTTTGTTTTACGGATCCCTTAGCATCATTACCATCACCCTATGGAGAGGGGTGGTAGCTTCAAAAGTTTGTAACTCCCTTCACTGCTAAAAAGACTTCTGAAAAAATTCCATATTATAGAAAGTGAAATTCAAAAGTAGAAAATTATCTAGATGAAAAGACAGAAAAATTTCTTAGCTTTATTTGTACATAGAAAAATGAACTGATCAAAGGAGAGTTAAAAAAATAGATCTGAAAAGAACACTGCTTTCACCTAATATATCTGAATCATAGTGGGAGGTTACATATATTATAAGCATCTATATAGACACACACACACGATGTATTCCTCTGAAAAGGCCCTACTGTCCATCTCATAATGTTGGCACAAAGTGCCCTTTATGTATTTTTGAACATTGCAGCAAAGAGGTTTACGTATCCCTCCCCCTGTTTTCATTCAAGAGGTAATTGAGAGGTATAAAAACCAGGATGCCTCATTGAGTTCCACTTTGAAAACCTCCGCTCGCCTCTGAATAGATACACTCCTCTTGGTAAGTTTGCTGCTCCAGCCTTAGCTCAGTGGCTCTCAGGTTTTAATATGCACCAGGATCACCTGAGTAGGTTGTTCAAGTGCAGGTTCCCATTCCCACACCCTGGGGTCTAGTCAATAAGGACCCAGGTGATTCTGTTGATGCAGGGACGATGCTCTGAAGAGTCAAGCCCCAAAGCCATCGTTCTCACACTTTAGCCTGTGCCAGAGCCCTGGGGAGCCTGCTACTGTCTAAGTGGGTATCTGGTGGGGGCCTGAGAATGGGCATTCTAACAAGGGCTCAGATGATGCCGATGATGCTGATGTCCATGCTTGGGGAAACCCTGCCTCAGTTACTAGGGAAAAACTGCAATCCCCATAGGTCAAAGACTCTATAAACACAGGGAACAGAAGCAAAGAACAAGACTAAACTTCCACTGTATTCTAGAACTCTTTATCTGCTCTGGTTTTAATACTTTATGGTGGAGAGATCGACATAAAAAGTGAATGATCTGGCTCATCATTGAAGTACATCCTGAGAACCACTCTATACCTCATTGAACTTGATCTTCCCTCTAGATGAAACCATTCATACCAAGAAAGAAACAACAATTATGCACTTCTTCACTACAGGTGCCATTATTAAATGTGAGCTCACAAATTACAAATCCAAGGCTTTACACAATATTTAAACTTGCCAGAAGCAAATAAAACACAAGAATGAACTAATTAAAAATTATATCATAAAAGCAAATTTAAATGTCAAGCAATGATGCGAGTTTCCTTGAGACGGTAAATATTTTACCAGCCCTAGTAAATTCTGACTTACTTTAAAAACGGTACAATGTCTTTCTCACATGCAATCATATGTGAAGTGTTCTTTTTTGATTGTTGCTATTTTGGGGACACATTGCTTGGAAAACTTTTTGGGGGACAAAACATTTTATTTTACTACTAAAAATATATTTGCATTGCCATTCATGTAAATATTTTCAGGATAGAGCTCTTACAAGGACATTTTGCAACACCATTCGCTGGAATACACATTTTGGAAAGAGGGGAGTGCAGCCAGTTGGTAATTAACTAGATTCTAGAATGAAGCATCTCCTGAGTATGTTTTAGTAAAGAAATGGAGGATGACACTCCAAACAGCAAGTTACTGAGTAGAAGGTAAGAGCTTTGGTGTTAATCTGCTCAGGCCGAGAGATACTATTTGGTGACCTGAAATAGGATCCTATTAATTGGTACCTTAGTAGATTGAGGACATCATGGCTTGTGGGAGGTTGAATTATGTACCTCAATGAAGGACATATTCTTTTTTTTTTTAATTTTTTTTATTTTTATTTTTTTATTTATTTATTTTTTTTGAAGGACATATTCTTAATCCAAATACTCGTGGGTCCGAATTTATTTGTACATAAGACATTTGAAGATATTATTGTTATATGTGCAGCCAACTTAATCTGTATGGCTGGAAGTCTTGTAAAGAGAAATCAGTAGAAAGGAATCAGAAGCTAGAATTTAGCAGAAACCAGGCAAAGGGATGGACATGGGATGGGAGGCAGAGATGCAAGCCGAGGAGGCCCAAGGACTGTGGCACGTCAAGCCCAGAGTGCTACAGGTTTGAGGAGAAAGCATGGTCTTGCTGACCCCTTGTTGTAAGACCTCTAGCCTTCCAAGCCTAGAGCCAATAAATTCCTGTTGCTAAACCATCCCTTATGTGGCATTTGTCATAGCAGCCTAGCAAACTAGACATGACTCAGTGTAAGAAACATCGGTGAGCAGGTGAGAGAGTTTTAAAGGAATCAATGGCCCGTCTGAATTCTTGTCACCAGTAAATTTGTTTGCTATCCCAGATATTCAACACAGCTATTTTTAAAGTATAAACCTCATCCAAATGCAAGATGTCACAAGTATGGAATTTAATGAATACCAGTTTAACTAACCTTGTTGGTATAGAACATGCTATTTAATTAATCATTAACTTATTCAAGTCTTCATTAAGCACCTATTCTTCCAGAGAAGTAGGGGGAACTTTCATATAAACAGATGGAGTCCTTAGTGAGTGGAGAGGGGTGTATGGGGCGTGTCACTTTAATAATCCAAATATTTCTGCTGTACAAATTAAAGAGGCCATAAAAGAAATCTGTGAGCAGATGTGGGTCCTGAAGTCATTCTTGATAACTTGAGAGAACCATCTGATGTGCTTGATAAGAACTCTCCCCTAGAAGTAAAAGCATCAGGGCTGTGTATTGTTTGAGTGAAGAGGAATTTGTCATGCAAATTTAGAATGGAAATACCCAACAAGGTTCACATTGGCTGAGCCAGCACATAAATGCCCAGGTCCTAACTGATCTCTCTCTCCTTGGATGGTTTTTAAGAGTCACAATGAATCAAACTAAATGAGCGCCTTTGCTCACTTGAACATCTGGTTTTATAGTTGTCTTATTCAATTAATTGGAGGTCAGGGCAGTTCACATCAGGAGTTTTGTCCTATGCTTACCCAATTCCAATCTATTATTTTTTATTGGCTTTCATCAGCCAATTGGTTTCTCTCTTTATATCACAGAGTTTCATTAGTCGTGGCAGATTACTGAGGGTCCCCAACCTGCTTGGTCTTCTGCCAGAGGCAACAGATTATATATTTTTCAACATTAAAGTTTTCCCAAAAAGCGTGTGCAGGAAGAAAATGCCTTGGAAGGACTATGGAATCCTATTTTTTAAAGGAGGTACCGGGGATCGAAACTGGGACCTTGTACATGGGAAGCAGGAGCTCAACCACTGGAGCTACATCTGCTCTCTGAAATACCATTTTACTCAATGGATTTTCATGTGAATGACTGCAATGCTTGTGAAATGAAGAACTTGCCTCAGAATAAGTTGGACGGGTGTCCTTATCTCCTGCGGTCCCAATGACTGCATTTCAGGACCCGAGGAAGCCACTTAGCTCCTGTCATAGAACCTAGACCCCTGAAATGAACTGCGGCTCCCGCGCCCACTGTATGCTCTAGGGTGGATCTCCTGCTGGCCAGCGACAGCCTCCTCTCTGCTTTGCCTCCATTGACAAGAGAGAGTTGACGATTGGAATGAGAATCAGCAGAGTAATTATCAAGGAAATAGGGAACCATGATGAGGCCTCTGGGATAGGAACTTCAGGAAAACAATAGGTTAAATATTTAGAGATAAAACATGCAAATGTCTACAGTGTGTCACTGAAAAGGATGCTAGTGAAAAACACGTAGTTTAAACTTTCATAAGACTAATAAACATGATGATTCAAAGAGATAATATTTTATTATTGGTGTTATATATTATCAGTTTCCTACTTGTGAAGTAGGAAATTATTTTTGGACAGTTTACTTATAAATTGAGACAAACTTTACAAATTAAGAAAAAGGGGGAAAAAGCATATGTAATACTATTATACCCTAACACACATACCTGTCAACTTTAATGCAAAGTGGAAGTGGATATTTAAATTTAAGTACTATCACTACCAGATTAATCATATATTAAAATTAGATGAATGACTGCTATGTTAAAAATGTATAATGAAAATAAATTGGACAGTTCTGAAAACAACAGGACATAAAATGAAAAATTAATAGAAGAAATATAATATACTTTATTGTAAAGATATAAATGAATGTGCTCAGGGACACACTGATGTCAAATTACATAGATGGTGGTGGTAAGGAATAGATTGTAGAATGGGTTAAATGGTCTAAGGAAGTCAATGAGCAAAAACACAATCCCATGAGGTTTTCAGCAATAGCTGCCCATTCATTGGACATTGATCCTGACCCAGGCACTGAACTAGGCATCTCATGCTTGTATTAAGTCTCACAACCTAAGGAAGCTGACACAATTATTCCAATGCAAAGTAAGTGAACGTTCACACTGGTAGTAGGAACAAGTGTTAAAATCCTGTACGAGGGAAGTGGATGTGACTCTAGAGATTGGGCTCCTGTCTACCACGTGGCAGGACCATGGCTCATTTCCTGGTGCTTTCTAAAGAAGACAGTGAGTTGACATGACAGGCAGATGTGGCAAGCTGACACAACAAGATGGTGCAGCAAGAGACACAAGAAGAAAAACATAATGAAAGATGCAATAAAGCAGGGAGCAGAGGTTCCCGGTGCCTCCTAAAGAAGACGAGCAGGACGATGAGCTGGTGCATGGGCAAGCGCTGTGAGCTGATGCAACAAGATGATGCAAGAAGAGACACAAGGAGAAACATAAAGAGAGACACAACAAAGCAGGGAAAGGGGGTGGCTTAAGTGATTAGGCACCTCCCTCCCACATCAGAGATCCTGGGTTTGGTTCCAGGTGCCTCCTAAAGAAACAAAGAAGACAGACAAAGCAAGTGCAAACAACAAGGGAGTGGAAAGAGATAAATAAATAAATCTTTTTAAAAAATCCTGTCCAAGGGGAGAGGAATGACTCAAGCAGTTGAGCACCTGCTTTCCACATGGGACGTCCTGGGTTTGGTTCCTGGTGCCTCCTAAAAACAAAACAAAACAAAACAAACAAGCAAACAAATGAAAAATACAAGCTCAGGGAAGCCAATGTGGCCCAGTGTTTAAGTGCTGGCTTCCCAAATATGAAGTCCTGGGTTCAATTCCCAGCCCTGGTCGCTAAAAATAAATAAATAAATAAATAAATAAATAAATAAATAAATAAAAAAAAGTCCTGTCTGTTACTAAAGTTT
Organism: Dasypus novemcinctus; assembly: GCF_030445035.2. Classification (NCBI taxonomy): domain Eukaryota; kingdom Metazoa; phylum Chordata; class Mammalia; order Cingulata; family Dasypodidae; genus Dasypus; species Dasypus novemcinctus. The sequence goes on from NC_080686.1 coordinate 14,956,824, forward strand.
TTTTCTTCATATTTCTAAAAAGTTAAAGTTGAAGTCCAAAGCTATAAAACTGAAATCTTCCTTTGAGGAAATCATAAGAAGACTCCCAATGATACTGTGGGAGCTCAAGGAACGTGAACTTTTGTAATGCATTTAGACCGAATATAGACTGGGCGGAAAGACAGAAAATCACTGAGTGCTAAGGTAATGGAAACATTGGAATATGGCAAAAATCATAAAATTGGTACGTGGTAGGGGGGAGACAGAAATAAATGATCTAGGTAAATGCTTTGTTGATGATTGGAGACCATGAACTCTGATCCAAGGCTTGGAGAAGTGACTCAATTTATTTCTGAACCAAGACTGACCTGAGTTTGATCCCAACTCTTAGAACTTACTCATGTGATCTCAGAACAGCATGTAACCCCCTTAGCCTTCAGGTTCTTCATCTGTTAAAAAAGAGACAAAGACAGAGTCTCCCTCCTGGAGCTGTAAGGACCATGTGAGATGGCACATTTGGAACCTTCTGCCATCAGAGCAAGGTCTGTCCCAGGCGGTGCTCACAGGTAGGAAGTCTCTAGTTAATATCCACATGGGTTCATGGTGGTGATGTGTGTTGATAAGAGTCATTACATCTTTGGAGATTAAAAAATCCATTGTCTTCAAGAGAACATGTAGCTAGCAGGAAAATTCATTAAGTATTCATTCAAAAATATCTATTAATAGTGTTCTATGTTATTATTTCTTTTTGCTAGATACTATTACATATGCTTTATATTATATATTTTATATATTATATACGCTTTTATTCCCATATTACAAACCCTTAAAGTAAGTCCTTACTTACGATCACACAGCTAGTGAGGAGCAGAACTGGGAATTGAACTCTAGTTCCAATGTCCACTTGTTTAATTTTAACATCTTCTCATCATCATGAGATAGGTACTGTTCTATATGATAGAGATAAGGAGATGGACTACCCAGAAATTATAATATTCCAGTGTGTACACCAAACCAAGAGCCAAGGAAACAATAAGTATCGATCACAATATTAAGCAGTAATAGGCACTATGGAAAAATAGTGTAGGCTAGAGTATGGGAGTTATTTATATGGAGGTAAGAATAACCTGTGCTGGTTTGAGAAAATGTACAAAGATCCATGTATGTGCCTAGGGTTAAAATAGGTGGAGTCTTTCCCTCTAGAATATATAAAGAATTCCTGCAACTGAATGAAAAGACAAATAACCAATTAAAAGTGGGCAAAGGGGTTGAAGGACATTTCTCCAAGTTGCTCAACATCATTAGCCATCAGAAAAATGAAGATCAAAACCACAATGAGGTACCACTTCACACCTACAAGGATAGCCACAATAAAGAAGTCCAACAGCAACGAGCATTGGTGAGGATGTGGAGAAATCAGAACTCTCATACACTGCTGGTGGGAATGTAAAATGATGAAACCACTTTGGAAAACAGTCTGGTAATTCCTTGATGGTTAAACATAGAGTTATCACATGATCCAGAAATTCCATTCCTAGGTATAAACCCAAAGGAAATGAAATCATAGGGCCACACATAATTTTATACAAACGTCCATAGCTGCATTATTCACAACATCTAAGAAGTGGAAACAACCCAAATGCCCATCAACTGATGAATAGATAAATAAAATTTGATGTACATTTATTATAAATAAACAATAGAATATTATTTGGCAGTTAAAAGAAACGAAATTCTGATACATGCTCCTATGTGGATGAACTGTGAAAACATTACGCTAAGTGAAAGAAGCCAGTCACCAACGATCAAATGTTGTATGACTCCACTTACATGAAATGTCCAGAAAAGTCAGATCTATAGAGACATATCATAGATGTGTAGTTCCCTAGGACTTGGGCAGCAGTGAAGGATTGGAGGGTGATGGGTTCAGAGTTTGTTTTTGGAGAAATGAAAATGTTCTAAAACTGATAGTGGTAATGAATGCACAACTCTGTGAATATACTAAAGATCATTGAATTGTACGTTTTCAGGGGGTGAATTGAATGGTATGTGAATTATATCTCGATAAAGTCACAAACAAACAGGTAGAGTCATAAAAATCATCATAAGGTGTTTGTATTTTACTTGAAGTGTGGCAGGAAGTAAGTGTGGCAGGAAGCTGTTGGACAGCTTTGCACAGAGGAGTGGAAGTAGGGAACTCAATCCCGAAGCCATGGCAGTCACCTGAGTATGAGAAGGTGGCTTAGCCTGGGGTGAAGGTGGTAAAGGTGTGGCAAGATGGCTAACAGCTGAGGTTCTATGCTTGGTGTGAAGAAGGAAAAACAGGAAGAGAAATTTGGAGCAGAAATATATCTGCTGCCTGTTATGGTCCAAAAATATTACTCCCAATTCGGTGACACATGTTCTCTGTGAGGGAAGCTAATCTCTTCCCCATCCCACTCTTTCCAGCCTTCCTCCATCTGACTCCGGGTGGAAGGACACTTTCCATTTTTCCTTCGACCTTCTAATTCAGGTTCATCATTTATGACAAATCAAATACAAGAGGAAAATTCTAGCTCTTCTGGTTCTCATTAAGCTTGCCATCTTCTGAGATTCTGTGCCAATATCAGTTACAAACATTTAGGAGTTGGGTAGATCCATTTATTTTTAATAATGGCAGGATACGAATGAAAGAATTGATAAAGAGAAACACATTAAAGGCACTGGCAGTTTAAAACCATTCCACACAGAGTCTGGCACTCTATTTTCATGGAGGATTTTTAAGGCGATCAACTCTGAATGTGAACATTTCATCTTTATACTCACATACATGTCCGTCTGCATCTACTTCCATCTCCTTTCCTCTGGTTTTAGGAAAAGTGGTTCCTTCCTTCTTTCTAAGGTTACGTTATCTCTTGGGCTGTACTTACATATACTTCCTACTTCGTGTATTTTCCCCTTCTTCCATAACTTCACGAAACTCCTGGGGTCCGTCTCCTCCACATGTAAACATAGTTCTCCTGTCCATATTGTTATTTCTGCTCTTCAGAGTCAACTTGTAAAAAATTCCCAGGGACAGCTTTTTTCCTTCACCCTGCTTTCCCTATAAAACTCATGGCCATCTGGCTTCTAGCTTCTGACTCCATTCACGTTTCCCTGGCCAAGCTCATCAGTGACACCTCCCTTTGGTTATCTCTGAATTACTGGGTCTGTCTTCTAGGCGTTTAACACAATTTCTTCTCCTTTCTTTGAGAAACTCTTTGTATTTCTTTTCTCTGACACTTCTGCCTCTTCTTTCAGTGTTCTATTTTGGTTAACCATCCACTCTGTAATCCAAATCTGGTGGCTGTTGATTATAACGATCTAACATTTTTCAAATCTATTTCCTTGACCTGCCTGTTGCACAGCTCAGATCCCCCTGTATTTTGAGTGCCATTAGGCTGGTGTCATCTGCGAGGCAAGAAGTCTTTGAGTTCTTATGTCTACATCCTCACTTGAGATAGTTGTTGCAACAGAGCTGGTTGAATGGATGAATTCAAGATTCTTTAAATGCCTCTTCTATGAAAACTTTCTGTTGTTACCTCCAAGCAAAGATAGCCATTCTATCCTTTGCACCACACCTTTACCCTTTTAGAGGACAAGGGAATTGACTGCACTGGTGAGAAGCTCGTGAGGTTGCATGTGCCCACAGCCTACTTCATCTTCCTGTAAGCCACAGTCCTCCACACGCCTCACCTGCTGTATGGGCAATGACCCAACAAGGTTGAGAGCCACTGCTTAGACCACTTCCTCTACTCTGGCACACAAGGTTCTTGAGGGTGGGTGATATGTCCTACACTCATTTCATATGCTTCTGGTACTTACTAGACACAGAGAAATTTCTAAATCAGTTAATTGTACGGAGTCTAAATAACCTGTTCACAATTGTCTAGCTCTGATATTTATCTTTTTAAAAAAAATTTTACTTGTTTGGAAACTTGTGTAAAAAAAAATACAAGGATTATTTTAAATCATACCCAGCTGGGGTAAAATATTTTAAAATCTTGTGAATTTGATGCATTGTTCACCTAGGAAAAGTTATGATATTGTGGTGGAAACTCTTCTTTCTCATATTCCTTCCTGCCCCTCCCTCATTCCATCTCTTTCTCTCACCTTAACTTCCTTCAATAAGTACTTATTTCTTAATAGGTTCAAAGTTTCCTGCTAGGTATTTAGGAAGAATAAAATTATTTTAAATATAGGTTTTCATCTAAAGGATTTTTATCAGACCTCATTAACTCAACTCCTTTTACTTAGAATTATACTTTCCACATGGTATTTAGAAAAGATTAAAAAACACTTTCAGGTTAATCTTCTATAATAATTTAAGGAAACAGTATGAGTATTATAATAGTAACTGCCTAATTAAAACCTAAAATACAAAAACAAATACCGTGATGTGTCTAATCCTATTTGCAACCTCTCATCTGTGCTCCCAAACATTTTTTTTTAAGCAGTGGAGCCTTCTTTCAAGTGAAATCTTAATGACAAGCTCATGCAGCAAAAGCATGAGGCAGCTGGGGTGGGATTCGGGCTCAGGAGGCAGCCTTGGTGCTGAGATTGTGTCCTGGTTCTGACATAGCCACATAATTGCAGAAAGGTGGCTGTCGGTCCTCTCAACTATGAAAGAGGGGTGATTGTCATCGCTACCCTGTGGGCTGTTTCTCTTGTTGTCATCATGAGAATTAAAAGAATTAGTAGATGTGAAGTACTTGGGAGAGTGGTTGGCACACTGCTTGTGATATATGATGATTATAATTTTAAAAATGATGTTTTCTGCTTGACACCAAAATACACAGAGGAATAATTCAACAGTAAGCATGTCTCTATGAGTCTATGTTTCTACTCAGAGTTACTATTTCTACTTCTGGCTGTTTGAACAAATGTTCAACTTTTGATCTGACATTTTGCACCAGAGCTAAGGCTCCTGTGTCTCTTAGAACAAGTTACTTCTGAGATTAGGCTTCAATGGCATCTAAAAATGAGCATTGCTTAGGGAGGTAGAACGGATGCTTATGCTGTATCTGAATTAGTTTCCAAATTCTTGGTATGTTTTCTTCCTAAAAGTTCATAGACTTATTGGGGGGATGAAAGCACCTCACAGGTTACCTAATGTGGCCTCCATGTAAGAGAAGTTTTCAATAAGGGAATTAAAGCACCTTGGCAAGTCCTTGTTCAGGATCACTCAATGACTTAATGATATTTAACTGTGACTAGAACTCCATGTCCTTGGGACTCTGTGCCACTTAGTGATGTGTGGCTGACTCTGCTTTTCTCCTGTAGTGACCATGTTGACTTGGGAGACACTGAGAGAGCAGGTGTTTGGGGACACTCGCACTTGGGTTCCAGACTCAACCCCGGTAGTGGCTTAAGGAAAAGCATCTTTACCTCCCTCAGGCTCAGTTGCTTCATCTGTCAAAAGGAGAATGAATGGGATTATTATGAACATTAAATTACACAATACCTATAAAGAGCTTAACCCAGGGCTGGGCACAGAGCAAGCCTATAATACTCTGTGTTAAAGTTTACTAGTAGCAGTAGTAGTATATATTTCATCACTGTCAGGGGAAAAAACCATCAGTGCAACGTTTGTACCAGTTCTTTTTCATATCTGCCCAATCTTAAGAAATATTTCTTGGACTGATGGTGTAACAAGTGTGTATGTGTGTGTCTGTGCACTGGAGATAGGGATCAGGGAGTGAGAGGGGAAGAGGGAGAGAGAGAAACTGGTATGTGTGTGTTTTTCCGTTATACAACAAGCTCGGCCTGGGACCCTATGGCTTCTCCAAACACCCCCAGCTTAAATGCATGCTGCTGTGCTAGAGAGTATATCACAACCTCTCATAGTCTGCAAACCTGAACCTTGGAATCCTCTGGGGGATAAGGTCTGATTTTGGAAGAAACATGCCCAATGAAGTAATTCTTGGAAATTTGACCTGTAAACCAAAAGGCCCGTATCAAAACGTGCAAGCTGTTCTATAGTCTGAAATTTAAGGCTGGAAGGACATTCAACTGAATGAGTATTTTAGAAAAATAAAACCAATGGAGTGTTCTATCAGTTCCAAAAAAGTCTGGGTTAAATGTATTTAAGTTACCTGTGAAAACCAATGAGAGCAAGTTCTGGAAGGTTTTTTGTTTGCTTACTTTGTTTAGACTTGGAACCTGCCTCTGGGGAGTAAAATGACAGAGCTTTAATCCCTAGGAAAAAAAAATTCCCACTACATCATAGAAACCAGGATAATCCTTCATGAAGTCAGAAATAACAACAAAAAAAAAAAAAAAGGAAGAAAGAAAAAGAGAAATAACTTCCTCTATGATTAAAAAATGACAACAGCAGCTCACTCGACCTCCGTTCTGCCTTTTCCTCAGGTCTGACATTCTGCAGATGACCGCCCTTATTTGTCCCTACATGTTTTCCAAAATATAAAAGTGAAATAGAGTCCCAAGGGCACTGTACTTGAAAGGTTATGAGAGTTAGAGAATTTTAACCATGCCTGCCAAATCAGCAGATGGCTTGTGATTATAATTATATGCATCAATAAAACGAATAATCTTTACAAAATTTGAATTTCTACTAAAGTAAGGGATTTAGTAAGCAGATGCAACAGAATGCATTTTCTTTAACCCTTTTGGTAGACACTGGTATCTTTCACACAAAAAAGAGCAAGAGTTCTGCATGTAATGGGTTGTATTCTTTAATTTTTGCCCCTTTCTGGAGTGGTCATATTGTCAACCTCAATCTTTCCTTGATTTCATTTTCTTCATAAACATATTCCATCCTCGGCCCATTTTAGCCATTCAGAATTGAAATGGTAAGACTAATTCTTTACCGTTGTTTGGTATTTGAAAGAAGAAAATGTAAAAGAAATAAATATCTCCATCTTCACTCATAGCACATATACTGTAGAAACAAAAGCACAAAGAGTGGATGCATCTTTCTAGTTTATGACATTCTTTTACAAATTAAGTTTTCAATAACAAAATTTTTCATTTTTTAATATATTCTCTTTAAGCTATATTCCAGGTATGAAAATACTATTTATTCTATTTAAATAATTAACCATTTTATTTCTGCCTTGTTCTGCATCGCATTATAAGTAAGGTTAATTTAGTTTTGTCTTCTGCCAAGCATGAATTCACTCAAACAGAATCAGATTCATATATGACAGATCTGAAAAGAAGAATGAGGCAAGGTTTACAGGGTATACTTTAGCCTTGTTGCCTTCATGAGGAAAAACTCAAAATTGAGGGAATGACATTAAATTAGCTATGTTACTTTAAAATTTTGGTAGCACAAAAATTTGTGAATATTTTAAAAATGAGATCGTAATGTGAATATTTTTCATGGAATTACCAAGTGTAACTCTTCATTAGAATAGTATCAACTAATATATACTTCACCCCATCAAATCAGCAAATATAATAATTAGGGATATTTGGAGAACATGTATTTTGTACAGGTATCTCTAGCACCTTCTTGTTTATACTATATAAATTAAATAAATTAAAATGTTCTCATCTAAAGAGTTAGTATAGTGTTGTAGTTGATTCTATTTAATAGTGTGCATGAGTTATTAATAAAACTCTGAAGGCATAGACATTTTTGTTGGCCAGTACAATTTACCTGTGGACACAGGATACATGGATACAAAAACTCTTCTTACCACAAAATTCTCTCAAAATTGCAACTTAAATATACAGGTCAAACCTTACAAAAACCTTACTCCTAGCAACAAAATCTGAACTGTTAAACCAAAACGATAATATGTTCTTGCCTGAGACATTATAAATTTGATGCAACATTTGACAAAATAATAATTCAAATACTTGTAAAGAAAATCAGATAATCCCTTAGAGTTCACTAGAATATAATTGTACCTGTTAAGAAAGAATGTTCAGCAATAAACTAGGTTCAAGTACCAATTTAAAAAGAAAAAATGTAGTGCAAAACTTATGAACCAAATCCCAAAGGGGAAAAATCAAAAGATAAAGATATTAATTTTAAAAACCCAAAAGTACAGAAACGAGGAGTAAACCCACAGTCTTAGTGGTCCATGACCTTTGCTGTAATTAATACTCAAATTACAGGTTTTCAAATTCAACAAAATTAAGCATTTCTGCTTATAGAAAGTTTGAGCTAAAGTGTAATGAAATTGTAATGCACACCTTTGATTGATATTAATAAAATAAGCATAATATGCCAATTTAATCATCTATACTTAATACACATTTAATATTTTAAACATGTTACCTTAGAGTTGTTATGAGCACTAAGCCACGTAAAATGGAATTGTCACAATCCTTACAAAATTTAGGACTCTAAAAATGAACACATGAGAAAGAATTCTGTATTGGTTGAGGCAAATGTGTAGGGACTAAATAATATGATATTGTTATGTCTACTTAGAGTTTCAAACTCCAAGTCATAGTAAAAAGAAACACACACTTTGAGCACCTGCTGTAACCAGGGGCTTTAGGGACATTAACTTATTTGATTTTCACATAAAAGCAAGATTTACCTACTGCCGCTACCCCTGCCCTGCCTATGTTTCCCCCAACCCCATTTTACAGACCAGGAAATTGAGGTCCCAAAAAGTTAAATAACTTTATTGATGCGGACTTTGTAAGAAGAACCAGGTTTCAAACGTTTGTCAGTCTTAACTGGAGAAAGGTGTGTCATAGACTCTCCAGGGACTGTTATCACCCATAGGGCACAGTGTGACTGCCTACTCCCCAGGAAATGTTTTACAACCCTTTTTCGATTGTGGCTGTTTAGTGGTGGGGACATCTCTTTATCACTCCCAGAACCCAGTACGGCGTTTGAACCAACTAGTTTTAATAATACTTAGTGGTTAAGTAAGTGAATCTGAATAAAAGTTCATTGATACAAAGTTTTCTACTCTTAACAAAAATTAAGTTCCTTAAATTTCTTTAAAGAAGGAAGTTATAACAGCAGATGAAATAATGTGTATTTTCTTAACTAAATTAAAAAATTGTTCAAATTCAAAGACAATATTAACGGAAACAAGTTTGAAGAAACATACAGTAGTGATCTGTGCTCTTAATTACAGTACAGTCCTATTTTGTTTTGTAGAATGACAATTACATTTCTGTGAAATAATTCTACTCAGTTTTATCTGCAGTTGAAACCAGTGAATTTCACTCAAGTTTGCACACTCTTTGCTGTACTGCTAAGGATAGGGGATAATACTTACAACCATTCAAAATAATTGTGTTTTTTTCTGAACAATTCACTTCTGAATTAAAATCATGAACATCAGCAATGATAGAAAAATAAATTATAATAAATGGTGTTTGAAATTAAAAACCATTCAGCACAGAAAGATAACCTCATGTATCAATAATGTCTTAAAGAATATACTAGTTACATAACTCTGCTAACTAAAATTGTTAGGTAGCAGTTGTAGCCATTTTCAGAAGCTTGCTTTTCCCCCCATGATTTCTACCTCCTGAAAGTCCTGGTGATGAGATTACGTATTAGAAAAATCTTTACTTAGTAAAATCAAAGTCCATCCTCCCTACATATGTTTTTCTTGAAATTAATAAGACATTATTATTAATATTATTATTATTTCTTTCCTTCTAAATTCTGGTTACTAGGAAAACAATACTTAGAGTCTGTAATACATAATACATATTTCATATACACACATACATGCTTTTACACTAACTATATAAATAAAATGAATGTTAGGAATACATTTGGAAAAGTACATCAAGAGAAAAAAAGAAAAAGCAGTGTATGACCTCTGATCTCCCAAAGCATATTTTGAACCTATATTATGGATCTCTCATGAATAATAACAAACTATTTGTTCTGTACCATAATATTTCTACCCTCTTATATAAATAAAAATGTTTCAGTGTAAGGAATGGAAATTAGCAAACTGATTTCTATATCGTAGAGAGATTTAATTCATGAACAGATGATCTTGACATGCCTCTATAATATTAAATGACAGTGCCTTTAAAAATTGAATCCTGACACTAGTATTCCAGACACATCTATTTCACAACACCACATTTATAGTAAGAATACTTTTTAAAAATTTTTCAACGAGATTGTCAGAGTTTATTAAGCCATTGACAATCCACTGAGCTGACAGTTCTTAGAATAAAATATTTATTTTACCTGAATGTCTGGTAACAATATCATCCTCTCTTGAACTAAACATCCTCTGAACACACAAGGCTAAGGCAGACAGACATTTCAGCAAGCCAAATAAGACTTTCTGGCAACTTCCTGTTGCTATATTTCTCTAAAATGAACCTGCAATGCTATACTTAAATACTGCAAATGCATTTTTTCAAGGGAAACACTAAGCAATTGCTGCTCAAGTGTCAGATAGCTTTGATTGTTTTTCCAAGTACAGCAGGCAAATAACCACTGATTCTATTCAGTATTATAGCTCCATAGCAGAGACTTCCAGATTCAAGAGAAATGGAACACACAAGAAAAAGAGGAGCTTTTCTTTTCTCATTTTGTTGTGTTTGGTTGATTGATTTTTAAGATTCTGATCAAGGAAATCCCATAGCTGACATCAAATATATATTTGTAGATGAAACAATTTGATACTGACAAGAATGAACTTTACTGCACAAATGCAGACCCGGGATTTCATTTCCTCCTCAAAGCAGAACTAAATGAAATCAAAGTTGCCTCCTGCCTTTAAAAGTTTTTCAGACCTGAACACACACCTGAATGGTGGTTGCTTGTGAGAACACAGGTTCTCCATCCAACAGCCAACCTCTCAAATTCATGCTCACTTCCATTTGGGGGTACACTTTACTTTTGAGATCAAAAAACTTTTGTGAAATGGCAAAAGCAGAAAACAGTAACAACAAAATGAGAGCACTGATCACCAAAGCAATATTTCCAGTAGTGATAGCAAAATCCCTTCGTTATGACCTAGTTGTCGAGAGAAACGGACTTTCAGCCCCCTGGTTAGGCTAAGATCTGTTCTACTTTCTCCCTGGGGCTTAATTGCCAGCCCTGACTTACCGTGTGCCTCCTAGCCTTTGTTCTGCCTCTCACGCTGACATCAGGGAAGCAGTGATGTAGAAGAAAGCAGGGGTGGGCTAGGTTAGTCCAGTGTTTGTGTCGTTGTGTGGTGTGCAGGGACACTCGGTGATACTCTAGTGAGCTGCTAAGCTTTTTTTGTAGGCTTTGTGTCATTTACTTAACGACCAATCTCATTAGCTGCCAGGGTACAATGGGCTGATGTATTTTCTATGTACATTCTCTACAGTGACCCTCAAGGTTGCCGAAGGTCTATTTAATCAGTCAAATGCTGAATATATTTGCAGTAAATCACTAAAAAAATAAAAAAAATTTAAAAATGGGACGACAGCGGTATCTCCCTGGCTTACCGTTCACTGGTGGTTATTTGCAGGTCACAAAGCGCACACATATTTAGCCAAAACAAGGGCAGAGCAGGCGAGCCTGGAGTCCCTAGTTGCACCTCTGACCTGGATTTGGGGAAACTTTCAGATATTTTTCTCTCCGCCAGGACCCTGGGTTTGACAGTTCATTTCTTTCTTGAGGTAATCATATTAGGACAACAAGAAAGAACTGCTTTCTTTAGCAGTTTCTCCTTACTCCTCCCCCGCCCTCCCCACCTCCGTCCCACCCCCCTGCCCAAGCAGGCTCGGAACTCGGAACTGGCAAAGTTGCGTGTATGCCCTCTCTTTGGTTACAAGGTAAAACCCTGCCTCACTCCTATGACAACTGAAATGCTGAAAGCTCTATGAATGTCGACAGCTGTCCATAAGTGTCAGGGAGAGTTCTATTGTCCAGCCGGTCCCTGGGTAAAATGAATACTTTACAGCAGAGGCTGTTCAGCTTGGCTAAAGAGTATGGGGAGAAGGGGAGGGGGTCACTGGAGATTTCGCACACTAATTTAATCTGGGAAAAGGACAGGCTCTGCATCTCCCTTGAACAGACTGGCAGCAATCTGGGCCCCCACAGAACTATCTGCTTTTGCCTGTGCTCTATTTATTCCTTATCTCTGTTTACCAACCGCTAGGCCTCTTTCATTCACACCACGAGGCCGTTTTCCTGCTATCAGTCAGCAGCTGACACTGTGGAAGAGCCTCAAAGGCAAGGGGGGAAAAAAAAGAAAGAAAAGAAAAAAAGATCAAAACTAAACGAAAGCTATGTAAACAATGCAGCAGCACAAGTAAATGCAAAAATCCTGATTCTTAACCCAACCCGCAGGGTACAAATAGAATCTTTATACTAATTCCAACAAACCCACCACAGCGAGCTAGGGGCCACAGAGAAAGAAAAGTCAAAACACCATTCATGAAATCGCCATCCAAAGAGCATTGCTAAAATGCCCACTGGCTGCTGAAGCTGCCTGGCTTTCAGGGATGGTCTTATCTCCACCGTGGACCAATTAACGGGCAATCAGGAAACGTCTGCCTTGCCGGAAAAGGGGAGCTGCACATTTTTAAGGGAACCCTCACTCTCGTTAAAATACGAGTAGCACAGAATTATATCAACAGGATTATGAATTAAAAGGAACTCAACAACATTAACTTTTCTAATACCTTCTCATATTGATTAATTTTAAACAATTCAAGAAACTTGTCATCAAACTTTTTTTATTTATATGCAGAGATACTAAAGTGTCCTGGGCTGCCCAACCCATTAAATCTCTTTTCCAGGTCCCATGGATTTCACGTCCTTGTGTCAAAGTGATTAATGTGACAGAGGAGTTGTGGAAAACTACTTCATGTACAACTTTTTATCCTTTGAAGTACTCTGCAGTGTGTGAGTGAAAACCGAGTCTGGAACAACTAGTTTGCGGTATAGAAAGTGGAAAAAACAAAAGAAGTATTATTTTCAACCTAGCGAATTATGAATAAATCTAAGCTTTGAGAATGCAAAATATGCTTTACTTATATTAATCTTATTGCAAAATAATTTTGAATATTTTCAACAAATGGAAGGATACCTACCTAAAATAGTTCATTGAAGTGGGATATGATATATATCATTTATATGATATATAGCATACCCAAGCTTAGATGACAGTGCCTCACTCACATACATACAAAAAATTAGAAGTACATAATTTCTAACGCCTACTGTTTCTTAACTATTATTTACTTTAAACTTCCTCATGGTTTTTTTAATGGTTGAAATAACTGGCAATGATTGATTATTGTCATAAAAATCAATACCGTATTGACTCAATCACTAAAACCTTTATCAAAAAAGGGAAGACAATGTAGCTCATTATCTAGGATGATCAACTGGACCAGATTTCAGTTTGTGTTTTCACCTATATGCATTATGAGCAATGAAGTCTTTGCTACTTGGATCCTTTTTTCCAAATGAATTAATGAATTAAATTTATCCTTTCACCAGCTGCTAGGCAGCAGATGGAACCATTTCTGAAGCCTTGTTGAATTCAATCCATAAAACTCATTTCCTAGGATTAGCAGTCCAAAGTTTCTTTT